>NC_134353.1:144490352-144803567 GCF_048569485.1 Anomaloglossus baeobatrachus | reverse complement strand
CTACTTTCCAGCATGAGTCTCGGACCGATTTTACACTCGCAAGTCTGATTCCAGCCTAATACCGAAACCCGTAGCATTCTCATTTTTCGAGATCTGGGGTTCAGTGACGGCTTATTTTTTTGCATCTCAAGCTGACATTTTTACATTTTTAACAGTGCATTTTTGTGCAGATACTACATTTTGATAGCCTGTAATTGTATTTGGGCGACCAAAAAATTTTGGTGTTTGGAATTTTTTTTGCTGCTAAGCCGTTTACGGATCAAATAAATTGACTTTAGATTTTGGTAGATTGGGCATTTCTGAATGCAGCGATACCACATATGTGTATATTTTTTAATTTTTTTAACCCTTTAATTTCTTTTTGGGTGAATGGGGGGGTGATCTGAACTTTAAGTTTTTTTATTGATTTAATTTTTAAATCTTTTTTTTTTACTTTTTTTTATTTTACTAGTCCCCCTAGAAGACTACAAGAATCAGCTCAGCAGTCTGATCGCTTGCACATTTCTGTAGATCACAGTTGCATAGCTCTGATCTGCTGAAATGCTGCTTTCATCTTACAGCCAGCACTCTCCCAACAGTAAGATGAAGTGAGTCATGATAGCTACAGGAGTCATTACATGACCCTATGCTACCATGGCAAACATCGGCTATACATGATCATCTCACGTGACTTCTGAAGGCGGCAGGTAAGTGCGCGCTTACCACGGCCATCATTTATATTGTGCTGTCACATTTTGACAGCACGATCTAAGGAGTTATCAGGCGAGAGTGGATTGGGGATTCACCCGTGCCTGCAAGCCGCACATGTCAGCTGTTCAAATTAGCTGACATGTGCAGGACTCACCGCCAGCTCAGTGCAGCAGCCAACAGTGATTACCCTGACATGATCCATGACGTACCCAGTACATCATGAGTCATAAAGAGGTTAAGTATTGAAGGCACTTTGAGGTGCCTATATATCGTAAAACCCCAAAAGTGGTAACATTTTAAAAACTGAACTCTTAAGGTATTCTATTATGCTGTTAAGTAGTTTGTTAACCTTTCATTTTTAAAATTTGAATGTGAAGATTAAATCTACATTATTATTTGGTAAAATGTTATTAGTAAGTTTCGCAAGACATATTAGGAGAAAATAGACCTCAAAATTTCATCCAAATGCAATGGTATCCTATGTGTAGTTTAAAACTGCTGTTGGGCATATGGTAGGGCTCATAAAGAAAAAAGCAAAATGTAATTATTGGAATTGTACATTTGGATGGAACAGATTGTAAATTTGGACTTCATGTTGCATTTACACAGCCCATGAGGTGCCAAAAAACCAGACCCACAAGTGATCTCATTTGGCAACTAAACTATTAAAGGATTTTTTCTTGAGATGTGGTGAGTAATTTAAACCCACAAACTACATCACAGAATTTTACAATATTAGGCAGTGAAAATAAAAAAGGTTAGATTTTTGGTTAAAATGTTACTTTTGCCTTAAAGCTTTAAATCACATGAGAGGTAATAGGAAAAAAGAGCCAGGATATGCCAGCCTGCTTGATACTGGGTTGTTGATGTATTAACCCTCGTACTGATATATACAGTATGTGCATTGATCATAACATATAGAAGAAACACGTAGAGAGGCACACAGGGCAATTGTAGGGTATGTCTAACTGTGTACTGCATTTGTCAGGGTAAGATATTTTTGACAATAGAGTGTTCTTAATGTATTTAGGGCATATTAGGGCTATCTCCAGACCTCGCCCTTATGACCACGTGAGGATTTGCAGTTCAGCCGGGATGCTTGGACCTCCTCTGAATTTGACAGAAGGGTGAAATTGACCTATCTTATATTATTCACCCTTTTCTAGTCACTATTGTTTGGCCAGACTACTAATTATAACCAAATCTTACTACATTTCTATTTATTCCTATTTCCAGTCTGATAATGCTTTCTTTGAGAATCCTAATGCATGCTGGGATACTTAAAAAAAAAACATTATCAGGTGCAAAGGTTGCGGTCACTTTCACAACCCCTGCCCCTTCCCTGAAATGAAACACCACCAGAGATGCTCATTTCAGTGTCTGCTCTGTCTCTGCCGTGTCCTTGCTCTGGCACTCCCTGCTCCCTGTGCACTGTGTAATCTGCATAGAGACTGTGTCTGCTCTGCTCCACTAGTGACATCACTGGCCTCTGCCAGGTATTGATGCCACTCTGTTGCCAGCAGATTATTAATAATCTGAGTTGACAATAATGCACAGTGAATAGGGAAGGACACAGAAGGGACAGAGCAGCCCCAGAAAAAGCATCACTGATGATGCTTTGTTTCAGGGAGGGGGCAGGGACAATGACAGTGATTGCAGCTTTTGCCCCCAATGATGCTTCATTTGAGTATCTCAGTATGCCCTGGGATTCTTAAGAAAGCGTAATCAGACAGGAAATAGGAAAAAATAGAATATCAGTTACTGTAGTTCGGAATGGTAGGCAATTTTTAATACAAGAATATTAGAAAATATAAATTACAGCCCTAAATAGATGGAAATTTAATTTCTATTTGGACCACCCTGTTAACTGATTTTTTTAAATTGTTTAACCTATTAATGACATATGACGTAATATATACATCATATGTCGGCTTCCTCACTTTGATGCTGGTTAATAAGTTGAGGCAGCATCTTTCCCAGCAGATGATGGCTAAGATATTCTGCAATCATCTGCCTCTAACAACCACAGGTAGAGCATAGCTCCGTCTCCAGGTGTTAACCTGTTTAATTACTCTGTCAATCTATGCCAGTGACCTTTAGAGGAACATTGAGTTTGAGCTCTATCCAGAATTTTCTATTGGTTTCAGGTCTGAAGACTGGCTAGGCCACTCCAGGACCTTGAAATGCTTATGGAGCCACAAGTTAGTTGTCCTGGCTATGTGTTTTGGGTTATTGTCATACTGGAAGACTCTGCCACGAACCATCTTCAATGCTCTTACTGAGGAAAGGAGGTTGTTGGCCAAAATCTTGTAATACGTGACCCCATCCATCCTCTCTTCAATACGGTGTTGTCTTCCTGTCCCCTTTGCAGAAAAGCATCCCCAAAGTATGATGTTTCTACCCCCATGCTCTTGAACTTCTTCCTCCAAACATGACAAATGAAGTATATATGAAAAAAAATCTATTTTGGTCTCATCTAACTCCATGGCCTTCTCCAATGCCTCCCCTGGATCATCCAGATAGTCATTGGCGAACTTCAATAACGGCATAGTGTGTTACTAACAATAATCTTTGAGATTGTGGTCCCAGCTTTCTTCAGGTCAATGATCAGGTCCTACCATGTAGTTCTGGGCTGATTACTGACCCTTCTCAGAATCATCATTTTCGCACGAGAAGAGATTTTGCATTGAGCCCTAGACCAACTAAGATTGATAGTTATCTTGTGTTTCTTCCATTTTCTAATAATTGTGCCAACAGTTGTCTTCTTACCAAGCTTCTTGCCTATTATCTTGTAGCCCATCCCAGCCTTGTACAGGTCTACAATTTTGTGCCTGGTGTTTTTAGACAGCTCTTTGGACTTGACAATGGTGGAGACGTTTAATTCTGATTGACTGAGTGTGTGGACAGATGTCTTTTATACAAGTAATGTGTTCAAACAGGTGCAATTGATATGGTTAATGAGTGCAGAGTATGAGGGCTTCTAAAAGAAAAACAAACAGGTCTATGGGAACCAGACTTTTTGCTGGTTGGTGAGTGATTAAATGCTTATGTCATGCAATAAAACACAAATGAATTATTTAAAAATCAGATTCTGTGAATATCTGGATTTTTTGGGGGGATTCTGTCTGTCACAGTTGAAATACACCTATGATAAAAATTACAGACATTTCCATTCTTTGTAGGTGGGAAAACTTGCAAAATCGGCCGTGTATCAAATATTTTCCCTACTGTATATATTTATACATTATAATCAATATATAAAAAACATGCAGTAAAACTTCTAAGCTTCATCTAATATAGGTTGCAGTTAGTCATAATTTTATAATTTACCTTTTTTCTATGGATGGTATTTAAAGTATTGTATGAGAAAAACAGAACTCCAACCAATATACAGTACTCTCTAAATAAATACATATATATTTAGAAATTAATCAGTAGAAAATGATGGATCTAAAAACACCAACACACCAAACGGGGTAAAAGCTAGAAAGCTTTGAAAATAGATGTGTTCTAAACCTCTTGTATTGACAAGTATAATGGATCAGACACAGTGCTCCTAAAGCTTTGTGTCATCACTATTTTAAGTACCATAACAAATGGCATTGCTCTTTTTCCACTTTTCCGTTTCAAAAACTATTACAGAAACACAGGATATAGAAACTGCTCTAGATTATTACAAGTAAACTTTAACCATAACCCATTAAATGTAGTTGAAACATCTGTAAAGAAAAAAATTGTTAAGAAACCAAGTGCTCTTTGTGGAAATCACTATACAGTGCCTTGCGAAAGTATATGGCCAGCTTGAATTTTTCAACCTTTTCCCACATTTCAGGGTTCAAACATAAAGATAAAAATTTTAATGTTATGGTGAAGAATCAACAAGTGGGACACAATTGTAACGTTGAATGAAATTTATTGCTTATTTTAAACTTTTGTAAAAAAGAATAAACTGAAAATTGGGGCGTGCAATATTATTCGTTCCCTTTACTTTCAGTGCAGCAAACTCACTCCAGAAGTTCATTGAGGATCTCTGAATGATCCAATGTTGTCCTAAATGACCGATGATAATAAATATAAGCCACCTGTGTGTAATTGTAGTGCCCCTTAGACCCTCAGGGCACTACAGGGAATTGCATCCTCTTGGGGATGCATCTACCCCCTGGGACCTGAAGTACCAGTGCCAATTCCACCAAAACACAATGTAAATTCTATTTCTCCTCTCCACACTGGGCATAGAGGGTTAACCACGTAAGGGGATGGTCGCCATGGAAATGAGTACCTGGGTATAGCCAGCCTGGTGGGAGGAGTCAGCAGTCAGTCATAGAGTAGTCAGAGAGTTTGGAGCTCACAGGAGAGGTGGGCGAACGAGCCTGAGCTGGGTCCGTGTAACGGTGACCCAGGGGCACAGGAGAGAGGTCGCCAGGATGGGTACCGAGATACCGCTGGGACCGGAGCATGTACGGGGCACAGGGCCCTAGGTCAAGGGCAAGTTTTAGACTGTTTGGCAAATACCTACCCGGTGAGGACACCTTCACAGACTTCACTGAACCAAATAATCTGGGGGCATCAGCAGTAAACTAGGATCGGGGTTCGGACACTTACCTCCCCGCAGGGTTCACACTGCCCGCCGTACGGAGAAGGAGACTGTACCCCAAAAGGGACAGTCGGGGTCCCCAAATGATCCACGCTATGGGGACTCAATCTACAGAGAGGGGGGGGGGACAGAGCAACGTGGGTCAATATTTCGGCACTGGTCCTCCAAGGGACCTGAACCAGCAACCCCTGGGTCCACAGTGAGTAGAGACTCTTAAAGACAACCTGGTGTGGTCTCCATTACTGCCCCATTACACCTCCCAGGCACAGCCCTACCTGCGGAGGGCCTACCAATGCAGGTGCCAATACCATCAGCTCTGGGAATACCCACATACTGCAGCGGCGGTTCTCCATCCTTGACGGCAACCCGCAGGTGGCATCACATGACAAAAACTCTTATCTCCCCTATAAATACCCCCCATTAACAAAAGGGGCCAAGAGCACGGGACCATGCAATGGCCACCAGAGTGACATTCCCATTTGTCACTGCCTGGGACCAAGTACCCCCTTCCTTGGGCGCTACACAATCAAGTCTCCGTATAAATGCACCTGCTCTGTGATAGTCACAGTGTTCTGTTTTTTATTGAACAGAGAGCATCATGAAGACCAAGGAACACAACAGGCAGGTCCCTGATACTATTGTGGAGACGTTTAAAGCCGGATTTGGTTACAAAAATATTTCCACAACTTTAAATATCCCAAGAAGCACTGTGCAAGTGATCATATTGAAATGTAAGGAGTATCATACCATTGCAAATCTACCAAGACCCGGCCGTCCCTCAAAAATTTCATCACAAAAAAGGAGAAGACTGATTAGATATGCAGCCAAGAGGCCCATGATCACTCTGGATGAACTGCAGAGATCTACAGCTGAAATGGGAGAGTCTTTCCATAGGACAACAATCAGTCGTACACTGCACAAATCTGGCCTTTATGGAAGAGTGGCAAGAAGAAAATAATTTCTCAAAGATATCCATAAAATGTGTCGTTTAAAGTTTGCCACAAGCCAACTGAAAGACACACCAAACATGTGGAAGAAGGTGCTTTGGACAGATGAAGCCAAAATCGAAATTTGTGGGCACAATGCCAAACGATATGTTTGGCGTAAAAGCAACACAGCTCATCACCCTGAACACACCATCCCCACTGTCAAACATGGTGGTGGCAGCATCATGATTTGGGCCTGCTTTTCTTCAGCAGGGACAGGGAAGATGGTTATAATTGATGGGAAGATGGATGGAGCCAAATACAGGACCAGTGATGAAAAAAACCTGTTGGAGTCTGCAAAAGACCTGAGACAGACAGATTTGTCTTTCAACAAGACAATGATCCAAAACATAAAACAAAATCTACAATGGAATGGTTCACAGATAATTGTATCCAGGTGTTAGGGCGGCTTTGCACGTTGCAACATCGCACGTGCAATGTTGGTGGGGTCAAATCGAAAGTGACGCACATCCGGCGTCACTTTCGACATGGTTGTGTGTAAATCCTAGATGATACGATTAACGAGTGCAAAAGCGTCATTATCGTATCATCGGTGCAGGCTCCGACTTTTTCATAATTACGCTGCCGCGACAGATACGATGTTGTTCCTCGTTCCTGCTGCAGCACACATCGCTGTGTATGAAGCCGCAGGAGCGAGGAACATCACCTTACCTGCCGCCGGCGGCTATACGGAAGGAAGGAGGTGAGCGGGATGTTTACATCCTGCTCATCTCCGCCCCCCCACCGCTATTGGCTGCCTGCTGTGTGACGTCGCTATGACGCCGCACGACCCGCCCACTTAGGAATGAGGCGGTCGCCGGCCAGAGCATCGGTCGCAGGGCAGGTGAGTGCATGTGAAGCTGGCGTAGCGATAATTTTTGCTACGCCAGCTATCACAAGATATCGCTGCTGCGACGGGTGCGGGGACTATCGCGTGCAACATCGCAGCATCGGCTTGCGATGTCGCAACGTGCAAAGCCCGCCTTAGAATGGCAAAGTCAAAGTCCAGACCTGACCTGAATACAATCGAGAATCTGTGGAAAGAGCTGAAAACTGCTGTTCACAAACGCTCTCCATCCAACCTCATTCAGCTCGAGCTGTTTGCAAAGGAAGAATGGGGAAGAATTTCAGTCTTTCGAGTTGCAAAACTGATAGGCACATACCCAAAGCGACTTGCAGCTGTAATCGCAGCAAAAGGTGACGCTACAAAGTATTGACTTAAAGGGGCCGAATAATATTGCACACCCCAATTTTCAGTTTATTATTTTTTTATAAAAGTTTAAAATAAGCAATAAATTTAATTCAACTTCACAATTGTGTCCCACTTGTTGTTGATTCTTCATCATAACATTAAAATTTTAAATGTAAAAATAGAGTGCAGTGGTGGTGAGTCCTGTAGCAGCAGGGATTCCAGAGGGGTCAATTCTAGTCTGAGCCCTAAGGGCGACTTGAGGTTCATGACAAAGGATTGTAACTGTAGGTAGGAGAGTTACAACAGATGTCCTGCAGGTAAGTGTCCCTTAGCTCATTCAACGATGGTAAAGATCCCTCAGCGGACAAGATATTGCACAATCAGAGATTGGGATTTAAATTCCATACCATTTAGCCATCCACCCATACACCTGGACGGAAGTCTGGGTTGTTAAAGATCAGAGTCATAGGGCCGGCTATTGAGGAGATCTTATTCGTCCGATAATTGCAATAAGTGGCACATCAAAAAGGAAAGTGCGATCATTCCACTACAGGACCACCTGGAAATCCAGGGCAAAGTTGTTAAAGATAGTTGACATTGCCGATTCTATCGCAACTCACTGCTTTCCACCGACACCATGAAACCAGTCCCCCTTCCTAACCAATATGGCTGCATAATAATACCTCCTAAATTCAGGCAGACTCGTTCCCATGTACCTTTAGGTCGATATAGCAGCTTACAGGCCAGATGCGGTTTGACGGAGCCCCAAATAAATTTGCTACAAACTCTAATTAGTTGCTTAAAAAAGGACTGAGGCAGTCCCCACTGTTTTAAACACACTTGTTGACTTGCATGAATGAGTGTGATCCAATAAACAGATCTAACTCTGATATGCTACAATCATTTCTTTGGACAGACTATGAGGAAAAAAAATCAGACATGTGAGGGGCCCCATAGACTAATATTGGTCTGAGTATAATTCAGTGTTTTATCATATTGTACTATGACCGAAAATACGGTCATATGAACCTGGCTTATAGAGAAAGACATTTTTCTATCAATTGACTACCATTTATTTCTGACTTTCCAAAGCATATAAATGCTCTTAGATTGTCAATATAGTATGTTAAAGGAACAAAGTTTATGACTCAAATGTGGCTGCTCCAAAATAGTTTTTATAAGTATTAAAGAGAACCTGGAACCAGTTTTTGAGCCTAAGAAGAAATGCCATCACCTTGAAATGTTCCTTTGTTGTGTACCGCCCCGCGGCCTTGGCTGCGGCCGCCGAGCCGCTGGAATCCGGGCTCGCGTGTCGGTGGCTCGAGCGCCTCCGGACCCGGGGCTCACGTCGCTCTGGAAGGATGTGTGGCGGTGCACGCAGGGGTTTGGGGTGGTTGTTTGGTAAAGTTCGTGACGCCACCCACGGGTTGTGGTAATCGTAGGTTGGACACCACCACTGCCGTTGACTAGGCCTCCCGGTGACGGTGTTATACAGCTTGGTGTTAACCCCTCCGTGGGCAGGGGCGATAGTCCCGGGGGTCCATATGGGGAGGGATGCAGGCCGGGGTGCAGGGCGCAGGGTCGCGGTGCAGCGCGGTGCGGTGCCTGACGGCACTGGTGTACTCACTCTGACACAGGAAAAACGGAGTCTTTGATAAACAGAATGGCAGGATGGACGGACCCACAGCCGGCTGCGGTGTTCTCCCTGGATGGGTTGGTGATGGCTGTCGTTTCCCTGCACCTATGTTATGTTTTGACTCCGGTGCCTGGACACTGGTAGTCCGCTCCCCAGCGTGTAAGGGGCCGTAGGAGCCCGTTTGCCCGCAGGCGCCGGCCCTTTGGATCTCTTGCCTGTGGCGGTGGCACTTATCCGGGATGGTTGGGCTGTTGCCGTCAGTCGGGACTTGGGTGGGAATGAACCCCTGAGGTCCAGACCGCAATCAGTAAATTTGACTATCAGGGCGGCTTCTAGCCTAGTCGGGGTCTGAGTACCCTGCCTGGTGCTTGGCTCCAATCGGCTCCCCGGCTCGGTACCGGCGGGCCATCGCCCGTCCCCGATCCTACGGTTCCACTGACCGTGCGCCAACTCCTGAAGACAGCCACCACCGTCTGCCGACCTTGCTGGAGGTGCCTGGGCTCCGACCCAGTCACCTAGACAGTCCGTGGCAGGCCTGATCCCAGGTCTGACCATGCGTGTCTCTCCTCTCCACTCACTCAACTCCACTGCACTCAACTGTCTTTGTTTTCCTGCCTCCAGGCCTGTGAACTCCTCGGTGGGCGGGGCCAACCACCTGGCTCCGCCCCACCTGGTGTGGACATCAGACCCTGGAGGGTGGCAACAAGGGTTTCTGTTTGACTGTTGTCACCTGTCCGGGGAAAGGGTGTGTGTATGGTGTCATGTCTGTGACTACCTGGCTAGTCCAGGGCATCACAGTTGCATTCTACAAATGTGTCTATCAACTTCTGACTCCCCCTTTATATTTTCCAAAACACCATTTAATATGCTCCCGCACTATATGTAGATTAGGATAATCCAGCCAGATGGGTGTCCTCCCTGCAGCAGCTATGCTCCCTCTCTTCTGTTAACTACATCCTCCTGCTTTGATTGACACATCTCAAGGCCTGCATCATTCACATATTGAACCAAGAACTCGCTTCTGTGCAGAAGAAATGCAAGCCCATGCAGGCACACTCTGCCCTGTCCTATCTTGAATAGAGCATATGTCATCACTGTGCAAGCGCTGAAATCAAAATGATATCACAATGACATTAATTGGCGTTTGCGCCGTGATGTTCTATACTCTGCCCACAGTAGGACAGAGCAGAGTGCATCTGCATGGGCCGGCGTGGATGCTGCACAGGAGCAAGATCTTGGTTTACTATGTGGATGAGGCAGGATGTGTCATTCATGTTAATCAAAGCAGGAGAACATGATTAGCAGCAGAAAAGAGGGATAGATGATGCTAGGTGGAAGTCTATTGGACTGTACAACCCTAACTTATATACAGCATGGGAGTGTATCAAATGATATTTTGGGGGGTATACAGGGGGCATCAGGAGCTGATAGATGCATTTGTGGAATGCAGCTAAGGAGCAATTAAAGGGAACCTGTCATCAGAAATTTAGCTATAAAGCTAAAAGTTTCCCCCTCTGCAGCTCCTGGGCTGCATTCTAGGAAGCTTCCTATAGTTCTTGTGGCCCCTTTTATACGAAAATAAACACTTTGTAAACTTGTACCTTTTCTTATGCAAATTTCGTAAATCTTCCATGGGGGCGGGCTGCCTGGGGTCCGTTGCTGTCCTCCTGCCGATTTACGCCGCCCCCGAACGCTGAATTTCAAAGCTCAGGACGCCGCCCCTGGGTGCCCGTGGTCCCGCGCATGCGCTGTTCCACTGTAGCGGTGCCGTGCACTGTGTGCACGTGTGACCGCTGGTGACGCTTTGCGCGGGCACGAGGTTATGGGCGGCGCTGTGAGTGTCATCAGCAAGTGCCGCCCATAACCTCGTGACCGCACTTTCCCCTATTACTCCAGCGTTATGCGCAAGCGCTCGCTGGCCAGATGACCAGACGTCACCTGCTGCTGAGCAGGATGGGAAAGAGGTGACGTCCGGTCATCTGGCCAGCGAGCGCTTGCGCATAACGCTGGAGTAATAGGGGAAAGTGCGGTCACGAGGTTATGCTCACTTGCTGATGACACTCACAGCGCCGCCCATAACCTCGTGCCCGCGCAAAGCGTCACCAGCGGTCACACGTGCACACAGGAGCTGCAGAGGGGGAAACTTTTAGCTTTATAGCTAAATTTCTGATGACAGGTTCACTTTAAAGGTTTTGGCATTTGTTCATAGGCTCAAAAACTGGAAACTGGTGACAGATTCCCTTTAAATAAACAGCTAAATTTTAACAAAAGAAAAAACTTCTTAATTACTTCTTACAGACTTATAACCATTAGTTAGAACAAATTTATTAAACACATAATCAAATACATGTGACTTTTCCTATATTTACTGTACAGTACGTTCTTATTTTCTACAGAATGTTTCAGTTTTTATTAAATAACCATAATTGCAAAATAAAAATATAAATATAATAAAAAATATCAATTTATTCATGGTTGCAATTGTGCTGCCCAGGACTATGGGGTACTCAGTCCCGGGCCGTATATGTACGGGGATGCTGTGTCACGGATGTGGAATGGCTGTTGCCCAGTTCCGTGACCCTGGGGGTCACTTTAAAAGGGGTTTACATACAGGGGAGATGAAAGAACTTATGTTGTGATGCCACTTGCGGGTTGTGGCCAGGTAGTTAGAGCCGCCGCTGCACAGTCTATGGCCACTGGGGCTGGTGGTGATGGCAGCTAGGATGTTGGGCCCTCCGCAAGTAGGGCTGAGCCCCCCAGGGTGGATGATGGAGTGTGGCGTGGAAAGAACGGAGACCATACGATGGGAATGCAGTGCAACTGTCGTTTACTCACAGCGATGGTAATGCTGGACGGCTGGTTCAGTCCCCTGGTCCCTGTAGTCCCAGTGCCGGTGTGGTAACCTGATGGCTTCTTTCCCATGCACCTCTCAGTAGTTTTGTGGAACCCCGTGGCTTGGAGCATCTGGGGATTCCCTCCTGTTAGTCATCAGGCTCTAGTCCGTACGGCGGGCAGTGTGAATGTCGCAGGCGGGGACGCAGACCACGGCCAGTGGGGAGCTACTTGAGGAGCTTGGATCCGGGATTGTGGCTGTGGCTTGAGTGGCAGCCGACTCCGGGGCTTGTGCAGCAGCCCGTCGCTCATAACTTATTAAAGGGGGTATTTACAGGGGAAGAGTTTGTCAGTGACGCTACCCATTGGTTGCGGTGATGGTTGGTAAAACTGCAGCTGCCTTGGTATGGGGCGCCCGGGGCTGATGGAGCAGGGCAGCAGGATGGTATCCTCTCCACGGGTAGGGGAGATATTGTCCCGGGGCCCAGGTGTAGGTGCTGTGCAGTACTAGGGCACCGTCTGCAGGCTTAAAGGGATGACACCAGTGTACTCACTGTGTGGAAATAAATCACTCAAAGTCCAAGTAGTAAACCTAGTGCCGGATACCAGTAGCCTCCGGAGGGGTGTGCTCGGGTGCCACACACCGGTTGACAGGACAGGGGCCCTTCCTCCTGCACTTCAGTGTTTTGTCTTGTGCGTTGACTAGTCCGCATGAAACGGGAAAAGTCTGCTCCCGGTGTCTTTGCTGTGAGCTTTTGTCTGCGAGAGCTGACCCTTGGGATTTTTGCAGGCACTTGCAGATGTCCTATCCCCCGCGTTGGGCTTCCATCTCGCTCTATCTGGGCTCGCTGGTGGGACAAGACATAAAATCTTGTCCCCTACTTGCTAATTGACAAGGGGCTTGAAGCTGTCCTCGCCCTAGGGTCCAGACACCCCAACTGTGCATGACCTCCGGTCCGGATTCCCGCTGTCGTCATCTGCGGGCTACATCCCTGCCCTGGTCCACTTAAGGTCTCCCGCGACTGGATCTCCATTGCCTGTGGCCCTGCTCTGCCGGCTGCCACCCAGTCAGCTCAGGTAGTCTGGTAGTCCGGGAGCTACAACCCCCGACTACCACTTCACTCCTCTCACTTCCTCTGTCCAGGCTCAACTGTTTGTGTTCTCTTCCCTGACACCTCAGGATCCCTAGGTGGGTGTCACCATCTGCCTGGCCCCATCCACTGGTGTGTCCCTATTGTACAGGGGGGGGTGACTAGGCTTTGTGGCTGGTGTTTATACCTGTGTGTTGGGTTGTGTTGGTAGGACAAGGAGGAGGGGATCCTGCATCTGGAAAATGGATGCAGTCTCCTGTGACAACCTGGCTTTGCCAGGGCGTCACATGAACCCTGTAGGGTCGGTGTTCTGTTCCAGTCCCTGGCTCTTTCGTTACTGCTGGTGCCCCCAAACTCTTGGGTCGGTGAGGTCCTGGATGGTCTCCTCACTGTGCAGGTATTTGTCAGGCAGTCTGAAGCGTTCACCTAACCTAGAGCCCTGTGCCCCGGTGCTTTGGTTCTAGGTGTACCTCATACCCTTCCTGGCAACTACTCTCCTGTACCAGTCAGGTCACTGCTACACTACCCCGTCTCGAGACACGTCCGTCTCTTACTATGGTCACTCCTGACTGACCTACTGTCTCTCTACTCCCCCCCGGGTTGCTGGCTAGTGGACTGGATCGGCTCCATCCCTAGGTCGTCATCTGTTGGGTCTCCAACTAGTCAGTCACTCCTATTTGGGCGATGGAACTGAGGATATTATGTGTTTTGGTGGTACTGACACTGGTCTTCCAGGTCCCTGGGGTTAGGCCCTGCAACTTTGCCAGGATGCAGTACCTAGTAGTTCCCTGAAGGGTTCAGGGGCACTACATAATATGTAAAGTGAAACATTTTAAAGTTCCTCACTCCATTGATTTATACTGAATATAGATATGTATATAATCTCTCTGGTATGTGACCCAATCATGAAATTAAGTGCGGTAAAATGCTGTATAACCTTTGTTTTCCCATGTCTTCGTTTATCACACAGCATTAATGATATAAAACCCTTGTGACATTATAATAATCTCATAATCAAAACAATTATAAACAAAATTATGTTATGCAGTAATCATAAATTATTACGGTGTATTTAGACAATATATAAATTTGCATAAAGCTAGATAATTTTAATTCTCACTAATTAAAGCTGAATTAATTATTCATACACAAATGCACAGTATATATGTAAGTATTCCCTTGTTGAAGCAGGCTGCTTGTTCAAAGTCTGCTAACTGTGATGTAACTTGCTTAAATCACATTTTTTCTGTTTAACTATTCTCCTAATTAATTTAGAACGCCGCGTGTTTTACATGTTAGATGTTACCGATATATTATTATGAAGACAAAATGCTGCCTTCAAACAATTTAGTTTAAAATTATTCACTTACAGTAAAATGTTTAATTGTCATTGACCATTTCAATAGCTTTTTTTGCAAATAGGTTTATGAGATAATTGGTACCTTGTTAAAACTGTAACATTTTTTCCTAGCTTAAGGGCACTTTACACGCTGCGATCTCGCTAGCGAGATCGCTAGTGAGTGTACCCGTCCCGTCGCTTGTGCGTCATGGGCAAATAGCTGTCCGTGGCGCACAACATTGCTTACACCCGTCACACGGACTTACCTTCATTGCGACGTCGCTGTGGCCAGAGAACCGCCTCCTTTCTAAGGGGGCGGTTCGTGCGGCATCACAGTGACATCACACAGCAGCCGTCCAATAGAAGTGGAGAGGCGGAAATGAGCAGGCGGAATATCCCGCCCACCTCCTTCCTTCCTCATTGCGGGTGGCTGCTGGTACGATGTAGTTCCTCGTTCCTGCGGTGCCACACATAGCGATGTGTGCTGCTGCAGGAACGACGAACAACCTGCGTCCAGCACCAGCAACGATATTTGGGAAATGGACGGCGTGTCAACGATCAACGATAAGGTAGGTACATTTTATCGTTAACTTTCGTTCGTGCGTTTCACACGCAACAACGTCGCTAATGAGGCCGGATGTGCGTCACGAATTCCATGACCCCAACGACATCTCATTAGCAATGTCGTTGCGTGTAAAGCACCCTTTAGGCTTGCGTTAAGTTAGGATGTTGCTAATAATATTTTACTGCAAATAAAATAAGTCTTCTGACTGCTATTAAATTATAAATAAATGAGTTAACATAAGAAGAAACCCTTTTCTATATTTCCTTCTCTGTGAAGTAAAGTCATTCCACAGGAAACTGTCCAGAACAGGCTCAACGGCAAAGTGGTGGGTTATGATTGTTTTATTCAGAGAGCATTTCATGGTCAATTTTTTCTTGTATTTAGAGGGTATAGTGCATATCATTTTGTATTTAAAGGTACTGTAATGCCAACACATTGTCCTGCCCTCTTCTCTGGAGGGAACGCTGCCATATTCACCCACCCGGCCACTCAGCGGCGGCTGCTCCAAAGACAGTCCCTGCTGCCAACTCCCAGAGACTGTGCACACCACACAGGTCTCCAGAAAGCACACTTAGGGAGCTCTCACATGCCTCAATTCTTAATCCTATTGCTGAGAGGCACTAGGTATTTTAAATATAAGAAGAATCAAGCACTCAAATGGCAGTGGTAAAGAGAATCTTTAATTTGTGGCTATATCACACTCAGCATCCTGCTCTTTACCACTACTAGCGCCAAAGCTCTCACCGTTATGTCTGGCTCAATACCTCTGTGTTGGTTTGACAAAGGTCAGAATAGATCAAAACATGACATGTTTGACACTTGAGCCACAAATTAAAGATTCTTTTTTTCACTGCCATTTGAGTGCCGTATTCTTCTTGGGATCCTATCAGGGCACAAGCATGCAATTCAGAGTGCCATATTTCATATACTATATATTTAATCTACTCTCCCCTTATGACTGGGAAACGTGGTCTAATACATAAACACACATTGCTAGTTGTTGAGGTCCCTTACTTATGTGCTGTTTGCTGTATTACTTACACCATCATTCTATTTTGTAATACCAGCCGCTCCTGCTGTATTGTTTCATATCGGTCGAACCTGTGTTCTGGCCCCTGCTACCACATTGTTCCATATCAGTAAACCTGCTGTAAGAGTCACTACTGCTGCATTGTTCTATATCGGCCAAAAGTGCTGTACAGGCCACCGTTGCCGCATCTTTCCATATCGGACAAACCTGCTTTACTGGCCACTGCTGCTGCATCATTCCATACCGACCGAGTCTTCTACATTAACTGTCCCCGTTTCACCTACCTTATCAGAGACTGTCAGTGTCCATGTCGCGGGCGGCGGGGCGCTGTGCTCGCTAATGCTCGGGTCCGGCGCTGCTGCTGCTGCTCGGTGGCTCGAGCGATGGGCCGGATCCGGGGACTCGAGCGGCGCTCCTCGCCCGTGAGTGAAAAGGGGGTGGTTTGTTTGGGGATTTAGTCCGTGACGCCACCCACGGGTTGTGGTGAAGATGGGCACCACCGCTGCTGGTGACGGGGATCCCGGGAGCGATGGTAGGGAGCAGCTGGGATGTTGTTTTCCCCCTCCGTGGGTAGGAATTTGGTGGTCCCGGGGCCCGATGGTGTGACGGGAAGGCAGGGTTGGTGAGTGCAGGGTTGCAGGGACAGCGCGGCGCGGTGCCGGATGGCACTGGTGTACTCACTCAGCAATGGATGCACAAAGTCTCCGGTGAACCAAATGGCTGGATGGACGGGTCCCGCAGCCGGCTGCAGTGTCTCTCCCCGGACAGGTGATGGTGGCTGTCTTTCCTTGCACCTTTGTGTACTGTGTTGACTCCGATGGCTTCCCAACGGTAGTCCGCTCCCCAGTGTATAGGTGCCGGAGGAGCCCGTTTTGCCCGCAGGCGCTGGCCCTTGGATCTCTAGCCTGTGATAGTGGCTATATATCCTCACGATGTGAGCGGTTGCCTTCAATCGGGACTTGGCTGTTAGGGAACCCCGGGGGTTCCTGTCACATTCGGATTTGACTATTGACGGCGACTCCAAGCCTGGTCGGGGTCCGATGGCCCTGCCTGTGTGCTTAGCTTCACTCCGTTCCCCAGTCCGGTACCGGTGGGCCACCGCCCAGCCCCGGTCCTTACGACTCTGCGGAGTTCCACCAACTCCTGCAGACGGCCACCACCGTCTGCCAACCTTGCTGTAAGTGCCTGGGCTCCGACCCAGACACTCGCAGTCGTGCCCTCTCACTTTCACCTCCTAAATGGATCTCTGCTTTTCCCGTCTCCAGGTCTGTGAACTCCTCGGTGGGTGGGGCCTACTGCCTTGCTCCGCCCCACCTGGTGTGGACATCAGACCCTGGAGGGAGGCAACAAGGGTTTTGTCTGACTAATGTAACTGTCTGGGGGGTGGGGGTGGGGGTGTGTTTTGTCTGTGGCTACCTGGCTAGGCCAGGGCGCCAT
Organism: Anomaloglossus baeobatrachus; assembly: GCF_048569485.1. Lineage (NCBI taxonomy): Eukaryota > Metazoa > Chordata > Amphibia > Anura > Aromobatidae > Anomaloglossus > Anomaloglossus baeobatrachus. Next base: position 144,786,175 of record NC_134353.1, on the reverse strand, counting down.
ATTCCCCCTTGGTAAAATGCAGACCATCCGCGGGCTGCCCGTCCATCACCGGTTTTATTTTTTTTTTAAAACTGAAAAAGATAAATAACATAGGAAAAACGGTAAAACATGAAACAGCATACTTTAGGTCCTCTTAATCGTTACAACACACATAGACATTTTTAATAATGGACGGATGGATGTCTTCCGCTCTCACACCCAAACAACCTAGCCCTGATGCTGACCCTAAGAAGTGGGCAGCACCCCTTTGCCCCAGTCCAGGTTCAGGCTGCCCGAGCGGGAACGGGTACGGTAACTCGCACCCAACTGTCACTTCAGGGGACCCCACGTCCAAGGGGGAACCCCTGACCCCCGGAGGATCGCCACCGGTTACGGTAGTGGCAGGCCTGGGCCATCACTTTCCTCCAGGCCCATCCTCCAAATCAGCCTCTCCGGAGGCGGCAACGGTATCCATCCCACAACATTATTTACAAGCCCACAAGTTCGTGGGTGGCCTGCCAGTTCTCGGCCATGTTCATGAGCAGTTTCTCATGTGGGCAGTAAACACACAGGGTCCCTCCGGGGACAACTTGCCGGAAACGGCCGGGATAATCACTGTCGACAATCAGATGAAAACTCAGTTTGATTTGGTGGTCATTCATTTAACAGAAACAAGGTGCTGAGGGTCCCAATGGGGACAACTGCTCTTTTCCTCATCTTTAAACAGCAATCCCGTGGCACAGCTGCCGTTGCTGCTGCTCCCGGTGTGGAGCCCCTTCTGCTTGCTCCGGTTCAGGCAGTGTAGCGGATGGGCCCAGACAGAGTCCCTCCGTGCTGGCTACGACCGGTACCTTCGATAATGAGGGATCCCGCTGTGACGTAACCTGCTCTGCCTCCTGGCAGCTGCATCCCCGCCGTGCCTCAGCCGAGGCCCGTGGTCTGGGAGCGGTTGACGGGACTTGCGGTGCTATCCTCTGGTTGAGGATCGCCTCCGCTGCGGCCAGGCGGACTGCCGGGGCCGTCGTCATCTCCGTCGCAGTCGGGATGGAAGCCGGGATGGGTGCCAGGGCGGTGACAAAGGGAAGGACCAGGGGTCGCAGGTCTGGGCCCTCTCCCTCAGACGCTGCGGGCTCCGCTACCAGTGACAGGGGTAACGGGTCGGTCGGGGCGGTGGCCGCGGGCATGAGCAGTGAGGGAGGTGGCGTGGTGGATGGCAGCAGGCCGGGCCCCTCAGCCGCAGCAGCCATTCCCTCGGGGAAATAGGGGCGTGGGTCGCTTACCCGCTCCTCTGAGACCACCTCCAATTTGGATGCCCAAACAATTGCGGCCAGGCCCTTCCTCTCCGACGTCCACTTCGCCAGCATGAAGTGGACTTGGGCCTGGAGCTCCTGGCACATCTTGCGACTGGATCCATGAACGTGTATCAGCAGTCCTGGCGTCCCTGCACGCTGCAGCGCTAGTTACATGCTGCCACGGCTGTGACCACCGCTCCTCCGACTGCTCCGTCCGGCGCAGACATTTTTTTCCCGTCTTCCCTTCGTTCTCTTTATCATTTCCCTTTTCAGGGGCGGGGCTTTGCTTTCATGCCTTCCCTGTTCGGGGAAGACGCTCGAGCGGTAAATCTTCACGCCAAAGATGGCGGCGCTTCAAATTTTTCGGCCAGATGGCGCAGGCAGAGACTGCAAGGCACACTTCTACTGGTAGGTAGATCGGTTCTATCCTGTTCGTGACGCCAAATTGTCGCGGGCGGCAGGGTGCTGCTCTCACTAATGCTCTAGTCCAGCGCTGCTGCTGCTTGGTGGCTTGAGCAGTGGGCCGGATCCGGGGACTCGAGCGGCGCTCCTCGCCCGTGAGTGAAAAGGGGGTGGTTTGTTTGGGGATTTAGTCCGTGATGCCACCCACGGGTTGTGGTGAAGATGGGCACTACCGCTGCTGGTGACGGGGATCCCGGAAGCGATGGTAGGGAGCAGCTGGGATGTTGTTTTCCCCCTCCGTGGGTAGGGGTTAGTGGTCCCGGGGCCCGGTGGTGTGACGGGGAGGCAGGGTTGGTGAGTGCAGGGTTGCAGTGACAGCGCGGCGCGGTGCCGGATGGCACTGGTGTACTCACTCAGCAATAGATGCACAAAGTCTCCAGTGAACCAAATGGCTTCCCAACGGCAGTCCGCTCCCCAGTGTATAGGTGCCGGAGGAGCCCGTTTTGCCCGCAGGCGCTGGCCCTTGGATCTCTAACCTGTGGCGGTGGCTGTATATCCTCACGGTGTGAGCGGTTGCCTTCAATCGCGACTTGGTTGTTAGGGAACCCCGGGGGTTCCTGTCACATTCGGATTTGACTATTGACGGCCTGTGTGCTTAGCTTCACTCCGTTCCCCGGTCCAGTACAGGTGGGCCACCGCCCAGCCCCGGTCCTTACGGCTCTGCAGAGTTCCACCAACTCCTGCAGATGGCCACCACCGTCTGCCAACCTTGGTGTCAGTGCCTGGGCTCCGACCCAGACACTCGCAGTTCGTGACCTCTCACTTTCACCTCCTAAACGGATCTCTGCTTTTCCCGCCTCCAGGCTTGTGAACTCCTCGGTGGGTGGGGCCAACCACCTGGCTCCACCCCACCTGGTGTGAACATCAGACCCTGGAGGGAGGAAACAAGGGTTTTTGTCTGACTAATGTAACTGTCTGGGGGTAGGGGTGGGGGTGCGTTTTGTCTGTGGCTACCTGGCTAGTCCAGGGCGCCACATCCATACCCCTGGGGCCAAGTGTAACAGCACCCAGTGTCCCTGTGAGTCACCTGGTTTCTACCTACAGCCTCACCACCAAAGGTTCAGGTGAACACCTAGTGAGAGCCATAGTCGTGCCCCTCGGGTATTCTGTGTGCTGTGGCCCAATAGGTCCCTTCCATGTTTGCACATTCAAGCATTACAGGCACATAAACATCTTTTAATTTAGGGATATATGCCGTCCAGGGCTATGGGGTACTCGGTCCAAGGCAGTGTACTATTGGGATGTGTCACTGGATGGCCATTGCCCGGTTCCGTGACCCTGGGGTTGCTTTTAAAAAGGGGTTTATATACAACGAAATTTTCAATAAAGTTTATGTCGTGACGCCACTTGCGGGTTGCGGTTATGGTTATGGAACCGCCACTGCACAGTCATTCCACTGAGGTTGATGTAATGGCAGCTTGGGGGTTGTGCCCTGCACAAGTAGGGCCAGGCCCCAGGGGATAGGTGATGGAGTTATGTGCGGGAATAAGGTAGGCCACATAGGGGTTGCAATTTAACTGGTTGACTCTACTCACTGTAGGTGGTAACTGGTACCCGGAGGAAGGCTATAATTCACCTCTTATTCCCTTTGTCCCAGTGCTGGTTGGTGACCTGGTGGCTTCTTTCCCCTGCACCTTTCTCAAGTTGGTGGGTCCCCGTGGCTTGGAGCGGCTTGGGGTCTCCTCCTGTTTGTCTCTCAGTCTCTAGTCCGTACTGCAGCAGTGTGAACCCTGTAGGGTTGGTGTTCCCTTCTGGCCTGGTCCTCCAATTACTGCTTGTGCCCCCGGACTTCTAAGGTCAGTCCTGGATGGTCCATTCACTGTGCAGATGTTTATCAGGTCTGCCTGGAGCGTTTGCCTGACCTAGGGCTCTGTGTCCCGTTGGTATTATGGTTCCGGGAGTACTTCACCGTACTCCTCCGGCAACCACACATCTGGGCCCTAAGATCCCCGTTACACTCCCGTGTCAGAGCAGTTGCATCCGTCTCCTCTCACTTCCTACTACTGTATCCTACTGTTTGTCCCCTCCCACCTGGTTGTTGTCTAGTGGACTGGATCGGCTGCATCCCTGGGTGGCCATCTATTGGGTCCACGTCTAGTCTGTCACCAGTCTGTGTGGATGGGGGGGGGAACTGGGATTATAATGTGTTTTGCTGTTACTGGCACTGGTCTTCCAGGTCCCTGGGGGCAGGCCCTGCATCTTTGGCTGGATGCAGTATCTTGTAGTTCCCTGATGGGTTCAGAGGTGCTACAGATACATATAGTGACTTTCTTTTTAACAGGCATAGAATTTTTTCTTCATAACTCAAATGACATAGTATTTTTTTCTATTCGAAACATTATTTTACAGAGGAAGCATTGTGTGTGACCCTGCTATTTCCAGGAGCCCAATTGTAAGAGAATATTACATTTAGGAACATAGTGTGACACTGTTATATTTAGGTGGTAAAAGTGGAGACATGATGCATTAGTGAGAAGCTAAACCTACAGTTAGGTCCAGAAATATTTGGACAGTGACACAAGTTTTGTTATTTTAGCTGTTTACAAAAACATATTCAGAAATACAATTATATATATAATATGGGCTGAAAGTGCACACTCCCAGCTGCAATATGAGAGTTTTCACATCCAAATCGGAGAAAGGGTTTAGGAATCATAGCTCTGTAATGCATAGCCTCCTCTTTTTCAAGGGACCAAAAGTAATTGGACAAGGGACTCTAAGGGCTGCAATTAACTCTGAAGGCGTCTCCCTCGTTAACCTGTAATCAATGAAGTAGTTAAAAGGTCTGGGGTTGATTACAGGTGTGTGGTTTTGCATTTGGAAGCTGTTGCTGTGACCAGACAACATGCGGTCTAAGGAACTCTCAATTGAGGTGAAGCAGAACATCCTGAGGCTGAAAATAAAGAAAAAATCCATCAGAGAGATAGCAGACATGCTTGGAGTAGCAAAATCAACAGTCGGGTACATTCTGAGAAAAAAGGAATTGACTGGTGAGCTTGGGAACTCAAAAAGGCCTGGGTGTCCACGGATGGCAACAGTGGTGGATGATCGCCGCATACTTTCTTTGGTGAAGAAGAACCCGTTCACAACATCAACTGAAGTCCAGAACACTCTCAGTGAAGTAGGTGTATCTGTATCTAAGTCAACAGTAAAGAGAAGACTCCATGAAAGTAAATACAAAGGGTTCACATCTAGATGCAAACCATTCATCAACTCCAAAAATAGACAGGCCACAGTTAAATTTGCTGAAAAACACCTCATGAAGCCAGCTCAGTTCTGGAAAAGTATTCTATGGACAGATGAAACCAAGATCAACCTGTACCAGAATGATGGGAAGAAAAAAGTTTGGAGAAGAAAGGGAACGGCACATGATCCAAGGCACACCAGATCCTCTGTAAGACATGGTGGAGGCAACGTGATGGCATGGGCATGCATGGCTTTCAATGGCACTGGGTCACTTGTGTTTATTGATGACATAACAGCAGACAAGAGTAGCCGGATGAATTCTGAAGTGTACCGGGATATACTTTCAGCCCAGATTCAGCCAAATGCCGCAAAGTTGATCGGACGGCGCTTCATAGTACAGATGGACAATGATCCCAAGCATACAGCCAAAGCTACCCAGGAGTTCATGAGTGCAAAAAAGTGGAACATTCTGCAATGGCCAAGTCAATCACCAGATCTTAACCCAATTGAGCATGCATTTCACTTGCTCAAATCCAGACTTAAGACGGAAAGACCCACAAACAAGCAAGACCTGAAGGCTGCGGCTGTAAAGGCCTGGCAAAGCATTAAGAAGGAGAAAACCTAGCGTTTGGTGATGTCCATGGGTTCCAGACTTAAGGCAGTGATTGCCTCCAAAGAATTCGCAACAAAATATTGAAAATAAAATTTTTTTTTTTGGGTTTGGTTTATTTGTCCAATTACTTTTGACCTCCTAAAATGTGGAGTGTTTGTAAAGAAATGTGTCCAATTCCTACAATTTCTATCAGATATTTTTGTTCAAACCTTCAAATTAAACGTTACAATCTGCACTTGAATTCTGTTGTAGAGGTTTCATTTCAAATCCAATGTGGTGGCATGCAGAGCCCAACTCGCGAAAATTGTGTCACTGTCCAAATATTTCTGGACCTAACTGTATGTCTTGCAGTCACAGTACTTAACAATTTTAACAGAAAGAGTCACTTCTTTATGTTTAATATTGGGTGTATTGGAGTCCCACTTCCTTCTTAATTTTGGCCAATCTTAAAGTGTCCACATAGGCCTTGTGAGGCTAGAGTCACTCCTTCATAAATTAATCAGGATTTGTTTGATTATGTCACACATCACATGCCTTGATAAGGTAGTAAAGTGCCCAAATAAAGTACATTTAAGGTGACTACCAGCTGGTGAAGTTAAATTTCCCCTTTCACTATGTCATCTACTGTAGTCATAGGCGACAGGAAAATACAGTGAGACATGGACCAGCTATTAAGACTATGTTCACACGTTCCATTTTTGCTGTTTTTTTTTTTGCAGTATTGTTTCATGGGTTTTATGCAAATTAAAAGCTGATTTTTACAATAACAGCAGAAGCAAGAGATTTCATAAATTTAATGCACACAATTGTATTTTTTTCCTAATTGAAAAGGAAACTGCTGCATTTTTTTGAAAGAAGTAACATGTATTTTCTTTCAATGTTTTTGCAGCTTTTTTGCAGCATTTTTTTCAACCTAAAGGCCGCTTTGCACGCTGCGATATCGTGACCGATATCGCTAGCATGGGTACCCGCCCCCATCGGTTGTGCGACACGGGCATATCGCTCTCCTTGGCACACAACATCGCCCAGACCCATCCCACTACTTACCTGCCCTGCGACGTCGCTGTGATCGGCGTACCACCTCCTGTCTAAGGGGCCGGTTCGTTCAGCTTCACAGCGACTTCACAGCTGCGTCACTGAACCGCCGCCCAATAGAAGCGGAAGGGCAGAGATGAGCGGGACGAACATCCCGCCCACCTCCTTCCTTTCGCATTGCGGGCGGGAGGCAGGTAAGGAGAGGTTCCTCGTTCCTGCGGTGTCACACGTACCGATGTGTGCTGCTGCAGGAACGAAGAACAACTTCGTTACTGCTGCAGCAACGATATTAGAGAATGGACCCACATGTCACCGATGAGCGATTTTGCACATTTTTGCAACAATGCAAAATCGCTCAAAGGTGTCACACGCAACGGCATCGCTAAAGCGACCGGATGTGCGTCACAAATTCCGTGACCCCAACGAGATCGCTTGAGCGATGTTGCAGCGTGTAAAGTGGCCTTAAGACTGGAGTCACACTTGCAATTAACTCGCACGAGTGCTATGCGACAAAATCTCGCATTGCACTCAGACCCATGTTTATCAATGAGGCAGCGCCGATATGCTATTTTTTACTCAGTCCAAATCGGACTGAGAAAAAAATCGCAGCATGCTGCGTTTTGGTGAGTTTCTCGTGCGAGTCTCTTCAATGCAAGTCTATGGGTGCGTGAAAAAAAACGGATGTCACATGGACGGCACACACATCATCCTAGTGACATCCGTTTTTCTCAATAGATTTCTAGCAAGTAGCAGAGAACAATGTAAATGCTCCTGTACATAACAGAAATAAGAAAATAGTGTGCACACACTTAGAATTAGAAGTATGGGGGAGGTGCTAGTGTAAGAGGAAAAACTCCCTGAAAAATCATATATAAATATAACACTGCACTCTCAATGGGCAAGAATGAATAAAGATATAACTCTTTTTCTCAATGCTAATAGATTTTTAATACAGAAGGCAAGATAGCAACACTTGAAAGACATGTGACACTTGCGACAATTTTGCGACAATAACGTTTCGGTCCTCCAGGACCTTGATCACATTAGTCGCTAAATTACTATGAAAAAAAGTGTTTTTTGGGGGTTCCTTTAATGATTGACAGTAGCCTCCTTACTCATAGGCATATGTATATAGACGTTCGTCCAGAAATCCAAAAAAAATGGCAATACGGTGAGGTTTTTCCTGTTCCCTCCACAGTGGAGTTCAGGGTAGGAATATTCTGTCCTTCCTGGCAGTTAGGGAAAATTAATATAAATCAATGTTGTTGTGTGTACTTGCCAGTGTTTGTGTAGGTCGCTGTAAATGTTCTGGGTGTTGTCTGGGTGTGGGGGTGTGTAAGAGCGGTGTTGTATGTGTGTTGCGTTGTGTGTGTTGCGTTGTTTGTGGAGCGCTGCATGTCTGCAGTGTTATCTGTGTGTGGAGCTGTGTGTGTTTCGCGGTTTGTGTGGGTGTGGAGTGCGTGTGTTTGATTTGGGGGAGGTATGTTTTGTGCAGTGTGTGTGTTGCGCGGTATGTGCATATATTTGTGTATGCCGCAGTGTTTGTGTGTTGGGTGTTGTGTGTGTGCGGTGTTGTCTGTGTGTGGGTGTCTGTGTAGGGCGGTGTTTGTGGTTCCCAGTGTGTGTGTGGTGTGTTGTGCGGTGCGCGTGTGGCGCTGTGGGTGTGTTTTGGGGAGGGGTGTGCACCCCCATCGTGCTCCATCCCCCATGCTGCGCACCCCCCATCGTGCTCCATCCCCCATGCTGCGCACCCCCATCGTGCTCCATCCCCCATGCTGTGCACCCCCCATCGTGCTCCATCCCCCATGCTGCGCACCCCCATCGTGCTCCATCCCCCATGCTGCGCACTCCCCACCGTGCTCCATCCCCCATTCCCCCATGCTGCGCACCCCCCATCGTGCTCCATCCCCCATGCTGCGCACCCCCCATTGTGCTCCATCCCCCATGCTGCGCACCCCCCAACATGCTCCATCCCCCATGCTGCGCACCCCCCATCGTGCTCCATCCCCCATACTGCGCACCCCCATCGTGCTCCATCCCCCATGCTGCGCACCCCCCCATCGTGCTCCATCCCCCATGCTGCGCACGCCCCATCGTGCTCCATCCCCCATGCTGCACACCCCCCATTGTGCTCCATCCCCCATGCTGCGCACCCCCATCATGCTCCATCCCCCATGCTGCGCACCCCCCATCGTGCTCCATCCCCCATACTGCGAACCCCCATCGTGCTCCATCCCCCATGCTGCGCACTCCCCATCGTGTTCCATCCCCCATGCTGCGCACCCCTCATCGTGCTCCATCCCCCATGCTGCGCACTCCCCATCGTGTTCCATCCCCCATGCTGCGCACCCCTCATCGTGCCCCATCCCCCATGCTGCGCACCCCCCATCGTGCTCCATCCCCCATGCTGCGCACCCCCCATCGTGCTCCATCCCCCATGCTGCGCACCCCCCATCGTGCTCCATCCCCCATGCTGTGCACCCCCATCGTGCTCCATCCCCATGCTGCGCACCCCCCATCGTGCTCCATCCCCCATGCTGTGCACCCCCCATTTTGCTCCATCCCCCATGCTGCGCACCCCCCATCGTGCTCCATCCCCCATGCTGCGCATTCCCCATCGTGCTCCACAGTCACACATCAGACAGTATACACGCCCACATCTGATTGCATACACTCACACTTCACTTCTCCCTGTGCCCTCCGGTGGGCGGTCCCAGCAGCTGTGCTGCACACCGTGCTCCTCTGCCTTCTGCCGACACACATCCGATCGCATACACACACACATCCGATCGCATACACACACATCCGATCACATACACACATCCGATCGCATACACACATCCGATCGCATACACACACACATCCGATCGCATACACGCACACACACACTGACGATATCGCACATACGCGCTCACACACTCACAACATCCGGAGATACCACATGCTTCCGGCCATGTGATCCTCCCGCAGGTCCTGGAAGGTCACTGCACGCACAGTATCGCTGCCGAGAAGTAAGCGATATCACTGGATGTTGTGAGTGTGTGGATGCGATCTGATGTGTGTGTGAGGTGAGTGAGTGTGATCTGATGTGTGTATGTTTGTTTTTATGTGTGTGCGTGTGTGTGTGTTCCGCCGCTGCAGGACCTTGATGCGCTCACCTGCTCCCGGTCGGCATCTGGTGAGTATGACTGCGGGGTCTTCTTTCTTCTGTCTTCTCTCTTCTGTGGGTGCCCGCTGCCTATAATGAAGTGTCTTGCAGTGTCTTTAACTCTTTCACCACTGCATGACACTTCATTATTGACCGCAGTGTATGCCGGCTCCCTGCACATGTGTACCAGGAGCCAGTGTACGCTGGTAACCATGATACACATCGGGTAACTAAGGGAAGCGCTTCCTATAGTTACGCGGTGTGTATCATGGTTACCAGCGTACACTGGCTCAGTCACGATCCTCAGCATCGGAAGGTTATGTCCACCGGAGGCGGGGACGAGTGTACCAACGTGTGGCGGGGGCGAGCGGGCGAGGCGTCAGCGTATGCCGGCTCCCTGCACATGTGTACCGGGAACCGATGTACGCTGGAGCGGGCGATGCGTGCGAATGGTCGGGGCGAGCGGCTAATCCATGCGGGGGGCAGGGCCAGGCCGAGGCAAGCGGCCAATCCGTGGGGGGGCGGGGCCAGGCTGAGCCCAGCGGACAATCCGACAGTTGTCACGCTAACGACACTGTCATGGTGACACAATTTTGGAGCAAGACAGACAGACAGACAGACAGACAGAATAAGGAAATTATATATATAGATATGCCTGTACATAACAGTACATGAAGAGCAGCTGTTCAGGGTAAAAACTGATTGCACACTGACAGCACACTGACAGCACACTGATGAAATGTGAGAAGAAATCGTCTGACTTTCTGGTATGAGAATCAGACCGATTTTACACTCGCAAGTGTGATTCCAGCCTAAGTGGTACTTTGCACGCTGCGACATCGTAGGCCGATGCTGCGATGCCGAGCGCGATAGTACCCGCCCTCGTCGCAGCAGCGATTTCCTTGTGATAGCTGCCGTAGCGAACATTATCGCTACGGCAGCTTCACATGGACTCACCTGTCCTGCGACCGTCGCTCTGGCCGGCGACCCGCCTCCTTGTTAAGGGGGCGGGTCGTGCGGCGTCATAGTGACGTCATACGCCAGGCGGCCAATCGGAGCGGAGGGGTGGAGATGAGTGGGATGTAAACATCCCGCCCATCTCCTTCCTTCCGCATATCCTACGGAAGCCGCAGTGACGCCGGTAGGAGATGTTCCTCGCTCCTGCGGCTTCACACACAGCGATGTGTGCTGCCGCAGGAGCGAGGATCAACATCGGACTGTCGCATCAGCGTAATCATGGATTACGCCGATGCTGCACCGATGATACGATTACGACGCTTTTGCGCTCGTTAATCGTATCATCGAGCCTTTACACACTACGATGTCGCATGCGATGCCGGAAGTGCGTCATTTTCAATTTGACCCCACCGACATCGCACCTGCGATGTCGTAGTGTGCAAAGCCCGCCTAAGGGGTGAAGGAGGTGGATTTTTTTCTCTTTTTCATTTTGCCTTATTTACAAGTCATTATACAGGAAAGAATATTTCTTTCAATTTTTTCTTGTAAAATATATTTTAGCTTCGGTTTTGCATTTTGCAATTTTTCCAATGACTTCCAGTATAATTGTTATTTGATTCATATCCATACGAGCGTCTGACCTGCTCAATTCGAGTACTAAGCACTCAGGCATTTTAGTCCTCACTCATCACTATTGTTTAGGAAAAAAGCACATGAATTCCCCATAACGAAAAAAGATTGTGTTAAAAGTAATGCTTCTCCCTAATTAAAAATGACCTTGTGTGAAAACTACATATTGCTAGAAAGTAGAATCAGTGACAAAAAATGTTGCAGCAGACCATACTGTTTGGTGTACATGCCATTGGATAGGTAAGAAAAAAGCTAATGCGGGCATCACACGAAACGATATATCGTGCGATATGTCGGCGGGGTCATGTCGTAAGTGACGCACATCCGGCATCATTTGATATATTGTAGCGTGTGACAGCTACGAGCGACGGTGAACGAACAAAAATATTCACCTTATCGTTGCTTATTGACACATCGCTCATTTTCAAAAATTTGTTTCTTCTTCTCTGCGCCAGTTGTTCATTGTACCTGGGGTAGCACACATCGCTCCGTGTGACACCTCGGGAACGGTGAACACAGCTTACCTGCGTCCCGCCAGCTATGCGGAAGGAAGGAGGTGGGCGGGATGTTGACGTCCCGCTCATCTCCGCCCCCCCGCTTCTATTGGCCGGCCGCTGTGTGACGTTGCTGTGACACCGAACGTCCCTCCCCCTTCAGGAAGTGGATGTTCGCCGCCCACAGCGAAGTCGCTCAGCAGGTAAGTGAGTGTGACAGGGGTTTAACGACTTTGTGCGCCACGGGCAACTAATTGCACAAACGACGGGGGCGGGTGGGATCGCTCGTGTGATCGCACGATAGATCGTCTCATGTGACGCCCGCATAAGTGTGTTTCTTTTTCATTTTTCTTTTCTTTTTTTTTTTTGGGTGGTGGGGATAGATATGTTTTAGCTTAAAATTCTGCCATGCTTAAAGGGAACCTGTCAGGTGCAATATGCACCCAGAACCACGAGCAGTTCTGGGTATATATTGCTAATCTCTGCCTAACTGTCCCTGTATTATATAATAGACACTGCACTCTCTTGTTGATAAAATGAAGACAAAAAGTTTTTTTCTTTGCAAAAAAGTGATTATTTATTTGATGGCGACAAAAGATGGTGGACGTATCGGCCCAACGGCCTTTATCATGTATAGTCGCTCCACAAGAGGGCTGTTTCAGAAGAGAAGAAAATAATGGAGCAGGATGGAAGGAGTACAACCAAGAATAGTTTATGATACAAGATTTTCCAGAGGATGAAGTCTAGAAGCAGGTTAGATTTCCTTTGGCTGGAAGGAATTTGTGTACATGTATTCCAATGGAAGAGATTTCCAGCTTTTATCTTTATATATTTATGTGGATCACATAGACGTTTGGGTGGTTGTAAGAGAACATGTATATAAACACCATCTGATAAAGGCTCCTGCAGACTTCTCTCATGTGGAGGAGGAGGTTTTAGACATTGGTGGGGTGGATATTTTCCTTCTGCACGCCACCTTCCCAGGATATGGCCGTCAGTCCTTCATATCTAAAAATATGTGACAGCGCCATTATAATAGCGATCGCGCTATAACTTTACTCACAGGCTGATACCGTAAGTCACGTGATGTGATCACGTGGATCTGGTGGTTGATATGGTAGCAAAGGGTCATGTGATGACTCCTGTGCTCACGAGACTCGGGTCCTGTAAGAAACATCTGAGTGCTGCTTGTTACAAGAGATGCATGAGCAATCAGACTGCTGATTGTTATAGTCCTCTAGGTTACCTAGTAAAATTTAAAAAAAAATAAAAAAAAGTTTCAGAAAAATTAAAATAAAACAAAAGTTCAATTACCCCCTTTCGCACTATTGAAAATAAAAGGGTTAAAAAAAAAATTAAATATACACACATTTGGTATTGTTGCGTTCATAAATTGCCCGATCTATTAAAATTTAAAATTAATTGATTGTTAAACAGCGTAGCCAAACGCCAAAATTACATTTTTTGGTCACCACAAATTTTGTGCTAAATGCAATAACAGGCTATCAAAACTTAGCATCTGCACAAAAATGGTCCCGTTAAAAACATCAGCTTAAGATGCAAAAAATAAGCTATCACTGAGCCCCAGATCTAGAAAAATGAGAACACTGTCACAGAAAAAGGCACAAAATGTACCCCACTTTTTTCAGACAAACTTCTGATTTTTTTTAAACCTATACATGTTTGGTGTCTACAAACTCGCCCTGAGGCATCACACTGCCACATCTCAATTACCATATAGGGAACACAGTGAATAAAATATCTCAAAAACAATCGCACATTTTTTTGCAATTTTTCCGCATATGGAATTTTTTGCCATTTTCCAGTACGTTATATGGTAAAATGAATGGTTTAATTTAAAAGCACAGCTCGTTCCGCAAAAAAACAAGCCCTCACATGCCTATATTGACTGAAAAAAAAAAGTTACGTCTCTCGGAAGAAGAATGGCGAAAAAAAATACTACCCCTTCATTATTGCTTTCTGTGGAAAAAAATAAGGTGCTGCTGCTTTATGCCGCAGATCCCACAGATCTATCTTTAATTCACAGGCACACACTGACTGGCAGTAACTTTAAAGTTAAAGGGAACCTGTCAGGTATAATATGCACCCAGAACCAGGAGCAGTTCTGAGTGTATATTGCTAATCCCTGCCTAACCATCCCTGTATACACTATCATAGATAAAGAGATCTTTAGAAAAAGTATTTCTAAAGATGTGTATTATATGCTAATTAGCGCAGGGACTAGTCCCAAGGATGTTTCTTCCCTTAGTAGTTGGCCCACATTGCATTGTAGCTTGCCCCTGTGGGCGTACTAACATGCTAATGAATACGCAGTGACGCGCACATACCTCACTGTTCATGGCAGCTGCCGGAGGATGGATGCACTCTGCTTTTTATTATTATTTTACTTATGAGAATAGTGAGATAAAAAAATATATATAAAATGTGTGTTGTATTTATGGTATTGATTGATTGATTGCAGAATAAAGTTAGATTGTGAATTAAACTGAAAAGTGTTTAAAAAAAACCCCAATAATTATATAATAAAAGTGATTGAATAGCTGTAAATATCAGAAAATTAAATTAGTGGAAACTACATCTTGTCATGCAAAAAATAATCCTCATACAGCCAACAAAATTGAAAATGTTATGGATCTCACAGTATAGTGGCAGAAAAACACATTATTATTCCTAGATCTATTGATTAAAAATAACTTTAAAATTAACTTTGTTCATAGAAAAACCTCTTTAAGTGTATTCCAGTTAAGGTTATTATTACATTTTACCCCTATTAAAATATATTGAAATATCTTAAAAAAAACTTTTATTAAATAGTTATGACACTTTCATCATTAGTAAATACTATACAACCTCCAACACACAGCTTTTACTGAAAGAAAACCATAATTAATTACTGACCTGAATTTGATTAAATGTAAGGGAGAATCAATATCACTGATGGCATGGGAAGTGACCCATAAACACCTTTTCAGCCTGTTATATTTGATAAGGACTTGTCAGCATTTTCAGAAGAGCACAAAACAAATTTTATTTGTAATGCATAGATGAAATCTAAAGTTTGAGAAAAATATAATCATTAATTCATTGATAAAGAATCAGAAGTTTAGAGACTACGATGTCTATTTTAGTCTTTTTTTTTAATAATTACTATGAATATCAAAATTATAACTGTTTACATTATTTGGTCCACAGTAAATATGCAATTTACAAATATCTCCAATAAAAAATTAGAAAAGCAAGCCTTCTGTTACATCTTACTCATTTAATTGAAGCTAATTTAAAGTATTAGTTGAAGTAAAAGTAGTACAACATGAATGTAGAAAAAAGACTTGGACAGTACATCGAAAATATTACGCATCGATCTATTGCTGCTTATCAAATAAAAATACAACCTGAAAATGAAGTTATTCGTTTGTTAACATTGTGATCAGAATCTATTTGCCCCCTAGTGAGGAGGAACATTTTTTTAAAGTCAGACATATGTCACTTTATGATGTAATAACTCTGGAAAAGCTTCATCACATCCCAGTGATTTTGAGTCTGTTTTCTTCGTGATACATTGTACTTTATGTTAATAGAAAATGTAAGTAGATATGTTTTGTATTTAATTATAAAAATATCAGAAATTAGAAAAATATTTTTTTCCAATTTGCAATTTTCAATCTTTGAATAATTATCACTTTCTTGTTGTAGCACCCAGGGATATGGGGTACTCGTATCCGGGCAGTGTCTCTATTGGGAATGTCACAGTGGTGGCCGTCACCTGGTTCAGTGCCCTGGACCCTTTTTGTAATGGGGATATTTACAGGGGAATATTGGATAAAGTTTATGCGTGACGCCAGTTGCGGTGTTGCGCCTATATGTAGGGAGCCACCGCTGCAAAATGTCTCTACTGGGGCTGATGGTACTAGCAGCTAGTATGGTAATCCCTCCGTACCATATTACCTTCATGCAACTTGCGATCCTCACAATCACATACATGATTTCCCCCGCTCCTCCTCCATAGTCTGGAACTCTGTACCCCAACATATTAGACTCTCACCTACCATGGAAATCTTCAAAAGGAACCTGAAGACTTATCTATTCTGACAAGCCTACAACCTGCACTTACTCTCAGTCCACTATACCACTTTACGACCAGCTCTACTCTCACCTAATGTATCATCACCCATCCCCTGTAGATTGTGACTCCTTGCAAGCAGGGTCCTTTCCCCTCCTGTGCCACTCTTTGCTTTGAATTGTACATGATTATTGTACTTGTTTTTATTATATATACACACCACTCTTCACATGTAAAGCACCATAGAATAGATGGCGCTATAATAATAAATCATAATAATAATAACCTGCAGATTGTCCACATCTTATGCAAGTCTAAAGGCCGCTTTACACACTGTGATATCGGTACTGATATCGCCAGCGTGCGTACCTGCCCCCTATCGGTTGTGCGACATGGGCAAATCGCTGCCCGTGTTGCACAACATCGCCCAGATCCGTCACACGGACTTACCTTCCCTGCGACGTCGCTGTGACCGGCGAACTGCCTCCTTTCTAAGGGGGCAGGTTGTTCAGCATCACAGCGACGTCGCAACAGCGTCACTGAACCGCCGCCCAATAGAAGCGAGGGGCGGAGATGAGCGAGACGTAACATCCCGCCCGCCTCCTTCCTTCGGCATTGTGGCCGGGACGCAGGTAAGGAGAGGTTCCTCGTTCCTGCGGTGTCACACGGAGCGATGTGTGCTGCCGCAGGAACGAGGAACAACTTCGTTACTGCTGCAGTAACGATATTTGAGCGATTTTGCACGTTTTTGCGACGATGCAAAATCGCTCATAGGTGTCACACGCAACGGCATCGCTAAAGCGACCGGATGTGCTTCACAAATTCCGTGACCCCAACGAGATCACTTGAGTGATGTCGTAGCGTGTAAAGCCCGCTTAAGGGGAAAATCTACATAGAAAACTAACAGCACTCACAAGAGAAATTGACATGCTGCGGCTGCGGGAAATATGCACCACAGGTGACTTAAGGCAGCTTAAAAAGGAATTAGTGTGAGCATGAAATTTCTATTAATTCCATCCACTTTTCTTAGACTTAGACAAAATCCTGCATTTTGGATGCAGAAAATATATGAACCTGAGTTAGGGTACGCTCACACAACTGTATGACTTGTGCGAGTGCAATGAGAGAAAATCTCGCATTGCACTCAGACCAATGTTATTCAATGAGGGAAAGCAGATGGTCAGCTTTTTTCTCATCAAGATTCTGCATGAACGAAAAGTCGTATAATGACGTGTCACTCTCATCCATACTTAGTCTATGGGTGCAAGAGACACATCGGAATGTACTCAGATGACATCCGAGTACAGTGCGATATACGCACAGGCTGACAACGGAAGAGATAGGGAGATTACTCCCTCTCCTCCGCAGCACCCGCCCTCTCCTTTGCAGCTGTGTTCCGATCACAGGATCAGATCACAGTTGCATGACACTTAGCTGATGCTGGCAGCACAGCGGGAGCCGTGGGTCATTTGCATATTGTATCCGATGCACTCGCATCGGATACTATATGTTCATGTGAGTGTGACGCCCTGGACTAGCCAGGTAGTCACGGATAGCGCCCCGCACAACACCTGTCCCCTAAAAAGGTGTCATCAGCCAACTATTAAAACCTAGTCACCCCTCTCAGAGCTTGATGAACACAACAGGGGGTGAAGCCAGGTGGTTGTACACAGCTACAGAGGAGTTCAGAGGACTTGGGGTGGAAGAAAGTGTAGATCAGTTTAGGAGGTGAAGTAAAGTGGAAGCAGGCCTGTGTGGCAGGTCTGCAGAGAACTGACAGGTGCCGGGGTTGGAGCGCGGGCACCTTTGGCTAGAAGGTAAGCGGTGGCCTCAGCCTGCAGGAGCCGGGAATACGGCTCTGTGGAACCGTGATAGATCGGGACAGGGTAGTGGCCCACCGGTACCGACCCGGGGAACCGACTCGGAAATCGGAGTACAAAGGGGGTGCTCAGACCCTGAAACGAGGTCCAGAAGCCACTTGACCGAGTTAATTAACTGATTGCGGTCTGGACTATAGGTCCTCTCCCACCCAAAGTCCCGACTGAAGACAACAGCCCAACGAGGGGGATAGAAAGCCACGGCACAGGCAGAGAGATCCCACGGGCCAGCATCTGTGGGAAATGGGCTCTCCCGACATCCACAAAGCCAGGGAGCGGACTCCCGTCGCTGAAGAGCAGGCAGTCTACAGATACATAACACGGTGCAAAAAAAAAAAAAAAGACAGAGACCACCATCTGGATGGGGGACCCGACTCAGCCGGCTGCAGGCATCGACCACCATCAACTTGTTTTACCAGAGACTTGTGTGTGTTACTAATCGTGAGTACAACAGTGCCCTCCGGCTGCACAACTCCCTGCACCGCCCAACCACACAACACCCAATGGGTCCCTGGGGCCACCATCCCTGCCCACGGAGGGGTTAACATCTTGCTGCATAAACATATCCCCCAGGTGCCACCTAACTGCAGCAGTGGTGTCTACACCTTCACCACATCCCGTGGGTGGCATCACGAACTTAACCACGGCTCCAGCCGTACACCTACGTCCCCTAAACCACCAGCCCCCCTTTCAGATCGAAGTGACCATAGGGTCCCCGGGTCCGGAAGCACTCAAGCCACCTAGCAGCGAGCGTGGGGCGGTACATGAATCTAGCCTAAAGGCCCCATCACACACAACGAGATCGCTGACGAGATTGTTGCTGAGTCACAGTTTCTGTGATATAGCAAGGATCTCGCCAGCGATTTCGTTATGTGTGACACCTAGCAGCAGGCCCCTGCTGTGAGATTGCTAGTCGTTGTCGAATGGTCCAGACCATTTTCTTCAAAGGCGATGTCCTGCTAGACAGGACACATTGCTGTGTTGGAGGCCTACCAACGACCTCCTAACAGGGTTCTTATACATTTATAATGATCCGCCAAGATCGTTATACAGGTCGCTCGTCGTTACTGCGTCGTCGAAGATCTGACTGTTTGACATCTCACCAGCGACCTCACAGCAACTTACCAGCGATCCTTATTAGGTCGTATCGTTGTTGGGATCGCTGGTAAGTCATTGTGTGTGACTGGGCCTTAACACTGATTGTGGGAACATAACCTTACAGTTTCATGGGAAAATCCCTTTAACTCTTAATTAAACTTTATTGTATTGTAAATGTATATGTTGTGAATTTACAGCAAATCAAACATTTTAGCATCATTTGCATTAGAATTTGTATAAACACCAGCATAATCTTTACTTTTGTAACCATTATCATTCTTATTTCATAAATCATATACTTCCTAATGCAACATTTATTTAACATCCACTTATTTGAAAATTAACCTCTTTAAGACTTCTTAAATTGAATTCTAATTTAGTTGTCATTACTGCTTAGTTTGGATAAGTGATTCAAGCACTAGAATACTTGAAATCAAAGCTTCAAATTCATAAACTGATTACAAACATATTAATTCTGAATATCACTTCAACTTTATTTACTAATAAAAAGTACATATGGGTTGAATTAAGAGAGGAACAAATCAAGGCTATCAGGTTTTCAATTGACATGAATGTAATAATTTAACCAAACTAAATAGTGGTTCACGGTATTATTGTAAAGCCATCATTATAAATAAAGACCAACTTCAAGAACAATTAACCTTTTAATACACAGCTCACTTTGGAATTGAGATAACAGTGTATTTTACTATTTTTCTGTTCTAAAGGGTGCTTTACACGCAGCGACATCGCTACCGATATATTGTTGGGGTCACATCAGTAGTGACGCACATCCGGCACCAGTAGCGACATCGCACCGTGTGACACAAATGAGCGACGATCAACAAGCACAAAAACGGGAAAAATCGTTGCTCGTTGACATGTTGTTCATTTACTTAATATCGTTGCTGCTGCAGGTACGATGTTGTTCGTCGTTCCTGCCGCAGCACACATCGCTCCTCTCCGCCCCTGCGCTTCTATTGGCCGGCCGCTTAGTGATGCTGCAGTGACGTCGCTGTGATGCCGAACCCACCTCCCCCTTGAGGGAGGGATTGTTCGGCGGTCACAGCCACGTCGCTGACAAGGTATGTGCGTGTGACGCTGCCGTAGCGATAATGTTGCACATACAACGGGGGCGGGTGCTATCGTGCTCAACATCGCTAGCAATCACTAGCGATGTCGCAGCATGTAAAGCACCCTTAAGTTGTGGGAACCATCTTTATTTTTTCCCAGACTTGTGAGATGTTATATTGGAATTAATTTTATTTTTATATTTTAGTGTACAAGCTATAGTATTTCATATTGTATATATTACATTTTTTAACAGAAATCATAAAAATATAACACCATGGCTGTTATTGTGGGGGGGTTTCCCATGGTTTACAAACAATGAACTATATTTTACCTTTATTGTGTAGGTTGAAGCAAAGGCGATACACAATATATCATTTTTTTTATATACAGTATATTGTCTTTTATTCAATTTTAAAATAGTCATATTATGTTATTCTATTTTTAGCGCTATTTTAACTATTTTAAACTTTATTTTTTTATCATTTTATACATCTACAATCTATGGTATGAACAAGTAGAGCGGTAACATGATAACCACCTTGGGGGAGATATGCTGTAGGACTAGGACACAATATTTGGGGGATTCATCAAACAGTTTTAATGCTATAGCTTTTTGGTAAGATATTAACCCCTTAAGGACGAAGCCAGTTTTGTACTTAATGACCAGGCCATTTTTTGCAATTCTGACCAGTGTCACTTTATGAGGTCATAACTCTGGAACGCTTCAACGGATCCCGGTGATTCTGACATTGTTTTTTCGTGACATATTGTACTTCATGATAGTTATAAATTTAGAACGATATTTTTTGCTTCTATTTGTGAAAAAATCGGAAATTTGATGAAAATTTTGAAAATTTTGCAATTTTCAAACTTTTAATTTTTATGCCCTTAACCCAGAGAGTTATGTCACACAAAACAGTTAATAAATAACATTTCCCACATGTCTACTTTACATTAGCGCAATTTCTGAAACAAAATGTTTTGGGGTTAGGAAGTTAGAAAAGGTCAAAGTTCATCAGCAATTTCCCATTTTTTCAACAAAATTCACAAAACCATTTTTTTAGGGACCACATCACATTTGAAGTGACTTTGAGAGGCCTAGGTGACATAAAATACCCAAAAGTGACACCATTCTCAAAACAGCACCCCTCAAAGTACTCAAAACCACATCCAAGAAGTTTATTAACCCTTCAGGTGCTTCACAGGAACTAAAGCAAAGTGGAATGAAAAAAAGCAAAAAATAAAATTTTACCTAAAATGTTGCTCTACCCCAAATTTATTCACTTTTAGAAGAAATAACACAACAAAATGAACCCCAAAACGTATTACCCACTTTCTTATGAACGCGCCAATACCCCACATGTGGTCAGAAACCTTTGTTTGGACAAATGGGAGGGCTCGGAACAGAAGGAGCAATATTTGAATTTTGGAAAGCAAATTTGGCTGAAACAGATTGCGGGCACCATGTTGCATTTACATGTCCGCTAAGGTACCTAAACAGCAGAAACCCCTTACAAGTGACACCATTTTGGAAACTAGACCCCTTAAGGCTTCTATCTAGGGGTATAGTGAGTATTTTGGATCCACAGGTACTTCACAGATTTTGATAACGTTACGTTGTCACATTGAAAATTTTCATTTTTTTCTCAAAAATGTTGCTTTAGCATCAATTTTTTCACTTTTTCAAGAGGTAATTCCAAAAATTTGACCCCAATGTTTGTTACCCACTTTTTTATGAGCGCGGTGATACCTCACTTGTGGTCTGAAACCTTTGTTTGGAGAAATGGGACGGCTTGGAATGGAAGGAGCAATATTTGAATTTTGGAAAGGAAATTTGGCTGAAAAAGATTGCGGGCACCATGTCGTATTTGGAGGACCCCTAAGGTACGTAAACAGCAAAAAAACACCACAAGTGACCCCATATTGGAAACTAGGCCCCTCAAGGAATTTATCTTGATGTTTGGTGAGTACCCTGAACCCCCAGGTGCTTTACAGAAGTTTATAACGTTGAGCCATGAAAATAAAAAAATAAAATTTTACCACAAAATTGTTACTTCAACCAGGTAGCTTTTTTTTTCACAAGGGTGACAGGAAAAAAATCACCATGAAATTTATTGCGCAATTTCTCCTGAGTTTGTTGATATCTTGTATGTGGTGGAAATCAACTGTTTGGGCGCATGGCAGGGCTCGGAAGGGAAGGAGTGCCATTTGACTGCAAAATTGGCTGGAATCAATAGCGGACGCCATGTTGCATTAGGAGAACCCCTGAGGTGCCTAAGCAGTGGAGGTCCACCACAAGTGACCCCATTCTGGAAATAAGACCCCTCAAGGCTTTAATCTAGGTGTATATTGAGCATTTTGAATCCACGAATATTTCACAGAATTTGATAAGCTTAGGTTGCCATATTGAAATTTTCATTTTTTTCACAAAAATGTTGATTTAGCGACACATTTTTCACTTTTTCAAGAGGCAACAACAAAACGTGTACCCCACAGGTTGTTATCTAATTTCTTGTGAGCGCAGGGATACCCCACATGTGGCCAAAAACCTTTGTTTGGATAAATGGGAGGGCTTGGAATGGAAGGAGCACCATTTGAATTTTGGAAAAGTTGAAGTAAATTGCGCGCACCATGTCACATTAGCAGGGCCCCTTGGGCACCTATACATCAGAAACCCCCCACAAGTGACCTCATTTTGGAAACTGGAACCCTCAAGGATTTTATTCAGGAGTATAGTAAACATTTTGAATCCACAGGTACTTCACAAAAATGTTGCTGTAGCAACAAATTTCTCACTGTTAAGGGGGCTTTACACGCTGTGACATCGCTAATGCGGAGTCGTTAGGGTCACGGAATTGGTGACGCACATCCGGCCGCATTAGCGATGTTGCTGCGTGTGACACCGATGAGCGATTTTGCATCGTTGCAAAAACGTGCAAAATCGCTCATCGGTGACATGGGGGTCCATTCTCGATTATCGTTACTGCAGCAGTAACGATGTAGTTCGTCGCTCCTGCGGCAGCACACATCGCTATGTGTGACGCCGCAGGAACGAGGAACCTCTCCTTACCTGCCTCCCGGCCGCTATGAGGAAGGAAGGAGGTGGGCGGGATGTTCCGGCCACTCATCTCCGCCCCTCCGCTTCTATTGGGCGGCCGCTCAGTGACGTCACTGTGACGCCACACGGACCGCCCCCTTAGAAAGGAGGCGGTTCGCCGGTCACAGCGACGTCGCCGGGCAGGTAAGTATGTGTGACGCATCTGCGCGATGTTGTGCGGCACGGGCAGCGATTTGCCCGTGTCGCACAACAGATGGGGGCGGGTACCCACGCTAGCGATATCGGGACCGATATCGCAGCGTGTAAAGTAGCCTTTAGGCTATGTGGCCATGATCCAGCGACACGGCGTCTAGTACCCAGTGTCAGCCTCCTGCAGAAATGTGAGTGTTGTCCACGGGAGAACGCAGCTGCCCATACCCACGATTTGGGTTCAGGCTGCTGTGGAGCTCTATTCTACCTGCAGAGAACACTCTCGTCTCCGCAGCATAAATTGACATGCTGAGGCTTGGGAAGCTGCGCCACAGGTCGATTTATGCTGCGGAGAAAAGAAACACAGTGGGCACGGGATTTCTAAAAATCCTGCCACTGTGCTTCTACTGCACAACGCAGCGTTATGGACGCAGGGAAAACACTCTGCGCCCAAAACGTTGCAAACCCTGATTGTGGGCACACAGCGTAAAATGCTACAATGGATGAATGGATAGATGTCAAACATATATAACGTCCCACCCCCCTGCATATTCTAAGCTGGCGCCCTTTAGTGCCTTTCATGTGACACTAAAGGATGCCTAGCCTTGTATTTAGCCCAAAAAAAAAAAAAAGAATTAAAATAAATGACGTGGGGTCCCCCCTATTTTTGATAGCCAGCTAGGGTAAAGCAGACAGCTGTAGCCTGCAAACCACAGCTGACAGCTTCATCTTGTCTGGTGATCAATTTGGAGGGCTCCCCAAGCTGTTTTTTTTTTTTTAATTATTTATAAATAAATAATTAAAAAAAAAAAACAAACGTGGGGTCCCCCCAAATTAGATCACCAGCCAAGGTGAAGCTGACAGCTGGGGTCTGGTATTTTCAGGATGGGAAGAGCCACGGTTATTGGACTCTTCCCAGCCTAAAAATAGCAGGCCGCAGCCGCCCCAGAAGTGGCGCATCCATTAGATGCGCCAATTCTGGCGCTTCGCCCCAGCTCATCCCGCGCCCTGGTGCGTTGGCTAACGGGGTAATGAATGGAGTTGATACCAGGTGTGTAATGTCACCTGGCATCAAGCCCAGCAATTAGTTATGTCACGGCGTCTATCAGATACCCGACATAACTAATTGACAGTAATAAAAAAAAAAATTGACAACAAAAAAAATTTTATTTGAAAAAACACTCCCCAAAACATTCCCTGATTAGCCAATTTATTGAAAAGAAAAAAAAAAAAAATCCACAATAATCCATTTGGACGTCCCACGTCGACTCTGGACCTTCTAGAATATGGGGGACACGTTCAGGGAACGTATCCCCCATTTTCTAGGAGGGCAGACCCTCCATTTGAGGAGAGTGGGTGCAAAGAATCTGCACCCACCCTCCCTGGGTCACAGCTGCAGTGTGCCGAGCACCAGCAGCAGCAGCCAGCGTCCTGAACACAGGAAGCTGTCAGCCGCGCTCTGCACATGTGACCGGAGTCTGCTGAGAAGAAGCCGGAGGAGGGGGCCGCGGGGGATCAGCGCTCCGACAGGTATGTCTGACACCAGGGAACACCGGGGGGGAAAAGGGGGGACCTGGCAGGGCCTAGGGAGCAGGTTTCTGTCGCATGTGTTATGGCACATACGACAGAAACCATAGGAACAGTGTAAATGCGGCCGGCGCGCTGCTGTGCTCGCCGGTGCGCGCGGCCATCTTGGATTTTCGGGAGGGGGTTGGGGGTCGGGGGGGGCACTTTGGGGATACCGAGGGGACCGGAGGGAACCGGGAAAAAGATTTATCTCCCATCTGGCATGTTTGATCATGCCAGATGGGAGATAAATCATTTTTTACCGGCGCGGTCATTTACTATAACTTGATGATCGGTATACGGTGTATACCGGTCATCACGTGACTGGGGACCGGAAAAACCGGCCCGAATCATGATCTCCAGGGTCTCAGCTACCCCCGGCAGCTGAGACCCCAGAAATTTTCTGACTCTGGGGGGCGCTAGACCCTTTTTTCCGACCGCCGTTAAAAAGCGGCGGATCGGAAAAAGTACCCTAATTTGTCGCCGTTAAAAGGCGTATCGGCGGTCGTTAAGGGGTTAAATACAGTTTGCTGAGATAAGATACATAGTCCCTCAATATTGAGGCACATATGATACGATTGCTCAACTTCTCGTAAACAGTCTCATAAAAAATGTTAGCCTCTAATAATGATGGCAACTTAATGAAACTTTGTAGTGATGACGCTGAGAATTTCATGGATCATTGATATTTTCTCTCCAGGTTTCATCTAATCAACATCAAGCAGAAGATCCCCTTTGTCACGTTTTCCTATGTACCGTAAGATCTTTCACGTGAACTCTTTACCAGGTGCCTCAGACTTCCAGATTTAGCAATTGACCCAACTTGTCCAACACTTTCACAACATTGCATAGGATGATACTTAAAACATCTGTTAATCCTACACTCAGCAAATAAGGGGATCTCATCAGAAACAGGCTTTGTCCTAACTCAGACTGTCAGGACCACAACGTAAAGGCTTACATAGACTTTTATGTAAATGTAACACAATAAGGGCTCATTCAGATTTCTGTGTTTCCTGCCCTACTTTTTCTGTGGTTTTCACAAAGAGCACTTGTACCTATGATAATCCACGGGGCCATTCACATGTCTGTGATTTTTGATGGACCATGTAGTCCGCTGAAAGTCACAGAGACATGTCCAGTTTTGATTGGAGTGTTGAATCAAAACTGCCAATGCAAGTCTATAGATCAGTGAAAAAATCAGGCTGTATAGACGGATTTTCAAGGAATGTTACAATAAAGATTTTTTATCTCTACTAGCTAACACGGTACAAAGATATATTTTACCTGTGTCACTGATATAGAAGGGTTAATAGTTTCTATATTTCTTCATTAAAGATATTTTATTGTTATTAGTAAGTATATCTGGTGGTAGTTCATAGTCATTATGGAGCCTTCGGAATAAGAGACAGGCTCAAGGATTATTATTGTCTCTAAATGTTCTTCTTATCTTCTTCTTATCTCATATGCATGACTCTACATTTTTGTTTTGCTAAAACTTAAAGGTCATATGAGCAACTTGTAAAGTCCAGCTAGAAGCTTTATTTGCAATATCACATTGATCTGTAAATGGTATAAATAAAGTGTACTTTGGTTAAATAAACAGAAAATTGATCATGCCCACATGGTTGCAGGTCTTTTTCTCCGAGCGCTCGATCTTGATTAGGTCTGAAGAGGCCTAATTGAGAAGACCTCACTGGTGATCCCATAAGCTGACTTGTGACAAAACAGAACAGCTACAACAGTTTTTGGTGCCCAACGTGGAGCCGTGGCCAACCAGCCTATTCGGAAGGAGTTTTGGGGACTCTGGAGACAGTGAAATTTCAGCTGCAGCAAGGTGAGAAGCTTTATTCTTACACTTTATTTCACTCTCTCTGATTTCCCGAATATTCTGGGTAAGGCTGTACACACGGTTCAAGAACTCTGGCATCACCAGTGAGTATTGTTTTTTTCATGCATGTCTGAATGAGAGTTGAAATATAGAGTAATAAGATAATCTGTTGTCCGTCTATTAACTGATTGCATAGATTGCATAGCACAGAATTTGGGACAGTCTCTGTATAATTGCATTTGCTGTGTTGCTGTGTTTTGTGTTTTGCTTTGGCCATTTTTGCATCTTTGATGGGCAATACTCTGGTCTAGGGATATGTGTTCATAAGTGGTTCCATACTAATGCCTAGATAAAGTAGGCAGGCAATAGGTTGTTGTATATTGATGAGACGTTTCTGAATAACAAAGTGATGAGAAATTGAGATAAGAGACTTGGTGAAATAATATGTATGTATAAGTTTAATGGTTATAGGTCATACTGTGGACTGTGAAAAGATGTTACGGTTGTGAAATGTCACAGGGCATAGCCATATAGAGTATTTGAGTGGATACCTGACATATGTATTTTTTTTTCCCATCAGTGTCAAGAGCGGTTTAGATAATTTTATTTGCATGTGAGGTTAACTGATCCTTGGAAGGTGTATTGTTACATATGTTTCTGGAATCAATGATGAGTAAGACAAGTGGTCCTGGGATCTGTCCTTATAGTGAGATATTGTGTGTTTCTTCCCCTCAAAATGGGGATGAAGGTTTTATAGCAAAATAGAATATTAGTGCTGTGAAGGTATATAAGTAGTCTCAATTTTCTGCTACGATTGTGTATTATACCAGTGGGTATTAGGATTGTGTTTTGAAAAGCTGAATCTGGACGAGATAAGACTCTTGCTAAACAAACTGTGCGCTGCTGACATTCTGTTGGGAGGGGTCAAGTGAACAGCTGCGCGATTTTCTGCCCTCTGTGAGAAGTCAGCTCTGAGGATTGTTTTGGTTTATGGTTTAACTCTAGTTTGCGTTCGTTGCTGGAATACTTTGTAAAGGACCAGCATGGAGTAGCCAACTGCACATCAGGTCTAAGTGGGTTAGAGAGCAGTGTGGCCTTCCCACTTACATGGAGGTGGTCTAGCAGGTGAGAGGACTAGCACACCTGGTCCTTCCTGCTTTAGTCATCTGGTCTATTGGGTGAGAGGTGTTTTTTAACCCTTCCCAATATGCCCTACAAGTGTAGCAGGTGAGAGTGAATGCTGATTGAGCCTTCCTGCTACCACTTGAGAGCCCATTCTGACTTGCCAGGAGACGTGTGGCCTGTTAACAAGGTTCAGGGACACTGAGAGGGCATTTGCAGAAAGGTGGGCTGTGTGGGAATAAGTTGAAGCCATGGGCAACTTGTTCAGTGTGCAGCGTGGGGCTCCAGCCGGATCCAAAACAGCCAAACAGATAGTGCAAGAAAGAGAAGGCAAAGAAGCAGTGAAAAATGTCAGACTAATACTCCGAAAGGCAGACATGCCAGAGTGTGGGTGTTTGGACGTTGAGAAATGGCACAGATTCAAGGAAGAGGTGCAGCATTGTGGATGTAAAGAAATAACAGTGGGATGTATTATTATATTATTGTTATGTAAAGTGTATTATAAATGTTTTAATGCACCAAGAGCAAAAACTGTGACTGCTACCGCCCCCCCTTCACATGATCAGAAACCCAGACCAGATGAATGGACTTGTAAACATTGTAGTCAGAAAAACCCAGACTGGAGAAGTACTTGTGCTACGTGTAGTGTTACTCGCCCTAAGCAGATTGCACTAACTCCTGTTCGAACCAGATCACATGTGATGACAGAGGACGCTGACACTGAGACAGAGGTAGTGAAGGAATTGAGTTTTGGGGAGGAAGCTGGACATTACTCTGATGGTGAGGAAAGAAAACAGTTATCTGACCCTGAAGACCAACCTTTCCCTCTTTCCCTGACTGACGTAATACAGCAGGAAGGGGAGAGTATAGAGACGTACTTTTGGAGGTTACAGCTGAAGTGGGCAGACGTGGGGTACAAAGTCAGAACCTCCCTTAATGACAAAATACTGATGAGTATATTTGTTAACGGTATGAATAAGTTTTTACGAGAAGCAGTACAGACAGCCAGACCTGAGTGGAGAAACATGGACCCAACAGACCTTCTGCAAGTAGCTAAGGGAATTGAACTGACAAAATGCAAGCGACCAGTTATGTATGCTAGAGCACAAGGAAAACAGTGGAAGCAGAGAGGGAGGGCACCAGGTGACCGAGCGACCGTACAGTGCTGGAATTGTGGACAGAATGGACATTACGCCAGACAGTGCAAAAACCCCAAATAAGAGAGGGAGCAGACTGACTCTCCTCCTTCCTTCCCTCCTCCTTTGCCTCTGGCCTAGGAAACTGGTGACCATGAAGGGACTGGAGGGATTGGTGTTTGAAATTCCCTTGATAAAACAGTATCCCTTAAGCCCAGCAAAATCAATGGCCCTGACCAGAGAATATGTGCAAGCAGGGGCTCTAGTACAAAGGTCCTCCCCCTGTAACACTCCCTTGTATCCAATCAAGAAAAAAAGGGCCCAAAGGTTCCCCTGACACGTACAGAATGGTGCATGATTTTAGAGCTGTCAATGCTGTCACTGAGAGTGGAACATCTATTGTTCCAAACCCACATACCTTACTGTCACAAATCCCAGGGACCTCCAAATGTTTTACAGTAATTGATTGGGCAAATGCATTTTTCTCTGTGCCTCTACACCCTGACTGTCAGTATCTTTTTGCCTTCACACATGAGGGGAAACAGTACATGTGGACAGTCCTCCCGCAAGGAGGAATGAATTCACCTACCATTTATTCTACAGCTATGGCAGGAATTCTGGAGCAGTGGCAACCGCCTCATCCACAGGTTACGCAGTACGTGGATGACCTTTTGCTCTGCTGTCCAGACCAGACGTCCTGCAAGGAAGCCACAATTTCTTTGCTGTGTTTTCTGGCAGAGAATGGTTGCAAAGTTTCACGTGAAAAATTACAGTACTGTAAGCAAAAGGTAACCTTTTTGGGTCACTGTATCTCTGAAGGTACGAGACACCTGACTGAGGAGAGAAAACAAGCAGTCCAAAGTCTCTCCTTACCCAGGTCCCACCGGCAACTGTGCACCTTTTTGGGCTTAGTGTCATACTGCAGGCCTTGGATAAGGTCTGCCTCGCAAATGATGCAACCCCTCTATGATTGTCTGTCATCTGACCCCTTTGACCTCACTCAGGAAGCTATTGATTCCTTTCATTCCCTTAAACTACTCATTGTATCTGCCCCGGCCCTGGGTATTCCAAATTACGATCAACCATTTTCCTTGTTTTGCACAGAACAGGGAGGGCATGCGACAGCCGTCCTCACACAGAAACATGGTGACAACAGAGACCAATAGCTTACTACTCAGCGCGATTGGACCCAGTTTTCAGAGGGTCACCCACGTGTGTACGTGCTGGAGCGGCTGCTGCAGTACTGCTAGGGAAAGCTTGCGAGATCACATTGACATTTCCCTTAACAATTTACTCCCCGCATGACATCCATGCTATACTTGTGCAAGTCCAACCGAAACACCTGTCTATGGCCAGACAGCTCAGACTTGAATGTGCCCTTCTGATTCCTGAGTAGGTCTCCCTCAAGAGGTGCAATGTTCTGAATCCAGCCACCCTTTTGCCAGTAGATTCAGAAAAGGGGGAATTGGTGACAATGGTAGCAAGTGAGGAGGAATACTTTGACATGACGCACGAACATGACTGCATAGAGCTGATGAGTCAGGAGACAGCAGGTTTTTCACATGTCTATGATACACCTATTACTAATGCAGATTTTGAGTTTTTTTGTAGATGGCTCCAGATACCACCTGGATGGGAGATTCTACACTGGATATGCAGTAGTATCCTCACATGAGGTAATCCGAGCTGAACCACTCCCGCCGCACATGTCCGCGTAGGAGGCGGAGCTAACAGCGCTCATTGAGGCGTGTAGAGCGGGGTCAGGTAGGAAAATTAATGTTTATTCAGACTCAAATTATGGATTTGGGATCTGTCATGATTTTGACCCTATCTGGAGAAGTAGAGCTTTTCTTACGTCAGCTGGTAAGCCTATTAAAAATGCAGAATTGGTAAAACGGTTAATGGAGGCACTAATGTTACCAGTCCAGGTTGGCATCATTAAGGTGAAAGCACACACAAAAGGTGACTCACTGGAGGTAGCGGGCAATAGAAGGGCGGATGCAGCTGTGAAAGCAGTGGCAAAGAGGCCTAGGGATCAGAGGATAGTGGCAGGGAGCCAGCAAGTCCCAGCCACAGTGAGTCTGGATGTCCTGAAATCCCTCCAGCATCAGGCTGCCCAAACAGAGAAGGAACACTGGGGGAAATGGGAGCTGGGCTGAACTCGAATGGAGTATGGGAAAGTAAGGATAGGTTGTGTTTACCAAGGTCCCTGTTCCCTATGATGGCACAAGCAACACATGGCCCCACTCACGCCTCAAAAAGTCACGTGTGTAACCAGGTGAATGCCTTCTGGATCGCTCCTGGCTTCAGTTACGTAGCCTCCAAACACGTACAATCCTGCATTATCTGCGCACAACACAACCCAGGTAAAACAGTAAAAGTCCCTAAGAAAGCAACACCCAGACCGCTCTACCGTGTCAACGACTGCAAATAGACTACATACAACTACCCAAGGTAGGAGTGTATGAATACGTCCTGGTATGTGTAGATCTCTTCTCAGGATGGGTTGAGGCCTATCCAGTAAAATGTGCAAATGCTAAAACAACTGCAGAAAAACTGATGAAGGAACTAGTCTGTCGGTATGGCATCCCAGAAGCCATAGAAAGTGACAGGGGTACACACTTCACTGGAGAAATAATGAGGGACATTATGCAGATTATGCAGGCCCTGGGAATAGAGCAGGCATTCCATACCCCTTATCATCCACAGAGCAGTGGAAAAGTAGAGAGATTAAACGGAACACTTAAACTAAAAATTCAAAAGGCCATGGCAGAGACAGGAAAGAATTGGGAAGAGTGCTTATCCCTGGCACTCTTTTCAGTCAGACACACTCCAAATAGGAAGACAGGCTTGTCTCCTTTTGAAGTCCTGTTTGGTAGTGCCCCAAAAACAGGCCTGTACTTTCCACAAGTGTTACAGATGCAACACGGCACTATGACAGCCTACGTCCAGGCCTTACAGGAAAGACTTAATGTGGTGCATAAACATGTCTTTTCATCCATTCCAGATCCCAATGCAAGTGCAGATGTGCATCAGCTGAATCCAGGTGATTGGGTGGTCGTGCGCAGACACGTGAGAAGGAGCCTAGATCCACGCTTTGATGGCCCATTCCAAGTCCAGCTGACCACATCCACCTCAGTGAAACTTGAGGGAAAACCCACCTGGATCCACGCCAGTCACTGTAAAGAGGTCACTCCACCGGCAGAATGACAGTCTTGCTAATTATCCTGCTAGGTGTAGCAGGGTTGCTGCACCAAACAAAGACACTGAGCGAACTTTTAAATACAGACTGGAATAATAACCTCATTCGCCACCATATTTCTCTTACTGAGGACATGGAAGGAGAAAAGCCAAAAGACTTGGATCTGCACACACAGTTTCATTTTCTTCAAAGACTATGCCTTATTTAGCCCTACCTCTGGAACCACAGGAGGTGTTGATATCAAACTGTATGTACAATGAAACCTGGACTCTATCGATATTCTGGTGAAAAGATGTATTTGCCACCTTGACTATAGCTGGAAAGGTCACTAATCCCTGGTTCCAGCTAAAAATCACACAGCCTAGGGGACAGTCGTGGTGGATGGAATACAATCCGGACATTGAGGGTGTAGTTACCAAAGTAAAGACTAAGATCCCTCATTCAGGCCCCATTACCTACGATGGATTATGGTTCAGTCTTCAATATAATGATGTTGCTATCTGTGGAAAGGACAATGATTGTTTCCGTGTGTTTGTGTCTATGTGTGTATCTACATACATGGTCACCAGTTTTTGTCTGTTCTCCTATTATATGTATATACATGTGTATGTATATATGTATATATATGGATGATTCCAGCAAAGACTCCTGGTGGGGAAATACATTTTCTTTTATGAATCCACCTAATTGGTTTAAGGGCCTAGCAGGTTGGGTTTCTGGCATTATACAATCCTGTATGCAAATATTGTTATTCTGTCTATTGCTTTATATAGCTGTAAAAGCATTGATATATGCGTTAGCTAAACTACTGAATAATGTATGTTCTAAGAGTTTCAGTATTGAACCCTCTGTAGTTTACTACGGACCCCAAATGGCCTCTACTGACGGGGAGTAGGTGTCCACACTGAGGGTGGATGGGTGAAGTGGTAGGAAGACCCCTCATGGGTACTAGGCCCATGAGCCAGCAGCTCCTGTTTGGACGCCTACTGACCCTGTAGTGAAGGTTATACCATTTACAAAAGGGGGAAATTGATATAGAAGGGTTAATAGTTTCTATATTTCTTCATTAAAGATATTTTATTGTTATTAGTAAGTATATCTGGTGGTAGTTCATAGTCATTATGGAGCCTTCGGAATAAGAGACAGGCTCAAGGATTATTATTGTCTCTAAATGTTCTTCTTATCTTCTTCTTATCTCATATGCATGACTCTACATTTTTGTTTTGCTAAAACTTAAAGGTCATATGAGCAACTTGTAAAGTCCAGCTAGAAGCTTTATTTGCAATATCACATTGATCTGTAAATGGTATAAATAAAGTGTACTTTGGTTAAATAAACAGAAAATTGATCATGCCCACATGGATGCAGGTCTTTTTCTCCGAGCGCTCAATCTTGATTAGGTCTAAAGAGGCCTAATTGAGAAGACCTCACTGGTGATCCCATAAGCTGACTTGTGACAAAACAGAACAGCTACAACAGTCACAATAGAAGAAGAGGAGAAACGTTTTTTAAAAATGTTCTCCACGTATGAGAAAACTGATGACAATCACACCACACACTGATCAAAGTCTGGTCTGAAAAATATCTGTCCAATTTTTTGTACGTGAGCAAATTGGACGTCTAAATGAGCTGTAACGGGAATGATCTCTTCTTTTCTCAATTATTTGAAGTATTTGTTCACTCAGAACTTGTCTTTTTATGAGTAATGACTAGAGATGAGCGAACCGGTCGCGGTTCGGCTCGAGGTCGGTTCGCCGAACGGAGCTCCCGTTCGAGTTCGGTTTGTCGAACATTCGACGAACCGAACTCGAACTGCATAGGAAACAATGGCAGGCAATCACAAACACATAAAAACACCTAGAAAACACCCTCAAAGGTGTCCAAAAGGTGACAAACAACTCACAACACAACACAAACACATGGGAAAGTGACAAGGACAAATTCTCATGTGAAAATAAAACAGCGTTACGAGGAAAAAGGGGACGAGACACAGATATAGGCATGGCATGCCCTTCTAAAATCATGTAAAACACCGCAAGGTGACTCCAAGCGGAGTCTTCCTTTTTTCCAAAAATTGGGCCACACTGACACCCCATCAGTGGCAGCACTTGTGCCCTAGTTGTACACTTCACAGCTAGATTTGCATCAAGCACATTCAAAAATACGCCATACTTAACCGTCCCCAGGATGACACCGGGGTAGGTAGCAAAGTCTTTCCTTATCCCAGCTCTGTTCATCTTGGATCATTTTTAAAAAACACAGCAAGCAAGGGTTACTCCAAGCGGAGTCTCCATTTTTTTCCAAAAATTGTGCCCCACACACACCCACCCATTCAGTGGCAGC
Source organism: Anomaloglossus baeobatrachus (assembly GCF_048569485.1). Classification (NCBI taxonomy): domain Eukaryota; kingdom Metazoa; phylum Chordata; class Amphibia; order Anura; family Aromobatidae; genus Anomaloglossus; species Anomaloglossus baeobatrachus. Next base: position 144,751,802 of record NC_134353.1, on the reverse strand, counting down.
ACTTGTGCCCTAGTTGTACACTTCACAGCTAGATTTGAATCAAGCACATTCAAAAATACGCCATACTTAACCGTCCCCAGGATGACACCGGGGTAGGTAGCAAAGTCTTTCCTGATCCCAGCTCTGTTCATCTTGGATCATTTTTAAAAAACACAGCAAGCAAGGGTTACTCCAAGCGGAGTCTCCCTTTTTTTCCAAAAATTGTGCCCCACACACACCCACCCATTCAGTGGCAGCACTTGTGCCCTAGTTGTACACTTCACAGCTAGATTTGCATCAAGCACATTCAAAAATACGCCGTACTTAACCGTCCCCAGGATGACACCGGGGTAGGTAGCAAAGTCTTTCCTGATCCCAGCTCTGTTCATCTTGGATCATTTTTAAAAAAACACAGCAAGCAAGGGTTACTTCAAGCGGAGTCTCCCATTTTTCCAAAAATTGTGCCCCACACACACCCACCCATTCAGGGCTGCACTTGTGCCCTAGTTGTACACTTCACAGCTAGATTTGCATCAAGCACATTCAAAAATACGCCATACTTAACCGTCCCAAGGATGACACCGGGGTAGGTAGCAAAATATTTCCTGATCCCAGCTCTGTTCATCTTGGATCATTTTTAAAAAACACAGCAAGCAAGGGTTACTCCAAGCGGAGTCTCCCATTTTTCCAAAAATTGTGCCCCACACACACCCAACCATTCAGGGCTGCACTTGTGCCCTAGTTGTACACTTCACAGCTAGATTTGCATCAAGCACATTCAAAAATACGCCATACTTAACCGTCCCCAGGATGACACCGGGGTAGGTAGCAAAGTCTTTCCTGATCCCAGCTCTGTTCATCTTGGATCATTTTTAAATACAATGTAAGTAAGGGTTACTCCTAGCGGAGTCTCCCTTTTTTCCAAAAATTGTGCCCCACACACACCCACCCATTCAGTGGCAGCACTTGTGCCCTAGTTGTACACTTCACAGCTAGATTTGCATCAAGCACATTCAAAAATACGCCATACTTAACCGTCCCCAGGATGACACCGGGGTAGGTAGCAAAGTCTTTCCTGATCCCAGCTCTGTTCATCTTGGATCATTTTTAAAAAACACAGCAAGCAAGGGTTACTCCAAGCGGAGTCTCCCTTTTTTCCAAAAATTGTGCCCCACACACACCCACCCATTCAGTGGCAGCACTTGTGCCCTAGTTGTACACTTCACAGCTAGATTTGCATCAAGCACATTCCAAATCCACAAGCATTTACTCTACCCAGGATGACACAGGGGTAGTAAATTCCTGGTGGATCCATGACTTGTTAATTTTGATGAACGTTAGTCTGTCCACATTGTCACTGGACAGACGCGTGCGCTTAACTGTCAGCACACACCCAGCAGCACTGAAGACACGTTCAGAGACAACGCTGGCAGCTGGACACGACAAAATCTCCAAGGCGTAACTGGAGAGCTCTGGCCATTTTTCCAGATTTGAAGCCCAAAATGAGCAAGGCTCCATTTGCAAAGTCATGGCATCGATGTTCATTTGGAGATACTCCTGTATCATCCTCTCCAGCCGTTGACTATGTGTCAGACTTGTTGTCTCTGGTGGCCTTGCAAAGGAGGGTCTAAAAAAATTATGAAAAGATTCCAAAAAATTGCTGTTACCAGCACCAGATACAGTCCTAGTACGGGTAGACTGTTGAAGATGATGAGACCGTCCCATGTTTGTCAAGTTACAACTGGGAGATTCCCTCCCTGCACCTGCACGGTTGTTGGGTGGAAAAGCCGAGCTAAGATCGAGTAACAGCTTCTGCTGATACTCCTGCATACGTGCGTCCCTTTCTGTTGCTGGAATTATGTCAAAAAATTTGGACTTGTACCGGGGATCTAATAGTGTGGCAAGCCAGTAGTCATCATCACTTCTAATTTTGACAATACGAGGGTCATGTTGGAGGTAGTGCAACAAGAAGGCACTCATGTGTCTTGCGCAGCCATGCGGACCAAGTCCACGCTGTGTTTGTGGCATAGAGGTGCTACCCGTTCTTTCTTCCTCTGACATCTCCCCCTAACCTCTTTCAACTGAAATTTGACCAAGGTCTTCCTCATCCGCTGAGTCTTTCATGTCCATGGACAGTTCGTCCTCCATTTCTTCATGTTCTCCTGCACCTTCCTCAACATTTCGCCTGCTACCATGCGCCCTTGTTGATTCCTGTCCCCCATGGTCCCATGCCTGCCGCGTTGGTGATGATGAACGTCTGGACCTTGGTGATGTTGTTGTGTCATTCGCATATGAATCCTCCTGTAGTTCCTCCCCTTCCTGTTGTCTCACCCCCTGACTCCGAATAGTGTTTAGCGTGTGCTCCAGCATGTAAATGACTGGAATTGTCATGCTGATAATGGCTTTGTCAGCGCTAAACATATTCGTCGCCATGTCGAAACTGTGCAGAAGGGTGCATAGGTCCTTGATCTGAGACCACTCCATCAGGGTGATCTGTCCCACCTCTGCATCTCGTTGGCCCAGGCTATACGTCATGACGTATTGCACCAGGGCTCGGCGGTGCTGCCACAGTCGCTGTAACATGTGGAGAGTCGAATTCCAGCGTGTCGGCACATCGCATTTCAGGCGATGAACCGGCAGGCCGAAAGACTTCTGGAGCGATGCAAGTCGCTCAGCTGCGGCGCTTGAACGGCGGAAGTGAGCAGACAGTTTTCGTGCCCTGGTCAGAAGGCCATCTAGGCCGGGATAGTGTGTTAAAAATTGCTGGACAACAAGGTTCAACACGTGAGCCATACAAGGTACGTGTGTCACCTTGCCCAGGTGAAGGGCCGCACCCAGGTTTGCAGCATTGTCGCACACGGCCTTACCAGGCTGCAGGTTGAGTGGAGACAACCATTTATTAATCTCGGACCGCAGAGCTGACCACAACACCTCAGCTGTGTGACTCTTATTCCCAAGACATGTCAAGCTAAAGACCGCCTGATGCCGTTGCGCTCTGCTGCCAGCATAGTAATGAGGGGTGCGTGATTCCTTCTGCGGAGTGAAAACGCTGGTGGCCTGACCAGGCAGGCTTGGGGCGGAGGTGGAGGACACAGATGAGGTGGAGGAGGCAGAAGCAGTGGCGGAACTTGGACAGACAGAGGATTGACACACAAGTTGTGGGGACGGCAAGACTTGTGCAGCAGACCCTTCACCATCTATCACCATAGTTACCCAGTGCCCAGTCAGCGACATGTAACGTCCCTGTCCATGCTTACTGGTCCAAGTATCGGTGGTGAAATGCACCCGTTCACACACAGAGTTTCTCAAGGAAGCAATGATGTTGTGTGCGACATGCTGGTGTAGCGCGGGCACACCTTTCTTAGAGAAGTAGTGGCGACTAGGCATCTGGTACTGGGGCACAGCGACAGACATAAGGTCTCTAAAATCCTGTGTGTCCACTAGGCGGAAAGGCAGCATTTCGGTAGCCAAGAGCTTACAGAGGGATAGAGTCAACCTCTTAGCTTTGTCATGGGTCGCAGGAAATGGCCTTTTATTTGACCACATCTGAGGGACAGAGATCTGGCTGCTGTGTGTAGACGGAGTTGAGTAGGGTGTCCCTGGAAAAATGCAGGTTTGTGAGGAAAGTGCAGGCGGAGACATGATGTTGCCTTCATCCAACGTTGGTGCTATCGATGTCTGAGAGAGCTGTACACACTCACTTGTTTCCCCTTCCAAACAGACTGACAACCTACCAAGCAAACTGCCTGTTGTGGTTACAGTGGTGGAAGTTGTGCGTGGAAAACCAGGTGTGACAGCTGTCCCCACAGTCCTAGAAGATGAAGAGCGTGCGGATGCACTGGAAGGGGCAGGCCGTGGATGGTTCGTTCCGCTAGGCCGCATTGCAGCACGGTGAACTTCCCACTGGGACCTATGATATTTATTCATGTGGCGATTCATGGAAGAAGTTGTCAAACTGCTGAGGTTTTGACCTCTACTAACAGAATCATGACAAATTTTACACATCACATAATTTGGGCGATCTTTTTCTATGTCAAAAAAGGACCAGGCTAGGCAAGGCTTAGAGGGCATGCGACCTGCTGAGCCCCCCCGACTAGTGCTCAGAGGCAGAGTGGTGGCTGATGATGCAGTTGTAGACGTGCTACCAGTGCTCCGACTCTGTCCAGGAAGGCACAAGGTAACTTCTTCGTCTGTTGCATCCTCCTCCACCGCCTCTGTTGACCTCCTCGAGTGCCTGACTGGGGGTTGACAGTAGGTGGGATCTAGAACTTCATCATCAATTGTTGTGTTTGCACTCCCCTCCCCCTCAGACCGAGCCTCTTCTTACCCTGACCGAATATTTAAGTTGTCATCCCAATCTGGTATCTGCGTCTCATCGTCATCAGTATGTTCCTCATTGTCTATAACCACAGGTGTTACAGTTTGTGACAAAGGGTCAACATTATGCTCAGAAACGTGGTCCTCACGGCCTGAATCAGAGTCACAAAGGTTCTGGGCATCACTGCAGACCATTTCCTGGTCTGTACTCACTGTAGCTTGGGAGCAGACCTCTGATTCCCAGGCTATAGTGTGACTGAACAGCTCTGCAGACTCAGCCATCTCAGTACCATACGGTGCAGGTCTGATGGAGACTTCAGAGCTGGGAGAAAGCAAGTTTGATTGGGATGACAACTCAGAGGACTGGTGTTTTTTGGATGCGGTACTTGAAGTGGCTGAGAGGGCACTTGTTGGACCCCTTGAGATCCATTCAAGCATTTTCCTTTTTTGGCCATCATCTACCTTTGTTCCTGTTGTTCGTGTCCGTAAAAAAGGGAGCACATCGGATTGTCCACGGTAAGTAGTAGACATCTTTCTTTTGCTGGTAGATGGTCTATCTTCAGCAGATGATAATGGAGCTTTGCCACCTTCCCCACGGACAAACCCTTTTTTCCTTTTCCACCACGCCTCTTCCCCTTTACACCAGCATCTGTCATTTTGCCACTCATGTTGATTGCGACAAGATTGTGCACTGAAAATGTGGTAGTAAAAATTGAGAGGTGGTGTAGATTGCAGCGGTGGTCTAGCTTTATTAACAGCAGATAATAAAGAATAAATATCCCTGACAGTGCAACTACGGCCCTTAAACTGGCAGCATAAATTGCTAGTAAAATGGCTTAGTTATAATGAGTTTGAGTGTGCAATGCAGGCAGACGTGCTGCAAATAGCTGTGCACTACTGGGACTATACAGAAGTCCAATAGCCACGTTTAGGATGCCACTAAGTTCACTCAGTGTTTGCCAGTATAATGGCTTAGTTATAATGAGTTTGGGTGTGCAATGCAGGCAGACGTGCTACAAATATCTGTGCACTACTGGGACTATACAGAAGTCCAATAGCCACGTTTAGGATGCCACTAAGTTCACTCAGTGTTTGCTAGTATAATGGCTTAGTTATAATGAGTTTGAGTGTGCAATGCAGGCAGACGTGCTGCAAATATCTGTGCACTACTCGGACTATACAGAAGTCCAATAGCCACGTTTAGGATGCCACTAAGTTCACTCAGTGTTTGCTAGTATAATGGCTTAGTTATAATGAGTTTGAGTGTGCAATGCAGGCAGACGTGCTGCAAATATCTTTGCACTACTGGGAATATACAGAAGTCCAATAGCCACGTTTAGGATGCCACTAAGTTCACTCAGCGTTTGCTAGTATAATGGCTTAGTTATGAGTTTGAGTGTGCAATGCAGGCAGACGTGCTGCAAATATCTGTGCACTACTGGGACTATACAGAAGTCTAACAGCCACGTTTAGGATGCCACTAAGTTCACTCAGTGTTTGCTAGTATAATGGTTTAGTTATAATGAGTTTGAGTGTGCAATGCAGGCAGACGTGCTGCAAATATCTGTGCACTACTGGGACTATACAGAAGTCCAATAGCCACGTTTAGGATGCCACTAAGTTCACTCAGTGTTTGATAGTATAATGGCTTAGTTATAATGAGTTGGAGTGTGCAATGCAGGCAGACGTGCTGCAAATATCTGTGCACTACTGGAACTATACAGAAGTCCAATAGCCACGTTTAGGATGCCACTAAGTTCACTCAGTGTTTGCTAGTATAATGGCTTAGTTATAATGAGTTTGGGTGTGCAATGCAGGCAGACGTGCTGCAAATATCTGTGCACTACTGGGACTATACAGAAGTCCAATAGCCACGTTTAGGATGCCACTAAGTTCACTCAGTGTTTGCTAGTATAATGGCTTAGTTATAATGAGTTTGAGTGTGCAATGCAGGCAGACGTGCTGCAAATATCTTTGCACTACTGGGGCTATACAGAAGTCCAATAGCCACGTTTAGGATGCCACTAAGTTCACTCAGTGTTTGCTAGTATAATGGCTTAGTTATAATGAGTTTGAGTGTGCAATGCAGGCAGAGGTGCTGCAAATATCTGTGCACTACTGGGACTATCCAGAAGTCCAATAGCCACGTTTAGGATGCCACTAAGTTCACTCAGTGTTTGCTAGTATAATGGCTTAGTTATAATGAGTTGGAGTGTGCAAAGGGCAGAAGGGTACAGTGGCAGGGTTGTGGGTCTCTGGGTAGAGGAAAGGAAGCCTGCCTTTCTATCCCTCCTAATGGGGAAATGCAGCGAGGAAATCCCTGACCTTAGCTACACAGACGCTGTCATCTTGTGTAGCTGGTAAACTCTGTTTTCAGGACCTGTCACCTATGGCTCTGACCCTGCCGGTATTAGACCTTAAAAGGACGGATAGAAAGTGCTATCCCTAAGCTGTCCAGCGCTGTGTATGGAGCGTATACAGCTGTATCGGCGATAGGAGCTGCGCCAGTGATGTCTGACACCAAGGACGCAGAAGAGATAATGGCGTCCGGACGGGCAGATACTCATTTTTATAATGCAGGGACATGTGACATGGACATCCTATTACACATGCCGTTGCTTCTCTGGCTAAAAGTCCACTTAGCTGTGTGTGTGTCTGGGATTGGCTGACATGCTGGCCCTCCCCACTACACGCGCGCGCTTAGGGAAGGAAGACAAGGAAAAAAAAAAAAAATGGCGATCGCCATTATCCAAACACCAGTGATCTGAATGCGCTGTTCCCGCACACTATACACTGAAATGTCCTAATAGTGTGAGTCACAGAGTGACTTACACTATTACAGCGGAAAGCCAGCTAGGAATTAGCTTGGTTTTTTGCTGCTAGAACCATTCTCGAACGTATCTAGAACTATCGAGCTTTTGCAAAAAAGCTCGAGTTCTAGTTCGATCTAGAACAGCCCCCAAAATCACTCGAGCCGCGAAGTGGAGAACCACGAACCACGAACCGCTCTCAACTCTAGTAATGACACGGTCTTAAAAGTTACTTGTTACAAATAGAACAATTAATCTACGCTAATATGTCATTGTTCAGTTAAGTTTCTAAAAAAATATAATGTCTTATTACTTGTTAAACACTATTTGTTTACACAATGGTGAAAATGTAACTATATTTATGTTAGTAATCTAATAAAGGAGAATTTGTTTAGGTTAAATGGCTTTTTAAAGGGCATTTGTCACCATTTGTGAGCAGCATGATGTAGGGGGCAAAGACCTTGATTCCAGCAATGTGTAAGTTACTGGGCTACTTGTTGCAGTTTTGATAAAATCAGTGTTTTATTTGCTGTAGATCTACTCGTTCTCAAAATGCTGAGCTCTGTCCATCCACATCCAGCAAGCACCACTTTATGGCAGTTTTTGTGTATACACTGTGCATAGGCAGAAACATAAGTTGTGAAGATAATGTTATAAAGAGATAACAAATATAGGGGACTAATGCAAATTTACTAGTCTTGTTGAGATAATTTGCTAATAAAACAAATTGTCTCTCCAGTAAAGGAGACAAACTCTAGCACAGCGCCACCTATTGGAAGTAGCGATCCTAAAAGTCACAAGTGGATTTTCAACAATCCATTGCAATATGACTCAGGCAGTGACTTTATCAACATAACGGGAAGTAGCTCAATAAGTGACACATTGCTGCAATCAGGGTCTCTGTCTTTACATTATGCTAGATTCGTTGACAAAAACCTGGTGACAGATTACCTTTATGGAGCACAACACAATTGGCTATTAAAGTGTATAGAACATTTTAAGATGGTCCCCAGAATTGTGCACAGACATGCAGTTTGTAACCTTTCTGAAATGAACACAAAAAAGATATCACGATGCAAAAATTTAAATCTGAATATTTAACACAACAAAAACAATTGAACTTGTGTAGTTTTGTTGTCTGTATCATGATACCTTTGTAATTTTAGGAAGGGCTACAATGGAGTTTTTTGGGCCAAGTGCAGAAGCTCCAGCGGGGCCCCTAAACGATGCAAGTCTTTAACAGTATTCGTCTTTTCATATAAACAAAAGGGACTTTTGGGCCCCTAAGGCTTCAGAGCTCAGGTGCAATTGCAACCGCTGCACAAATTGTAGTTAAGACCCTACCTCTCTGTATCTGCTTTAAATGACCAAAAATGTACATTAAATACTGGAGAAATCAGTAGTAAAAACAATAAAAAGTGTAAAGAAAAGTTTTAAAAAGCATAAAGAATTAAAAAAAACTAAAAGTTCAAATGACCCCTCTTTTGTTCCAATGAAAATAAAACAAAAAAAATACACATATTTGGTATCGCCGACTCCGGGGTTGCCAAATCTATCCAAATAAGAAATAAATTAATCGTATCGGTAAAGGGCATAATGAGGAAAAAATTTAAAGCGCCAGAATTATATTATTATTATAAATATGCTTTTTTGGTTGCCGCAAGGTTGCAATAAAGTGCATTAATAGATCAAAACATCATATCTACCCCACAATGGTATAATAAAAAACCTCAGCTCAGGATGAAAAAAATAAGCCATCATTGAGCCCCAGCTCCTGAAAAATAAAAACATTACGGGTCTCAGAAAATGATGATAAAGCACCATTCAATTTTTTTTATAAATTTCTGAACTTTTTTTACCACTTAATAAAGAAGCTAAGTATGTTTGGTATCTACAAACTCATGCTTTTTTGGGAAACATAATACTAGGTCAGTTTTACCATATAGTGAACATGTGTCACGTTATTGCACGTGGTGGGCGCACTCAGACCAACGGGTGTCTGACGCACAACGAAAACATACCACAACAACACCAAAAACAAGGGGGACACTGGGAATACAATTACAACTGTGTGCCCTGGCTCTAGTGAGAGGATAGAGGGGACAACTCCTGCCCTTACCTGGTGCTGTATCCTGCGCTCCTAGCCAGAATTTATACAGGTTCCTCACCTGTTACCAAGCAGTAATGCCTGAAGCCCTGACAAATTCTTACTATAAACCTGGATAGGGCATGTGGGGTAAGGTACACTTGACCGCCCCACTACACTAATACAACAAAAGGATAGTGTCACGCTCCCCGGGTCCCCTGCCCTGCTCCCCGGCTCACCTGCCACGCTCCTCAGCTCCCCTGCCTCGCTCCCCGGTTCTTCGGTCCGGTCTCCGCCGCTCCCCGCTCTCCAGCCTCCATTGCCTGCGCTTCCCAGGCGTCCTGGTCCCCGCTCCCGGCGCCCGTCGGCTTCTCAGCCCCAGCCCGGCTCTGCTGCTTCCTCCTCACAGCTTCCTGCTCTGGCTTCTGGCACTCGGGCCGCGCGCATGCGCATTAGGGCGCGCGCGGTCATTGACCCTTTCTTAAAGGGCCAGCGTCCACTGACAGGAAATTATGCACACAGGTACAGGGTATAAAGGGGTTTAGTGTCCAAGTGGGCGGGGCCTGTTCTTCGTGTTTCCCAAGCTAGGAGTCAGGTCTCCTTGTGTTCCTGTGAGATACTCACCTCTCTCTCTTCTAGAGCCGATCCTGCCTTGCCATCCGGTCCTGCCGAATCCCGCACACCGAACGCTGCCTATCTGCCATCCTGACAGTCCGTACCATCTCTGATCCCTGTGGTGACCCGTCATCTCGCTCCAACGGTTCCGGACTCCGCCTGACATCATCTCGGCTTCCGAACCTGAGCTCCGTCACCCGGACTACCATCAGTGACTCCGTGGTCCCAGGGACTTCTCCATTATACTCTTGTGCACGGACTCTCCTGCTACCTGTAGTGCTCCAGCTACCGGACCCCTTACCATCATCAAGGAGTTCGGCCCAGTGGATCCACCTCCTGGGTCTGCCCGTCCACCTGGCCCTAACAGATAGGTGATACAGAGAGGGAAATAAACAACCAAAATGGAGAATATACAATATCCGGACAAATCCACAGCAGTTCTTTCCACCAAGGTGGCTAGCATATAAATGGCTTTGCATAATAAGCAGGGATTGCTGGGAAACCTTGCTACTTAAACACCAAGGGGCGTGGCTACAAAGCAGCTATAGCTGACTAGCACTGCAGGAAAGCTGCTAGCAGCAAAACTGACATTGACTGTTTCTGTGCCAAGAGAAATGCTGTTACTAGTGTCCAAACACAGGGAGACGACCCTTGGAATTTTATTTCCCAGTTTCAAATACAAAATGAGGCAGAATGAATGGTGTCACTCAATATTACAAACTCATACTGCAAAACACAAGCCCTAATATGGGTAAATTGATGGATTCATATAACAGTTCTAGCTGTTGGGAGAAAGGGAGGAAAAAAAATAGAAAATGAAAAATTTAAAATTGCCAGGTGGTAAAAGGATTAAAATTCAGATTTATATGTAAATTAATGATCATCAAGTTTTACCCTTTACGGTATAAAGTAGATATAAAATAACAAAGCATGCAAATTATTGTTAACAGTAGTTATAGGATAGTAGAAGTAATAGCAGTAATAGAAGTAATAGTAATTTATTCCCATTCAAAATACATATTAGTTGATTTTCTTAAAGGGAACCTGTCACCACTTTTTTGGCCTACAAGCTGCGGCCAGCACCATCGCGGGCTCTTATATACAGCATTCTAACATGCTGTATATAAGAGCCCAGGCCGCTGTGAGAACATAAAAAACACTTTATAATACTTATCTAATGGTCATGCAGTTGGCCATATGGGCGTCTCCTTTGTCCGATGCCGGTGCCGCCTCTTTTGGCCATCTTTGTTCTCCTTCTTTAGCCGCGGGACATGACGCGTCCGACGTCATACACACTCGCCGGCATTCGGGTCCTGAGCAGGCGCACTTTGATCTGCCCAGAGCAGACCAGATCAAAGTATTGTAGTACACCTGCACAGGACCAGCGAGTGTGTATGACATAGACGCGTCATGCACACAGGCTTCAGAAAGAGGACAATGATGGCCGAAAGTTGAGGTGTCGGCACCGGAGAACAAAGACGTCCATATGGCCAACCACGCGTTGGTTAGGTAAGTATTATAAAGTGATTTTTATGTTCTCACAGCGGCCTGCGCTCTTATATACAGCATGTTAGAATGCTGTATATAAGAGCCCGGTGGTGGTGGCCACAGCTTATACGCCAAAAAAGTTGTGACAGGTTCTCTTTAAGATTTCAAAGATTCAAGGCCATTTTTTATTCAAATATTCTATGCATTTTAAAATAAATAATTTTAAAACTCCCTATGAGTCAAAAAGACAGCAGTGAAAGAAATGAATATTATTTACAAGACTGCTTATTCAACATCAGCTATTTATGAATAGCAGCATTTTTCTCTGAAAATAAACAACAGTCCTGCTGATTTCATAGTTTTCCTTATCTATTTTTATGGCCAATAAGCACTGCATATCCATGTCTGACAGTGAAAAGCGCACTTATTTTATTTCCATCGAAAACCAATTTAAATGCAAATTATTGTTGTTATTAATCTAATGACCCAAGATACATTGTAAATGGTGTTGGGTCACATGAAGGACATTTCAGTCTTCTGAGCACATTAACATTCACAATTACTACTTTATCTAAAATTATAATTCAGACAATAGAAATAAAGTAAAATAGAAGTAAAGGCAAATATTCAGATTTAGCACAAAGTAGTATTTTTATACTTATTTTCACTTTGGAAACTCCCCTGTATAAAAATGGGACATTACCTTGAAGATGAGCATACAATAAAAAGAGAACATTTTCTGTGGATCAGTTTAAAATTTAATGGGAAAATCAAGTGATCTGACTGACGTGACCCCACCCATGATCATCACTGCTAGACTAGTTGAAGTTTCGGCTTTGAGTGTATTCCATGAATGATATCAATAATAATAATAAATAATAATAATAATAATAATAATAAGGAAAAACATCCTGAAAAATCAAATATAATGTGGACATGAACAATGAACGCGCTCAGTGTATGTCCACAATAGCAATGATGAATAGAGTGCGCAACTAACAAGTCCAGAATCACAGCTATAACAAGAGACATACAGTTAGAGTGTCAATATAGTCTATTGGCAAACAACCTTTAAGGGGACAGCCAGAATTTAGTCCAAGCATCATGAATCAACAGACCTTCCATGACAGGTGTCAACAATGCTTATTGATGGATGTTGAGTAATAGTGTGAAGAATGTTTTCTTATATTCTTCATTCTCTGATAATTGTGTCTGAACATTTGGAATGTAGGGTTTACCCAAGAATTGTGTTGCCATCCAAGTTCATTCCTTAATGGCAGCAGTTTAGCCTAAAGCAGAAAGTCACTTTCAACAATGTACTGTATTTTTCGGATTATAAGACACACTTTTCCTACGAAAAGTTTTGGAGGAAAATGAGGGATGCGTTTTAAAATTCGAATGTAGCTTACTGGGGGGTGGTGGAGAGGGGTCACAGGAGGTAGGGCAATGCTGTGTGCTGTGCTGTTCTCTGCAACACTACTCTGTATGGCTCTGCGCAGTGGGCGGCGTTGCTCTGTTCTGTGCGGCAAGAGGCACTGCTCTGTGTGGCGCTGCTCTGGGCAGCGGGTGGTGTGCCTCTGGGCAGCAAGGCTCTGGGTGGCAAGGCATTCAAATAATGGTGCACTGGGTCGGCGCATGTGCAGATGGACCTCTCGACTCAAGCTCTCATCTGTGCATGCACCGACTCCAGCTGACATTTCTTTGAAGCCTGCACCACCGACATCTTCATAATGACCTGTGCCTCACCTCCTGCAGCAATCACCAAAACAGAGCAGCGCCAGATGGCCCAGCATAGCGCCGCCTCTCCAAGTGAGTATCTGGGCCCCCTTTGCATCACCTTACTCCAGCCTCTGCCTCCTGCCTCCTGTGACCCCGCTCTACCATCCATATTTTTTTTACCTTTTTTTATCTATAAATTTGAGGTGCGTCTTATAATCATTTTATAAACCGATAAATGCGGTACTTTTACACAAAGCTTCTATTGTGATGGATTGGTAACAGGAACATGAAAGTGAGATTTCCTTCATTCTTTGTACTGATATTTATCCAATAGAGCATTTATGGGACAAGGTATAACGAGCTGATGAAGACATATTTTCCTGCATTTCATTTTTTTTTATCTATGAGAAGCTATCCTGTCCTCATTGGCCAATATTCCAACAGAATAATTTCAACACCCATGGGATTCCGCCTGGTTGAATCTATGCCACAACAAATACCTCTGGTTCTGAAAGGATCTCCAAATCATTACTTAGATGACTGTTTCAAATATTCACGCAGTGTTTAACCCAGCATAACATGGATTTATTCCACATGCGATAATAAAGTAAACTTTAAGAACAAAACTTTGTAAATTCTAATAATTCATTCTATGTAACTAGTTCCAACATTTGTGTTCCTTTTTTTAAAATGTTAAAAGCATAAATTTGTGGGTGGTACAAATGAAAATTCTAACAATGTCAGGAGGAAAGAACATTTGGTAAGTTTACAAGTAGTTCCCCAGCTTGATTCATTTATAACGCGAAACATCTTACAACATCATGTGTACCCTAAAGTGCTTCTTTCTTTTATGGCATTAAAATTAAAAGTACAACTCGTGGATGCAGCTCACTCCAATTTTTTCACTTAGTAAAATGTGTCAGTTTCTCTGGTTTAGATTGTATTCCAGCTGTGTTCAGTTTTTCTTAGAACTATAATAAAGAGCAAGTAATAAATAGATTTTTTAGATGATAGAAATATTATTTGCAGTGGATGAATGCGCAAAGTCCTGGGTGACAGGTTAAGCGTTGAACATTCTACATAGGGCTATCAATTATGCAGGTTAAATGCAGCGCTAACAGCATGACATGGAATTCTAGTTGTTCGAAGTCACCAGTCAGAAGATGAATATCTATTCCACAACAGTCTGTGATATAGAAATGTAGACGAGCTGAATTTTTCATTCATCAGTTCAGATCCTACTGGGATGTCATTATATTTAAAGAGATTGTCTCACAATGACAATCACTTTATATAATGAAGCTAGCCAAGCCAAAGAAATTTGTGGTCACTTAAATTGAATGTTATACACTACTATATGAATGGTCGGCAACATGACTATGCCATCTGAACCATACATAGCCTTATTAGCATTGCCCTCTGGCTAGCAGAAAGAGGCTTTCCAAGAAGATTAACTCTAAAAAGTCAAATTAACAAAGTTAAAGTCTGTCTTTATCAAACAGTTAATTTAACCCATTTAAGTATTTTACAGGCTTCTGTTTAATTCACTTCTTTTGATATGACAGGTCTTTACATCAACACTTTAAAAGAATATTATAGGAAAAACCACTGGAGATTCTACAAGCTAACAGAAACAGCCTTAGGCATCAGGCACTGATTGGAAAACAATAAAGTTAGTCTCCGATTACTTAACTTCTTTAATGCCACAGTGAAATATGATGCTTTATTACAGCATCTGGACATCAGAAAAAAATACCCTAGTCTATCTGCACCTGACAGGCAATAAAGATTTGAAATACACTGTAATATCATAATAACTGTTTCTAGTATCCCAGGAAAGAAAATAAAAATAAAAAATCACCCCTAAAAAAAAAAGTAAAAGTGAACTTATCTTTGTTGTACAATGAACATGAAAACACAAAAATGACAAAAAATATTGCCCGAAACATTTTGGTGACTCCTCTTCCTAAAAAAATTAAACAGTACTAATGAAATATAACATGTTTTATAATTTACAAGCTTTCAATCGACAAGGTTAACAAAAAAGTGACGAATTCTGAAACTTTTGAAATTGATGTTTTTTCTGATACTTTAATTTTACTGACTTGTAAAATAAAGTTAACTTGATATTCTTACTGCACAGCAATTGGCATATAAAAAAACAAAAAAAACAGTTAATTATTTACTTTTCTTTATTTTCACTACACAGAAGAACATTACACAGAAATCAATAAAATAATATATAGCCTAAGTCATGCCACTGAAAAATGCAACACATAATACAGAAAACAAGGTTTAATATTGCAAAATAAAATAATCTCTGTGCTAAACTGATAAGGTAATATCTCTAAGATGATAAGTGTTATGATAGTAACGGAGTGACTGGGAATCAGGACTCCTAAGCTAATCCCCAGGCTAAGGGAGATCCTAACTGTAAAGCTGGTGTCACACTAAACGACAGCGACAACGACGTCGCTGTTACGTCACCATTTTCGGTGACGTAACAGCGACCTTGTAAGTCGCTGTTATGATCGCTGCTTAGCTGTCAAACACAGCAGAAGCAGCGATCATAAGGTCGCTGTGCTACATGTTCAGAGAGCAGGGAGCCGCGCTTAGCGCTGGCTCCTTGCTCTCCTGCAGCACACATCGGGTTAATTAACCCGATGTGTGCTGCAGCTACATGTCACAGTTCAGAGAGCAGGGAGCCGCGCTTAGCGCTGGCTCCTTGCTCTCCTGCAGCACACATCGGGTTAATTAACCCGATGTGTGCTGCAGCTACATGTCACAGTTCAGAGAGCAGGGAGCCGCGCTTAGCGCTGGCTCCTTGCTCTCCTGCAGCACACATCGGGTTAATTAACCCGATGTGTGCTGCAGCTACATGTCACAGTGCAGAGAGCAGGGAGCCGCGCGCACTGCTTAGCGCTGGCTCCTTGCTCTCCTTGCTACAGTATACATCGGGTTAATTACCCGATGCATACTGCAGCCACATGTCACAGTGCAGGAGCCGGCGCTGGCAGCAAGAGCGGAGGCTGGTAACCAGCGTAAACATCGGGTAACCAGGGAAAGGTCTTCCCTTGGTTACCCGATGTTTACGCTGGTTACAGCTTACCGCAGCTGCCAGTGCCGGCTCCTGATCGCTTCATTTCGTCGCTCTCTCGCTGTCACACACAGCGATGTGTGTGTCACAGCGGGAGAGTGACGACCAAAAAATGAAGCTGGACATTCAGCAACGACCGGCGACCTCACAGCAGGGGCCAGGTCGTTGCTGGATGTCACACACAGCGACAGCGACGGGACGTCGCTGCAACGTCACAGAAAATGGTGACGTAGCAGCGACGTCGTTGTCGTCGTCGTTATGTGTGACACCAGCTTAACTCATCCCAGAGGTATGCCTGATGGTGGCAAGGTCTGGACCCCCAGCGTAACCCTAACTCCTGAGAAGCCCTGTTCTTATACCCCCTCATCCACACCCGGAGTTGGGGCCAGGACTAGAGTGATAAATGCACACACAAATCGACAAACGGTCGAACTCAGCAGCCAATCATGGAGGTAAAGACAATATGTGCACAGGGGGAAATAAAGAAAAGGAAAAAAATACACAACAATAAGGGTATCTTCCCAACACACCACAATAGCATACAGCAGTACTCAAGAAGCTGAATCAACATGCACCAAGACTAATATTGCTTTTGCTATATTCGGCATAAAGGAGCAGAATCCACTATCTTTTAAAGGGCAGAGGCACCTTTGATAGGTCTTCAGTAGAGATGAGCGAACCGGTCGTGGTTCGGCTTGTATTTGGTTTGCCAAACCGAGGTCTGGTTCGCGTTCGGATTGGCGAACCGGTTCGGCGACCACTCGAACCGCACAGGAAACAATGGGAGGCAATCACAAACACATAAAAACACCTAGAAAACACCCTCAAAGGTGTCCAAAAGGTGACAAACAACTCACAACACAAACACATGGGAAAGTGACAAGGACATATACTCATGCGAAAACAAAAGAGCTGGACAATTTAAAAGAGGAGGAGACATAGATATAGGCATGGCATGCCCTTCTAAAATGATGTAAAACACTGGAAGGTGACTCAAAGCGGAGTCTCCCTTTTTTCCAAAAATTGGGCCACACAGACACCCTTTCAGTGGCAGCACTTGTGCCCCAGTCATACACTTCACAGGTAGATTTGCATCAAGCACATTCAAAAATACGATATCCTTAACCGTCCCCAGGATGACACCGGGGTAGGTAGCAAAGTCTTTGCTGAAACATGACTTGTTCATCTTGGCTCCTTTTAAAAACACAGCAAGCAAGGGTTACTCCAAGCAGAGTCTCCTTTTTTTCCAAAAATTGGGCAACACAGACACCCACCCCTTCAGTGGCAGCACTTGTGCCCCAGTTGTACACTTCACAGGTAGATTTGCATCAAGCACATTAAAAAATACGCCATCCTTAACTGTCCCCAGGATGACACCGGGGTAGGTAGCAAAGTCTTTACTGATCCCAGATCTGTTCATCTTGGATCATTTTTAGAAACACACCAAGCAAGGGTTACTCCAAGCGGAGTCTCCCTTTTTTCCAAAAATTGGGCCACACAGACACCCACTACTTCAGTGGCAGCACTTGTGCCCCAGTTGTACACTTCACAGGTAGATTTGCATCAAGCACATTCAAAAATACGCCATCCTTAACCGTCCCCAGGATGACACCGGGGTAGGTAGCAAAGTCTTTGCTGAACAATGACTTGTTCATCTTGGCTCCTTTTTAAAAACACAGCAAGCAAGGGTTACTCCAAGCGGAGTCTCCCTTTTTTCCAAAAATTGGGCCACACAGACACCCACCCCTTCAGTGGCAGCACTTGTGCCCCAGTTGTACACTTCATAGGTAGATTCACAAGCTTCACAAGCACATTCAAAATACACAAGCATTTACTCTCCCCAGGATGACACAGGGGTAGTAAATTCCTTGTGGATCCATGACTTGTTCATTTTGATGAACGTTAGTCTGTCCACATTGTCACTGGACAGACGCGTGCGCTTATCTGTCAGCACACACCCAGCAGCACTGAAGACACATTCAGAGACAACGCTGGCAGCTGGACACGACAAAATCTCCAAGGCGTAAGTGGAGAGCTCTGGCCATTTTTCAAGATTTGAAGCCCAAAATGAGCAAGGCTCCAGTTGAAAAGTCATGGCATCGATATTCATTTGGAGATACTCCTGTATCATCCTCTCCAGCCATTGACTATGTGTTAGACTTGTTGTCTCTGGTGGCCTTGCAAAGGATGGTCTAAAAAATTATGAAAAGATCCAATAAAATTGCTGTTACCAGCACCAGATACGGTGCTGCTGGTACGGGTAGACTGTTGAAGATGACGAGACCGTCCCATGTTTGTCGAGTTACAACTGGGAGATTCACTCCGTGCACCACGGGTGTTTGGTGGAAAAGCCGAGTTAAGATCGAGTAACAGCTTTTGCTGAAACTCCTGCATACGTGCGTCCCTTTCTATGGCTAGAATTATCTCACAAAATTTGGACTTTTACCGGGGATCTAATAGTGTGGCAAGCCAGTACTCATCATCACTTCTAATTTTGACAATACGAGGGTCATGTTGGAGGTAGTGCAGCAAGAAGGCGCTCATGTGTCTGGCGCAGCCATGCGGACCAAGTCCACACTGTGTTTGTGGCACAGAGGTGCTAACCAATCTTTCTTCCTCTGACATCTCCCCCCAACCTCTTTCAACTGAAATTTGACCAAGGTCTCCCTCATCCGCTGAGTCGTCCATGTCCATGGACAGTTCTTCCTCCATTTCTTCATGTTCTCCTGCACCTTCCTCAACATTTCGCCTGCTACCATGCGCCCTTGTTGATCCCTGTCCCCCATGGTCCCATGCCTGCCGCCTTGGTGATGATGAACGTCTGGACCTTGGTGATGTTGTTGTCTCTTGCGCATATGAATCTGTGGCGCCCTGGACAAGCCAGGACGTCACAGGTACAGCAACAACACACCCCACACCCCGGTTAGGAACACCGGAGTCACACACAAATCCTTGTTGCCTCCCTCCAGGGGCTGATGTCCTCACCAGGTGGGGTGGAGCCAGGTGGTTGGCCCCACCCACCGAGGAGTTCACAGTCCTGGAGGTGGGAAAAGGAAGACAGTAGTTGGGAGAGAACAGTTTGGGAGTTGAGGGAAGTGGTAGTGGAGCAGACTGGCCGTGTCTGAGTAAGTGGCCCGGGCACAAACAGCAAGGTTGGCAGACGGTGGTGACCGTCTGCAGGCGAGGCTGATTGACGCACAACCGTAAGGACCCGGGACAGGCGGCGGCCTGCCGGTACCGGACCGGGGAGCGAAGAGAAGCCAGCACCACTCGGCAGGGCCTACGGACCCCGACCAGGCTTGGAGTCGCCGTTACACCGGTTAAGTCCATCAGCGACGGGAACCTCCGGGGTTTCCCAGCAGCAAAAACCCGACTGAAGGCAACCGCTCAACCGTGAAGGGAAATACAGCTACCGCCACAGCTAGAGTTCCCAGGGCCAGAGCCTGCGGCAAAAGGGGGCTCCTCTGGTAAATACACAGCTGGGGAGCGGGCTACCGGTGGGAAGCCATCAGAGCCGACAACACAACACAGGTGCAGGGAGAGACAATCACCTCCAACCTACCAGGAGTGACCATCGCAGCCGGCTGCGGGACCCGTCCATCCAGCCGTTTGTTTTACCAGAGACTCCGTCTACATCATTGGCTGAGTGAGTACCATTGTGCCGTCTGGCACCGCGCTGCCCTCCCGCGACCCTGCACCTCACCAAGCCCCGCCATCCACCTTCCAGTCACCATCATCGGGCCCCGGGACCACCAAATTCCCCTACCCACGGAGGGGAGAGAAAACATCTCGGCTGCTTCCTGTCATCGCTCCCGGGATCCCCGTCTAGAGCATTGGTGGTGTCCCAACCTCACCACAACCGTGGGTGGCGTCACGGACAACATCCCCCAAACCAAACCATCCCTTTTTCACTCACGGGTGAGGAGTGCCGCTCGAGTCCCCGGATCCGGCCCACCGCTCGAGCCACCGAGCAGCAATAGCAGTAGCGCCGGACCCGAGCGTGGTGAGCGTAGCGTCCCCTCCCCTCCCGCGACAACTTGGCATCACGAACAGGATCTTACCGTTCTACCGCCTGGTAGAAGTGCGCCTTGTGTCCCGCCGGAGGTGTCCGGCCGAAGATTTTCAGAAGCCGCCATCTTGGGCGTGAAAAGTTCCCCGCTCGAGCGTCTTCCCGAGCAGTGGAGGCGCGAAAGCCGAAGGTCCGCCCCTGAAGAGGAGGTGCCGGAAAGAAACCAAAGGGGGACGGATGGCGTCCGGCCGCATGTAGACCGCGGCTATAAAAGCAGGGATGCCAGGACTCTGTGGCCATCTTTTGGTTCCTGAAAGAGGCCGCCGCAGCGCTGCACCGTCCGACCAGCAACACCATAGCCCCCGCGCCCGGCGCCGCGGCGTGGGTGGAGGTCCGGACCGTCCAGCTGAGTAGTCGTCTGCAGGTCCGCGTGCAGCTCCTCTTGGAGGAGTGGGAGGCTGACATGTTGGATGTGGTGGTGGCCATACGGAGAAGTGAGATGGAGGAAGTTTTGGAATAGCGGGTAAGCGACCCACGCCCCTGTATCCCTATTGGGTCGGCCATCGCGGCTGAGGAGCCCGGTCTGCACCCGCTCACCCTGCTGCCTCCCCCTCCACCCGTGTTGGCTGCTGCTGCCCCACCACTAGGCCCGCTAAAACCGCAACTGGTAGCAGTACCCTGCCGATCCGCCCAAGCAGACCGACCTGCAGCCGAGGCCCGTGACCGTCCTGAACCGCTCCCATAGAAGATACCGAAGGCCGAGCCCGTCGGTGGAGATATAGCGGAGGCACATGTGACCGTGCCTGGTCCCATACCGACTCCGGCCGCCCGTCTCGTGCAGGAGGCGGAGGTCAAGCGGGAGAGGACCCCTGTACCCGTCCCCCATGCCTCGGCTGAGGCTGCGCCGGGTCGTCGCTGTGAGACATCACCCCAGGCCATGACACCGTGGGACCCTTCACCCAGAATGCCAGTATTGGGCAGCGTAAAGGAGGTCTCGCGGGACCCGACCCGCGTGCAGGGGCTTGCAGCAGCCCCTTACTGGGACAGGGAGCCGACCCCGCTTGGCCAGGAGATTGCAGAGAAGGAGAAGAAGAAACCGGAGCTGGTAGCCCGCACTATTAGAGAAAAGGAGAACATCTGCAGAGCCACCTTCCGAGTATGGGGCCCAAGATATGAGGGACAAGTGAGGAGATTCGATGTCCGTTGAGGATACGGCTTCATCTTTGAACCGGACTTGGAGGCCGAAGTTTTTGTGGCTCGAAGAGATGTGAATGACCACCTGCCGGAGGACCACCTGGGCCACAATCTGCTCCCCGGTGACCTCGTCACCTATACCCGGCACTGCGGGGAGAGGGGCTGGTTTGCCCTGGATGCTTGGCTGAGAGAAGGCCAGGGGCCCCAAGCACTAGCCAAGCCCACTCCCCCGGTCAGTGGGGTGGACCTGAAGTGATGGCAGCGGTCCTCCGCTACAAGTTGTCCGCGTTGGGACCACCAGTACCGTTGATCTATTGAATGTATGAATAAGAGTCTGAATGATAAGAAAAATAATCAGCCAAACTGTTACCTGATTTTGCAACCGTGATTGAACCGGCCGTTGCCAGCAACCAGTCCCCGTTGGGACTTTCTGCACCGTTTGCGTAAGAAACTGCTTATGGACAAGCCCGAGAACTTGCAGGTCAACCACAAACTAGTGGCATGTAAATAAAAATGTTGGCTTATACCGTTACCGCCTTTGGAGAGGCTGATTTGGAGGATGGGTCTGGAGGAAATGGATGGCCCAGGCCAGCCACTACCGTAACCGGTGGCGATCCTCCGGGGTCAGGGGTCCCCCATGGACTTGGGTCCCCTGAAAGAGACCGCTCGGGCAATTTGGTTCTGGACTGGGGCAAGGGGTGCTGCCCACTTCTTAGGGGCAGCATCAGGGCCAGGTTGTTTGGGCGGGGGGAGGAAGAGCGGAAGCCATTTGTTTAATAAAATTGACTACCGTTTAGTAACGTTAAAAGTACCGTACCTCCCGTTATGGGAACTTTATACAGTAATGCTTGTGTTTAATGTTTTTATATGTTTTTCTACATCTTTACAGTTAACAAAAATAAAACCGGTGACGGATGGGCAGCCCGCGGACGGTCTGCGTTTTACCAAGGGGGAATGTGGCGCCCTGGACAAGCCAGGACGTCACAGGTAAAGCAACAACACACCCCACACCCCGGTTAGGAACACCAGAGTCACACACAAATCCTTGTTGCCTCCCTCCAGGGGCTGATGTCCACACCAGGTGGGGTGGAGCCAGGCGGTTGGCCCCACCCACCGAGGAGTTCACAGTCCTGGAGGCGGGAAAAGGAAGACAGTAGTTGGGAGAGAACAGTTTGGGAGTTGAGGGAAGTGGTAGTGGAGCAGACTGGCCGTGTCCGGGTACGTGGCCCGGGCACAAACAGCAAGGTTGGCAGATGGTGGTGAACGTCTGCAGGCGAGGCCAATTGACGCACAACCGTAAGGACCAGGGACGGGCGGTGGCCTGCCGGTACCGGACCGGGGAGCGAAGAGAAGCCAGCACCACTTGGCAGGGCCTACAGACCCCGACCAGTCTTGAAGTCGCCGTTAATCTGGTCAAATCCGTCAGCGACGGGAACCTCCGGGGTTTCCAAGCAGCAAAGACCCGACTGAAGGCAACCACTCAACCGTGAAGGGAAATACAGCTACCGCCACGGCTAGAGTTCCCAGGGCCAGAGCCTGCAGGCAAAAGGGGGCTCCTTTGGCAAATACACCACTGGGGAGCGGGCTACCAGTGGGAAGCAATCGGAGCCGACAACACAACACAGGTGCAGGGAGAGACAGTCACTGCCAACATACCGGGAGTGACCATCGCAGCCGACTGTGGGACCCGTCCATCCAGCCGTTTGTTTTACCAGAGAATCCGTCTACATCATTGGCTGAGTGAGTACCATCGTGCCGTCTGGCACCGCGCTGCCCTCCCGTGACCCTGCACCTCACCAAGCCCCGCCTTCCACCTTCCAGTAACCATCATCGGGCCCCGGGACCACCAAATCCCCCTACCCACGGACGGGAGAGAAAACATCTCGGCTGCTCCCTGTCATCGCTCCCGGGATCCCCGTCTAAAGCAGCGGTGGTGTCCCAACCTCACTACAACCGTGGGTGGCGTCACGGACAACATCCCCCAAACCATCCCTTTTTCACTTATGGGGCGAGGAGTGTCACTCGAGTCCCCGGATCCGGCCCACCGCTCGAGCCACCGAGCAGCAGTAGCAGCAGCGCCGGACCCGAGCGTGGTGAGCGTAGCGTCCCCTCTCCGCCCGCGACAAATCCTCCTGTAGTTACTCCCCTTCCTGTTGCCCCACCCCCTGAGTCCGAATAGTGTTTAGCGTGTGCTCCAGCATGTAAATGACTGAAATTGTCATGCTGATAATGGCTTTGTCAGCGCTAAACATATTCGTCGCCATGTTGAAACTGTGCAGAAGGATGCATAGGTCCTTGATCTGAGACCACTCCATCAGGGTGATCTTCCCCACCTCTGCAACTCGTTGGCCCAGGCTATACGTCATGACGTATTGCACCAGGGCTCGGCGGTGCTGCCACAGTCGCTGTAACATGTGGAGAGTCGAATTCCAGCGTGTTGGCACATCGCATTTCAGGCGATGAACCGGCAGGCCGAAAGACTTCTGGAGCGATACAAGTCGCTCAGCTGTGGCGCTTGAACGGCGGAAGTGAGCAGACAGTTTTCGTGCCCTGTTCAGAAGGCCATCTAGGCTGGGATAGTGTGTTAAAAATTGCTGGACAACAAGGTTCAACACGTGAGCCATACAAGGCACGTGTGTCACCTTGCCCAGGCAAAGGGCCGCACCCATGTTTGCAGCATTGTCGCACACGGCCTTACCAGGCTGCAGGTTTAGTGGAGACAACCATTTACCAAGCTCAGTCTCCAGAGCTGCCCACAACTCAGTCGCTGTGTGACTCTTAGTTCCAAGACATTTCAAAATAAAGACCGCCTGATGCTGTTGCGCTCTGCTGCCAGCATAGTAATGAGGGGTGCGTGATTCCTTCTGCGCAGTTACAACGCTGGTGGCCTGACCAGGCAGGCTTGGGGCGGAGGTGGAGGACCCAGACGAGGTTGAGGAGGCAGAAGCAGTGGATGAACTTGGACAGACAGAGGATTGACACACAAGTCGTGGGGACGGCAAGACTTGTGCAGCAGACCCTTCACCACCTATCACCATAGTTACCCAGTGCCCAGTCAGCGACATGTAACGTACCTGTCAATGCTTACTGGTCCAAGTATCGGTGGTGAAATGCACCCGTTCACACACAGAGTTTTTCAAGGAAGCGGTGATGTTGTGTGCGATTTGCTTGTGTAGCGCAGGCACACCTTTCTTAGAGAAGTAGTGGCGACTGGGCATCTGGTACTGGGGCACAGCGACAGACATAAGGTCTCTAAAATCCTGTGTGTCCACCAGGCGGAAAGGCAGCATTTCGGTAGCCAAGAGCTTACAGAGGGATAAAGTCAACCTCTTAGCTTTGTCATGGGTCGCAGGAAATGGCCTTTTATTTGTCCACATCTGACGGACAGAGATCTGGCTGCTGTGTGTAGACAGTGGTGAGTAGGGTGTCCCTGGAAAAATGCAGGTTTTGAGGAAAGTGCAGGCGTAGACATGATGTTGCCTTCATCCAAACGTTGGTGCTATGGATGTCTGAGAGAGCTGTACACACGCACTTGTTTCCCGTTCCAAATCAACTGACGACCTAGCAAGCAAACTGCCTGCTGCGGTTACAGTGGTGGAAGTTGTGCGTGGAAAACCAGGTGTGACAGCTGTCCCCACAGTCCTAGAAGAGGAAGAGCGCGTGGATGCACTGGAAGGGGCAGGCGGTGGATGGTCCGCTCCGCTAGGCCTCATTGCAGCACGGTGAGCTTCCCACTGAGACATATGATATTTATTCATGTGACGATTCAGGGAAGAAGTTGTCAAACTGCCCTCTACTAATAGAATCACGACAAATTTTACATATCACATGATTTGGGATATCTTTTGCTATGTCAAAAAAGAACCAGGCTAGGCAAGGCTTAGAGGGCATGCGACCTGCTGAGCCACCCCGACTAGTGCTCAGAGGCAGAGTGGTGGCTGAGGATGCAGTTGTAGATGTGCTACCAGTACTCCTCCTCTGTCCAGGAAGGTGCAAGGTAACTTCGTCGTCTGTAGCATCCTCCTCCACCGCCTCTGTTGACCTCCTCGAGTGCCTGACTGTGGGTTGACAGTAGGTGGGATCTAGAACTTCCTCATCAAGCATTGTTTTGTCACTCCCCTCCCCCTCAGATCGAGCCTCTTCCTGCCCTGAACGAATATTTAAGTTGTCATCCCAATCTGGTATCTGTGTCTCATCGTCATCAGTATGTTCCTCATTGTCTATTACAACAGGTGTTTCAGTTTGTGAATAAGGGTCAACATCATGCTCAGAAACTTGGTCATCACGGCCTGAATCTGAGTCACAAAGGTTCTGGGCATCATTGCAGACCATTTCCTGGTCTGTACTCACTGTAGCTTGGGAGCAGACCTCTGATTCCCAGGCTATAGTGTGACTGAACAGCTCTGCTGACTCAGCCATCTCTGTTCCACCATACAGTGCAGGGCGGATGAAGACTTGAGAGCTGGGAGAAAGCAAGTGTGATTGGGATGACAACTCAGAGGACTGGTGTTTTTTGGATGCGGTACTTGAGGGGGAGGAGAGGGCACTTGTTGGACCACTTGAGATCCATTCAAGCATTTTCTTTTTTTTGGCAACATCTACCTTTGTTCCAGTTGTTCGTGTTCGTAAAAAAGGGAGCACATCCAATTGTCCACGGAAAGTAGTAAACATCTTACTTTTGCTGGAAGATGGCCTATCTTCAGCAGATGTTAATGAAGCTTTGCCACCTTCCCCACGGACACAAACTTTTTTTCCTTTTCCAACACGCCCGTTCCCCTTTCCACCAGCATCTGTCATTTTGCCACTCATTTTGCTAGCGACAAGATTGTCCACATAAAATGTGGTAGTAAAAATTGAGAGGTGGTGTAGATTGCAGCGGTGGTCTACCTTTATTGACAGAAGAATAAACAACAATAACTATCCCGGACAATGAAACTATGGCCCTTAAAATGGCAGCACAGTTTGCTAGTATAATAGCTTAGTAAAAATGAGTTTGAGTGTGCAATGCAGAGGTGCTGCAAATATCTTTGCACTGGTGGGACACTAATGAAGTCCAACAGCCACTTTTAGGATGCCACTAAGTTTCCTCAGTGTTTGGTATTATAATGGCTTTGTAACAATGAGCGTGAGTGTGCAATGCAGAGGTGCTGCAAATATATTTGCACTAGTGTGACCCTAATGAATCCAACAGCCACTTTTAGGATGCCACTAAGTTTCCTCAGTGTTTGGTATTATAACACCGCATCTGCAAATTGGGATTCTGATCTGGCTTATATATCCTGAGTCATATTGCAAAGGATTCTTAAAAATCCACTTGTGACTTTTAGGATCGCTACTTCCAATAGGTGGCGCTGTGCTAGAGTTTGTCTCCTTTACTGGAGAGACAATTTGAATATTTCTTAGAGGGGCGTGGCAGCTATAAGTCCCCTTACCTTGCAGCCAGACTGGCTTGCAAAGTCTCCTTAAGGAGAATAGTGTTCCCCCGTGGTCCCCACATAGCTTTCTCATGAGCCAGATCAGACACCCCCATTCTTTGCACTGACGAGGGGCAAGCACCCCGAAACACCGTGTCTGCAAATTGGGATTCTGATCTGGCTTATATATCCTGAGTCATATTGCAAAGGATTGTTAAAAATCCACTTGTGACTTTTAGGATCGCTACTTCCAATAGGTGGCGCTGTGCAAGGGTTTGTCTCCTTTACTGGAGAGACAATTTGAATATTTCTTAGAGGGGCGTGGCAGTTATAAGTCCCCTTACCTTGCAGCCAGACTGGCTTGCAAAGTCTCCTTAGGGAGAATAGTGTTCCCCCGTGGTCCCCCCATAGCTTTCTCATGAGCCAGATCAGATACCCCAATACTTTGCACTGACGAGGGGCAAGCACCCCAAAACACCGTGTCTGCAAATTGGGATTCTGATCTGGCTTATATATCCTTAGTCATATTGCAAAGGATTGTTAAAAATCCACTTGTGACTTTTAGGATCGCTACTTCCAATAGGTGGCGCTGTGCTAGAGTTTGTCTCCTTTACTGGAGAGACAATTTGAATATTTCTTAGAGGGGCGTGGCAGCTATAAGTCCCCTTACCTTGCAGCCAGACTGGCTTGCAAAGTCTCCTTAAGGAGAATAGTGTTCCCCCGTGGTCCCCACATAGCTTTCTCATGAGCCAGATCAGACACCCCCATACTTTGCACTGATGAGGGGCAAGCACCCCGAAACACCGTGTCTGCAAATTGGGATTCTCATCTGGCTTATATATTCTGAGTCATATTGCAAAGGATTGTTAAAAACAGACTTGTGACTTTTAGGATTGCTACTTCAAATAGGTGGCGCTGTGCTAGGGTTTGTCTCCTTTACTGGAGAGACAATTTGAATATTTCTTAGAGGGGCGTGGCAGCTATAAGCCCCCTTACCTTGCAGCCAGACTGGTTTGCAAAGTCTCCTTAAGGAGAATAGTGTTCCCCCGTGGTCCCCACATAGCTTTCTCATGAGCCAGATCAGATACCCCCATACTTTACACTGACGAGGGCAAGCACCCCGAAACACCGTGTCTGCAAATTGGGATTCTGATCTGGCTTATATATCCTGAGTCATATTGCAAAGGATTGTTAAAAATCCACTTGTGACTTTTAGGATCGCTACTTCCAATAG
Organism: Anomaloglossus baeobatrachus; assembly: GCF_048569485.1. NCBI lineage: Eukaryota > Metazoa > Chordata > Amphibia > Anura > Aromobatidae > Anomaloglossus > Anomaloglossus baeobatrachus. The sequence goes on along the minus strand of NC_134353.1, from coordinate 144,723,840 downwards.
GTGGCGCTGTGCTAGAGTTTGTCTCCTTTACTGGAGAGACAATATGAATATTTCTTAGAGGGGCGTGGCAGCTATAAGTCCCCTTAGCTTGCAGCCAGACTGGCTTGCAAAGTCTCCTTAAGGAGAATAGTGTTCCCCCGTGGTCCCCACATAGCTTTCTCATGAGCCAGATCAGATACCCCCATACTTTGCACTGACGAGGAGCAAGCACCCCTTAACACCGTGTCTGCAAATTGGGACTCTGATCTGGCTTGTATATCCTGAGTCATATTGCAAAGGATTGTTAAAAATCCACTTGTGACTTTTAGGATCGCTACTTCCAATAGGTGGCGCTGTGCTAGAGTTTGTCTCCTTTACTGGAGAGACAATTTGAATATTTCTTAGAGGGGCGTGGCAGCTATAACTCCCCTTACCTTGCAGCCAGACTAGCTTGCAAAGTCTCCTTAAGGAGAATAGTGTTCCCCCGTGGTCCCCACATAGCTTTCTCATGAGCCAGATCAGATACCCCCATACTTTGCACTGACGAGGGGCAAGCACCCCTTAACACCGTGTCTGCAAATTGGGACTCTGATCTGGCTTATATATCCTGAGTCATATTGCAAAGGATTGTTAAAAATCCACTTATGACTTTTAGGATCGCTACTTCCAATAGGTGGCGCTGTGCTAGAGTTTGTCTCCTTTACTGGAGAGACAATTTGGTATTATAATGGCTTTGTAACAATGAGCTTGAGTATGCAATGTAGAGGTGCTGCAAATATCTTTGCACTAATGGGACACTAATGAAGTCCAACAGCCACTTTTAGGATGCCACTAAGTTTCCTCAGTGTTTTGTATTATAATTGCTTTGTAACAATGAGCTTCAGTGTGCAATGCAGAGGTGCTGCAAATAGATTTGCACCAGTGGGAGACTACTGAAGTCCAACAGCCACTTTTAGGATGCCAGTAAGTTTCCTCAGAGTTTGCTAGTATAATGGCTTAGTAACAATGAGCTTGAGTGTGCAAAGGGCAGGAGGGTACAGTGGCCGGATTGTGGGTCAGTGTAGAGGAAAGGAAGCCTCACTTTCTATCCCTCCTAATGGTGAAATGCAGCAAGGAACTCCCTGACCTTAGCTACACAGACGCTCTTATCTGTAGCTGTTAAACAACAGTTTCCACGGACCTGACTGTCACCTATGGCTCTGAGCCTTCTGAAATTAGCCCTTACAAGGGCTGAAAGAAACTTCTATCCCTATTCTGTATAGCGCTGTGTGTAGAGCGTACACAGCAGTATCGGCGACAGGAGCTGCGTGAGAGGTGACTGACACCCAGACGCAGAAGGCAGATAATGCCGTATTAGAACAAAATGTCCGTTTTTATAATGCAGGAACATGTGACATGGACATCCTATCACACATGCCGTTGCTTCTCTGGCTAAAAGTCCACTTAGCTGTGTGAGTGTCTGGGATTGGCTGCCATGCTGGCCCGCCCCACTACACGCGCGCTTAGGGAGGGAAGGAAGAACAGAAAAAAAAACAAATGGCGATCGCCATTATTCCAGCAGCAGTGATCTGAACGTGCTGTTCCCGCACACTATACGCTGAAATTTCATAATAGTGTGAGTCACAAAGTAACTTACACTATTACAGAGGCAATCCAGCTAGTAATTAGCTTGTCTTTTTGCTGCTAGAACCGTTCTCGACCGTAACTAGAGCTATCGAGCTTTTAGCAAAAAGCTTGAGTTCTAGTTCGATCTAGAACAGCCCCCAAAATCACTCGAGCCGCGAACCTCGAACCGCGAACCGCGCTCAACTCTAGTCTTCAGTAACCTGTGACCACAGCAGAAATTCACAGGCTATCAGGAATTAACTCTTGCCAGAACGATCCTCAGTGAGCACAAAAACTGGTCGACGCCTGTCTCTGACAAAGTAACCCAGAAGCACTAGATGATGTGTTAGACTCTGCAGTAGAGATGAGATTCGGCTCGAGGTCGGTTCGCCGAACGGAGCTCCCGTCCGAGTTCGGTTCGTCGAACGTTCGACGAACCAAACTCAAACTGCATAGGAAACAATGGCAGGCAATCACAAACACATAAAAACACCGAGAAAACACCCTCAAAGGTGTCCAAAAGGTGACAAACAACTCACAACACAAACACATGGGAAAGTGACAACGACAAATTCTCATGTGAAAACAAAACAGCGTTACGAGGAAAAAGAGGACGAGACACAGATATAGGCATGGCATGCCCTTCTAAGATCATGTAAAAACCGCAAGGTGACTCCAAGCGTAGTCTCCCTTTTTTCCAAAAATTGTGCCCCACACACAACCACCCCTTCAGTGGCAGCAGTTGTGCCCCAGTTGTACACTTCACAGCTAGATTTGCATCAAGCACATTCAAAAATACGCCATACTTAACCGTCCCCAGGAGGACACCGGGGTAGGTAGCTAAGTCTTTCCTGATCCCAGCTCTGTTCATCTTGGCTCCTTTTAAAAAACACAGCAAGCAAGGGTTACTCCAAGCAGAGTCTCCCTTTTTTCCAAAAATTGGGCCACACAGACACTAACCCCTTCAGTGGCAGCACTTGTGCCCTAGTTGTACACTTCACAGCTAGATTTGCATCAAGCACATTAAAAAATACGCCATACTTAACCGTCCCCAGCATGACACCGGGGTAGGTAGCAAAGTCTTTCCTGATCCCAGCTGTATGCATCTTGGATCATTTTTTAAAACTATGTAAGCAAGGGTTACTCCAAGCGGAGTCTCCCTTTTTTTCCAAAAATTGTGCCCCACACACACCCACCCATTCAGTGGCAGCACTTGTGCCCTAGTTGTACACTTCACAGCTAGATTTGCATCAAGCACATTCAAAAATACGCCATACTTAACTGTCCCCAGGATGACACCGGGGTAGGTAGCAAAGTCTTTCCTGATCCCAGCTGTATGCATCTTGGATAATTTTTTAAAACTATGTAAGCAAGGGTTACTCCAAGCGGAGTGTCCCTTTTTCCAAAAATTGTGCCCCACACACACCCACCCATTCAGTGGCAGCACTTGTGCCCTAGTTGTACACTTCACAGCTAGATTTGCATCAAGCACATTCAAAAATACGCCATACTTAACCGTCCCCAGGATGACACCGGGGTAGGTAGCAAAGTCTTTCCTGATCCCAGCTGTATGCATCTTGGATCATTTTTTAAAACTATGTAAGCAAGTGTTACTCCAAGCGGAGTCTCCCTTTTTTTCCAAAAATTGTGCCCCACACACACCCACCCATTCAGTGGCAGCACTTGTGCCCTAGTTGTACACTTCACAGCTAGATTTGCATCAAGCACATTCAAAAATCCACAAGCATTTACTCTCCCCAGGATGACACAGGGGTAGTAAATTCCTGGTGGATCCATGACTTGTTCATTTTGGTGAACTTTAGTCTGTCCACATTGTCACTGGACAGACGCGTGCACTTATCTGTCAGCACACACCCAGCAGCATTGAAGACACGTTCAGAGACAACGCAGGCAGCTGGACACGACAAAATCTTTAAGGCGTAACTGGAGAGCTCTGGCCATTTTTCTAGATTTGAAGCCCAAAATGAGCAAGGCTCCATTTGCAAAGTCATGGAATTGATGTTCATTTGAAGATACTCCTGTATCATCCTCTCCAGCCGTTGACTATGTGTCAGACTTGTTGTCTCTGATGGCCTTGCAAAGGAGGGTCTAAAAAAATTATGAAAAGATTCCATAAAATTGCTGTTACTAGCACCAGATACAGTCCTACTGGTACGGGTAGACTGTTGAAGATGAAGAGACCGTCCCATGTTTTTCAAGTTACAACTGTGAGATTCACTCCCTGCACCTGCACGGTTGTTTGGTGGAAAAGCCGAGCTAAGATCGAGTAACAGCTTCTGCTGATACTCGTGCATATGTGCGTCCCTTTCTATGGCTGGAATTATGTCACAAAATTTGGACTTGTATCGGGGATCTAACAGTGTGGCAAGCCAGTAGTCATCATCACTTCTAATTTTGACAATACGAGGGTCATGTTGGAGGTAGTGCAACAAGAAAGCACTCATGTGTCTTGCGCAGCCATGCGGACCAAGTCCACGCTGTGTTTGTGGCATAGAGGTGCTACCCGTTCTTTCTTCCTCTGACATCTCCCCCCAACCTCTTTCAACTGAAATTTGACCAAGGTCTCCCTCATCCGCTGAGTCTTCCATGTCCATGGACAGTTCATCCTCCATTTCTTCATGTTCTCCTGCACCTTCCTCAACATTTCGCCTGCTACTATGCGCCCTTGTTGATCCCTGTCCCCCATGGTCCCATGCCTGCCGCGTTGGTGATGATGAACGTCTGGACCTTGGTGATGTTGTTGTCCCTTGCGCATATGAATCCTCCTGTAGTTCCTCCCCTTCCTGTTGTCCCACCCCCTGACTCTGAATAGTGTTTAGCGTGTGCTCCAGCATGTAAATGACTGGAATTGTCATGCTGATAATGGCATTGTCAGCGCTAAACATATTCGTCGCCATGTCGAAACTGTGCAGAAGGGTGCATAGGTCCTTGATCTGAGGCCACTCCATCAGGGTGATCTGCCCCACCTCTGCATTTTGTTGGCCCAGGCTATGCGTCATGACATATTGCACCAGGGCTCGGCGGTGCTGCCACAGTCGCTGTAACATGTGGAGAGTCGAATTCCAGCGTGTCGGCACATCACATTTCAGGCGATGAACCGGCAGGCCGAAAGACTTCTGGAGCAAAGCAAGTCGCTCAGCTGCGGCGGTTGAATGGCGAAAGTGAGCAGACAGTTTTCGTGCCCTGGTCAGAAGGCCATCTAGGCCGGGATAGTGTGTTAAAAATTGCTGGACAACAAGGTTCAACACATGAGCCATACAAGGCACGTGGGTCACCTTGCCCAGGCGAAGGGCCGTACCCAGGTATGCAGCATTGTCGCACACGGCCTTACCAGGATGCAGGTTGAGTGGAGACAACCATTTATTAAACTCAGTCTCCAGAGCTGCCCACAACTCAGTCGCTGTGTGACTCCTATTTCCAAGACATGTCAAGCTAAGGACCGCCTGATGCCGTTGCGCTCTGCTGCCAGCATAGTAATGAGGGGTGCGTGATTCCTTCTGCGCAGTGAGAACGCTGGTGGCCTGACCAGGCAGGCTTGGGGCGGAGGTGGAGGACCCAGATGAGGTGGAGGAGGCTGAAGCAGTGGTGGAACTTTGACACACAAGTCGTGGGGATGGCAAGACTTGTGCAGCAGACCCTTCACCATCTATCACCATAGTTACCCAGTGCCCAGTCAGCGACATGTAACGTCCCTGTTCATGCTTACTGGTCCAAGTATCAGTGGTGAAATGCACCTGTTCACACACAGAGTTTCTCAAGGAAGCGGTGATGTTGTGTGCGACATGCTGGTCTAGCGCGGGCATACCTTTCTTAGAGAAGTAGTGGCGACTAGGCATCTGGTACTGGGGCACAGTGACAGACATAAGGTCTCTAAAATCCTTTGTGTCCACTAGGCGGAAAGGCAGCATTTCGGTAGCCAAGAGCTTACAGAGGGATAGAGTCAACCTCTTAGCTTTGTCATGGGTCGCAGGAAATGGCCTTTTATTTGACCACATCTGAGGGACAGAGATCTGGCTGCTGTGTGTAGACGATGTTGAGTAAGGTGTCCCTGGAAAAACGCAGGTTTGTGAGGAAAGTGCAGGCGGAGACATGATGTTGCCTTCATCCAACGTTGGTGCTATCGATGTCTGAGAGAGCTGTACACACTCACTTGTTTCCCCTTCCAAACCAACTGACGACCTACCAAGCAAACTGCCTGTTGCGGTTACAGTGGTGGAAGTTGTGCGTGGAAAACCAGGTGTGACAGCTGTCCCCACAGTCCTAGAAGATGAAGAGCGCGCGGATGCACTGGAAGGGGCAGGCCGTGGATGGTTCGCTCCGCTAGGCCGCATTGCAGCACGGTGAACTTCCCACTGGGACCTATGATATTTATTCATGTGACGATTCATGGAAGAAGTTGTCAAACTGCTGAGGTTTTGACCTCTACTAACAGAATCACGACAAATTTTACACATCACATAATTTGGGCGATCTTTTTCTATGTCAAAAAAGGACCAGGCTAGTCAAGGCTTAGAGGGCATGCAACCTGCTGAGCCCCCCCGACTAGTGCTCAGAGGTAGAGTGGTGGCTGATGATGCAGTTGTAGACGTGCTACCAGTGCTCCGACTCTGTCCAGGAAGGCGCAAGGTAACTTCGTCGTCGGTTGCATCCTCCTCCACCGCCTCTGTTGACCTCCTCGAGAGCCTGACTGGGGGTTGACAGTAGGTGGGATCTAGAACTTCATCATCAATTGTTGTGTTTGCACTCCCCTCCCCCTCAGACCGAGCCTCTTCTTGCCCTGACCGAATATTTAAGTTGTCATCCCAATCTGGTATCTGTGTCTCATCGTCATCACTATGTTCCTCATTGTCTATAACCACAGGTGTTACAGTTTGTGACAAAGGGTCAACATTATGCTCAGAAACTTGGTCCTCACGGCCTGAATCAGAGTCACAAAGGTTCTGGGCATCACTGCAGACCATTTCCTGGTCTGTACTCACTGTAGCTTGGGAGCAGACCTCTGAATCCCAGGCTATAGTGTGACTGAACAGCTCTGCAGACTCAGCCATCTCAGTTCCACCATACTGTGCAGGGCTGCTGGAGACTTCAGAGCTGGGAGAAAGCAAGTTTGATTGGGATGACAACTCAGAGGACTGGTGTTTTTTGAATGCGGTACTTGAGGTGGCTGAGAGGGCACTTGTTGGACCACTTGAGATCTATTCAAGCATTTTCATTTTTTGGCCATCATCTACCTTTGTTCCTGTTGTTCGTGTCCGTAAAAAAGGGAGCACATCGGATTGTCCACGGTAAGTAGTAGACATCTTACTTTTGCTGGTAGATGGTCTATCTTCAGCAGATGATAATGGAGCTTTGCCACCTTCCCCACGGACAAACCCTTTTTTTCCTTTTCCACCACGCCTCCTCCCCTTTCCACCAGCATCTGTCATTTTGCCACTCATGTTGATTGCGACAAGATTGTGCACTGAAAATGTGGAATAAAAATTGAGAGGTGGTGTAGATTGCAGCGGTGGTCTAGCTTTATTAACAGCAGAATAATAAAGAATAAATATCCCTGACAATGCAACTACGGCCCTTAAACTGGCAGCATAAATTGCTAGTATAATGGCTTAGTTATAATGAGTTTGAGTGTGCAATGCAGCCAGACGTGCTGCAAATATCTTTGCACTACTGGGACTATACAGAAGTCCAATAGCCACGTTTAGGATGCCACTAAGTTCACTCAGTGTTTGCTAGTATAATGGCTTAGTTATAATGAGTTTGAGTGTGCAATGCAGGCAGACGTGCTGCAAATATCTTTGCACTACTGGGACTATACAGAAGTCCAATAGCCACGTTTAGGATGCCACTAAGTTCACTCAGTGTTTGCTAGTATAATGGCTTAGTTATAATGAGTTTGAGTGTGCAATGCAGGCAGACGTGCTGCAAATATCTTTGCACTACTGGGACTATACAGAAGTCCAATAGCCACGTTTAGGATGCCACTAAGTTCACTCAGTGTTTGCTAGTATAATGGCTTAGTTATAATGAGTTTGAGTGTGCAATGCAGCCAGACGTGCTGCAAATATCTTTGCACTACTGGGACTATACAGAAGTCCAATAGCCACGTTTAGGATGCCAATAAGTTCACTCAGTGTTTGCTAGTATAATGGCTTAGTTATAATGAGTTTGAGTGTGCAATGCAGGCAGACGTGCTGCAAATATCTTTGCACTACTGGGACTATACAGAAGTCCAATAGCCACGTTTAGGATGCCATTAAGTTCACTCAGTGATTGCTAGTATAATGGCTTAGTTATAATGAGTTTAAGTGTGCAATGCAGGCAGACGTGCTGCAAATATCTTTGCACTACTGGGACTATACAGAAGTCCAATAGCCATGTTTAGGATGCCACTAAGTTCACTCAGTGTTTGCTAGTATAATGGCTTAGTTATGATGAGTTTGAGTGTGCAATGCAGCCAGACGTGCTGCAAATATCTTTGCACTACTGGGACTATACAGAAATCCAATAGCCACGTTTAGGATGCCACTAAGTTCACTCAGTGTTTGCTAGTATAATGGCTTAGTAACAATGAGTTGGAGTGTGCAAAGGGCAGGAGGGTACAGTGGCAGGGTTGTGGGTCTCTGGGTAGAGGAAAGGAAGCCTCCCTTTCTATCCCTCCTAATGGGGAAATGCAGCAAGGAAATCCCTGACCTTAGCTACACAGACGCTGCCATCTTGTGTAGCTGTTAAACTCTGTTTTCAGGACCTGTCACCTATGGCTCTGACCCTGCCGGTATGAGCCCTTAAAAGGACTGATAGAAAGTGCTATCCCTATGCTGTCCAGCGCTGTGTATGGAGCGTATACAGCTGTATCGGCGATAGGAGCTGCGCCAGTTATGTCTGACACCAAGGACGCAGAAGGCAGATAATGGCGTGCTGGAGGAAAATGTCAGTTTTTATAATGCAGGGACATGTGACATGGACATCCTATCACACATGCCGTTGCTTCTCTGGCTAAAAGTCCACTTAGCTGTGTGTGTGTCTGGGATTGGCTGACATGCTGGCCCTCCCCACTACACGCGCGCGCTTAGGGAAGGAAGACAAGGAAAAAAAAAAAAATGGCGATCGCCATTATCCAAACAGCAGTGATCTGAATGCGCTGTTCCCGCACACTATACACTGAAATGTCATAATAGTGTGAGTCACAGAGTGACTTACACTATTACAGCGGAAAGCCAGCTAGGAATTAGCTGGGTTTTTTGCTGCTAGAACCGTTCTCGAACGTATCTAGAACTATCGAGCTTTTGCAAAAAAGCTCGAGTTCTAGTTCGATCTAGAACAGCCCCCAAAATCACTCGAGCCGCGAACTGGAGAACCACGAACCGCGAACCGCGCTCAACTCTACTCTGCAGTATGAACAGTCTGAAGTTGTCATGATACCTTGTGAGTATACAGCAGCACACAGCATGACAGCAGCCCTCCCTTTAAAAGGGGCCTCAGGACCCTCACAACTAGATCTCTCTGAATGATGGCGACAGAAAGCCCTAACCAGGCACTCCGCATGAATACCTGATGCTGGTATCTAAGTAATCTCCTCAGGACCATAAACCCACCAGTGCATAAAACTCTGCAGAGAATGACACACAATCTGGGAATCAATAATTCTGGACACTTCAACCTCCAAAGACTCGTCCATCAAAACTAGAGGTGGAGGGGTAGAAGGAGGGGTTCCCAAACCCTAAAATCTCTTTAAAAGAGATTTATGGAGTAAATAGAATAAATCCCTTTCAGCCCTTCTGGAGGATGAATGGGATATCAGTGCAAGTTTGTAAATACTTCAAGAGCAAAGGTTTATTGTAAGGTTCGATTAAAAAATGGACAATTACAGACAACCGTTTCAGGTAACAAAAGCCTTCATCAGGTATAGTCTACATTGCTGGTATTTAGAAAATCTAATTTATAGACTGATCTATCTATGTGTATCATGTAGGCATGTATTAGAAACATGGGTGTGTGCTTCTAATTAGATTATCACTCCACCTCAAGAGGTAAATGGTGGTTCTTGTGATGAAATCTTTATATGGATCGTGCGTAGGGGCAAGCAAATAATATTACTGCTATGCATGAATGATACAAATTATGAATGAAGAAAAAAAAATTAAAAAGGAAAAAATGTAATTATTAATAAAAAAAAAATATATATATATATATATATATATATATATATATATATATAAAGAAAACATATTTTGGTGTTTAAAATATGTGGTGATATAAAACACATATAATAAATTATTAAGATTAAAAACACAATTTTTTTTTAGTTAATAGTTAAAAATTCATGCACTTATTTGAAAAAGTCACTTCCCATATTTTGCACTTAAAATATGAGACACAATGTATTTATACATATAAATGAGATCTCCTCTGAGATGTCTTTTTTTATAAGCTAAACAAATCTAACTTTTAACTTTTTCACCCACTCATCATATGGGAGGCCTCTATTCCTTGCTATAATCTAGTTGCCCACCTTTGAACTGACTCTAACTTCTACAGTAAATATCCTTTTTGAAATGTTGAACCCAAAACTGCATCCCATATTCCAGATGTGGCCTTACAAGTGATTTATAGAGGGGTAACAATATGTTGGGATCACAGGATCTAATTTCTCTTTTAATACACCCTAAAATCTTGTTTTCTTTTGTAGCTGCTGCTTAACCTTGAGTACTGCTGCTCAGCTTACTTGTAACTAGAATACCCAAGTCTTTCTCCTGTTCTCTAGTCCTAAGTTTACTTCCATTTAATGTATACGTAGCTATAACATTACTCCATTCTAGGTGCATTACTTTACATTTATCAACATTAAATCTCATTTGCCAAGTATCTGCCCATTCCGACATTTTATCCAGATCATTTTGTAATATTGTACTATCAATGTCGGTTTTTAATAACCTACATAGTTTGGTGTTGTCAGCAAAGACTGACACTTTACTATCAATCTCATCCACAAGGTCATTAATAAAGAGATTAAAAAGAATAGGTCCTAGCACAGATCCCTGTTGTACCCCACTGCTAACTCTAGCCCAATTAGAGATTATACCATTCATGACTACTGTTTGTTTCTTATCCTCTAAGGGGGGTGGACTTACAGAAATTATTGTTACAAATGGAGGCCAGGCTAATAATTAATTATGGAGCGCAGGGCGACCTGGGTCTTAATGATTGACTTGATCTTACTGTATTTTTGTAAGATATCCTGTATTTGTACCTTTTGTCCTTCTCAGAATGTTGCTTTTATTACAACTATGCATGTAAAATTATATTTTGCAGCACATGAGTGATTATATGTATTTATATATGCATTCGCCGTTTGTTTTTTTGTGGGTTGTGACGTCACCTGTAGGCACTCCTACATAAGAGGTGGTGTTCTGTCACCACATGTGGACCTGTGGAAGCCTAATCAGTTGGCGAAACGGCCGTCGTCCTCTAAGAGGAGCCGTCATACATGTTGCCTCCAGCCTTTTACCCTGTACTTTATTGAATAAATCTCATCCAGCACAGCGGAGAAGTGCGGTCTATTTTCTTACCTTGCTACCATATGGATCTTGTTTTATGACGAGCACCCAGCTCTGGATTCTGGACTAATTATGGCTTGACTGCAGGCGCATGCGGTACCGCAGGTAAACACGCAGTGGTGCAGGACCAATCTTGTTTATTCATTATCCTGGACTTTGTACCTATAGGTCCCGCTTTCTTTGCACACTGTTTTAATGTTACCGGGACTTTTCGTTTGAACGCGGTGTTAACCCCATATTGAACGCCGATATGGAAGTCACGGAGAGCTGTAATGATACACCACCTGGAACATCAGTTTTGCAGCCTGGACGGGCCAATCCTGGCTCCTTTTCGGGGAATGTAATCCTAAAAAGGATACGGAGGTACTAGGAGTCAAAACACTTGAGTATCATATACAAAACCTGGCGGAGAAGGAAGTGAGATTATTTTGGACAATCCAATCGCTACAATCTTATGTGGAATGTGATCGTGTCCCACGTGGACTACGAATTATTAAAACTCTTTCTCACTTCCAGGAAGATAATGCTTTTACCCAGCAATGGGAAAGTATACAACTTGAGTGTTCCAAAAAATTACTACATCTGGTACTTAAAAAGAATGAGGAGGACTATGCTGCCTTGGTTACTGAACTGGACATTCTTAAACAAGAAAAAACTCGTCTGCGGATGTCTGATGATTATTGGATGTCTTTTATTCAGAAACTTGATAAAAAATTGGCGATTGTGCAAACTGATATAAAAAATAAGAAAAGGGAGAAGATTTTGAGAGATAAGAGGGACTATGAAAAGAAGCAGATTTTCTGTTGGACTAAGGATAAAACCAGAAATTATAGACAAAAATCCTATATTAAAAAGAAGGGTGTTAGCGGTGCCAACAGGGGGTATTGGACCATGGACTCAGAGTCCAGTGGCTCTGAGGACATGGTCCCTGGTCTCTCTGGTGTGGTATCTGCTTTAACTCGATCTACTGCTTCATTAGAAAACGCACCCGACAGGGGGGTAGGAAGAGGCGCAAGGGGCAGGGGCCGAAAAAGGAAATCAGTTTCTTGGAGGAGTTAGACAATAGGTCAGACCCTCAGTCTCCCATCAGCACTATCATCAATCTTTCCTCCCATATATTGTCTCCTGAAATGATTTCTGTACTATCTAAGGGTTTCAAGTTTTATATCCCTGAGGAGTTCAACTTTGCGGATTTTAAAGTGGACCTGTTTAAGGCTATTAGAAAAATTCACCTATATAAACATTTTCAATCTGTACCCAATGTACCAGGTGTGATCCTTGAGGGTCATGTGCCTTGTGCGGTGGGGGATGATCAGTTCGACATCACTGGGGCGTTTGACTCTGCCACAGTCCGAGATGCCGGGCTGTTGCTGAGTCTGAATGAACCCGAATCTGCGTGTAGTCCTGATAATAGTTTCACCGCATGTGAGCCCTCTAGGTTCACTAAAGGGATTAAGTCGGATTTTTACCCCCATCCGCACAAGGTAATTTGATTGATTTGTTTCAGGACTCTGTCCATAAAGATATAGAAGCACTTATCTATACGGGTCCTACTCAGAATCTGAGTCAGGGTGACCTGGCCGCTGTCCATACTATGAGGGATTGGGGGGACACGGTGTTCCGCGAAGCAGACAAGGGGGGGCAATGTTGTCCTCCTTGCCTGCAAAGATTATATCCAGGAATGTGTTAAACAGCTTTCAGGTAGAACTACATATACCCCTTTGCCCTCTAATCCAATCCAGGAATATAAGAAGCAGTTAGTACACCTGTTGGACAGGTATGTGGTTTCAGGTTTCCTCTCTAGTGCACAGGCTGAGAAGCTGATTCCTCCCTATCCCACAAAGCCGTACTGGTATTGTATACCCAAAATACATAAGAGTAGGGATAATCCACCAGGCTGCCCGATAGTGGCAGGAATTGGCTCACTTACGGAGCCCCTGTCACACTATCTCGATTGGCTATTAAGACCAATTTTGTGTCTCATCCCCTCTTATGTTAAGGATAGTAGTGATTTTTTGACGCTACTAAAGGGTGTATCGTGGCAGGAGGGCTTTAAATTGACGTCAATAGATGTCGAAAGTTTGTACACTCGGATCCCTCAAAAACTGGGTGTACAGGCTGTTAGGGACATGGTGGCACAGAGTGGGAAAAGTGACCGTTTTTGTGATTTTGTGGAGGAGGCCCTTGAATTTGTTCTATCAAAAAATGCTTTTATGTTTTTGGACCAGTGGTATTTGCAGTGCGGGGTACCGCTCTGGGTACCCCCGTATCTTGCGCCATGGCCAACATATTTCTGGGCTCCTTTGAATGCAAATATGTTTTTTCTGATGCTAATCCCTATTTGAGGTAGATTCGCCACTACTTGAGGTATGTGGACTACATATTCATTGTATGGGACGGCACGGAGGCCTTGTTCTCGAGTTTTGTATCCCACCTTAACACCCCTAATACAATGAATATGTCTTTCACTTCCTCTTTTGGTGGTGATACCCTCATTTTTTTGGATGCAGAGGTCTCCATTCGCGGTGGAGAGATCCACACGCAAGTATTCAGAAAGCCCATGGCGTCTAACTCACTCTTACATTTTCAAAGCGCCCACCCATCCCACACTAAAACAGCCTTACCGTACAGCCAGTTTTTGAGGTTGCGAAGGGTCAACAATACAGAGGAATCATATCTTCAACAATCTTTAGATCTTAAAGTGAGATTGCAACAGAGGGGTTATCCTAACAAATTGATTGATAGTGCATATGAGAGCGCAAGATCCAGTACCCCTGGGCCTGTCCTAAAATAGCGTACTAAGGATAGGGGGGACCGCTCAAAGAGATTAATTTTCAGTTTCAAATTTGGACCGTTAGAGGATGTGATAAGAAGGAAGTTATGTAAAAATTGACACATCCTGGAGAGGGACTCCGCTCTGAGAGAAATGACCAGGCAAAATCCTCTAGTTACGTTCAGACGGTGCAACAATCTGCGGGACATGCTAGTAAAAAATAGACTTATCAGCCCTTCGATGTGGCTTGACAAATGTTGCCCACTGGGCAATTACCGGTGTGGCATCTGCAGATTTTGTAATCTGCACCTCACTGGCCGGTCCCTACAGGTTGGATCTCATTTGCACAAAGTCCAACAATTAATTTCGTGTAAGACCAAGTTTGTAGTCTATGTGGTCTTCTGCCCATGCAAGAGAATTTACATAGGCAAAACTATAAGATGTTTGTATATAAGATTCAGGGAACACAACAATTCCATTGTGTCTGGGAAGGGTTCCCCCAGGTTGATTACTCATTTGCGTGATCAACACGATGGTAACCCGGACGCGCTGCATTTTGCGGGCCTAAAAAGGGTCACCCTCCCCTCTAAGGAGGGTGACTTACAAAAATTGTTGTTACAAACGGAGGCCAGGCTAATAATTAATTATGGAGCGCAGGGCGACCTGGGTCTTAATGATCGACTTGATCTTACTGTATTTTTGTAAGATATCCTGTATTTGTACCTTTTGTCCTTCTCAGAATGTTGATTTTATTACAACTATGCATGTAAAATTGTATTTTGCAGCACATGAGTGATTCTATGTATTTATATATGCGTTCCCCGTTTTTTTTATGTGGGTTGTGATGCAACCTGTAGGCACTCCTACATAAGGGGTGGTGTCCTGTCACCACATGTGGACCCGTGGAATCCTAATCAGTAGGCAAAACGGCCATCGTCCTCTAACAGGAGCCGGCATACAGGTTGCCTCCAGCCTTTTACCCTGCACTTTATTGAATAAATCTCATCAAGCACAGCGGAGAAGTGCGGTCTATTTTCTAACCTTGCTACCATATGGATCTTGTTTCATGATGAGCACCCCGCTCTGGATTCTGGACTAATTATGGCTTGACTGCAGGCGCATGCGGTACCGCAGGTAAACACGCAGTGGTGCAGGACCAATCTTGTTTATTCATTAATATATAGACTGATCTATGTGTATCATGTAGGCGTGTATTAGAAACATGGGTGTGTGCTTCTAATTAGATTATCACTCCACCTCAAAAGGTAAATGGTGGTTCTTGTGATGAAATCCTTATATGGATCGTGTGTAGGGGCAAGCAAATAATATTACTGCTATGCATGAATGATACAAATTATAAATGAAGAAAAAAAATTAAAAAGGAAAAATGTAATTATTAATAAAAAGAAAAAAAAAAAAAAAAAATATATATATATATATATATATATATATATATATATATATATAAAGAAAAAATATTTTGGTGTTTAAAATATGTGGTGATATAAAACACATATAATAAATTATTAAGAGTAAAAACACAATTTTTTTTAGTTAATAGTTTAAAATTCATGCACTTATATGAAAAAGTCACTTCCCATATTTTGCACTTAAAATAAGAGACAACATGTATTTATACATATAAATGAGATCTCCTCTGAGATGTCTTTTTTTTATAAGCTAAACAAATCTAACTTTTAACTTTTTCACCGACTCATCTTATGGGAGGCCTCCATTCCTTGCTATAATCTAGTTGCCCGCCTTTGAACTGACTCTAACTTCTATAGTAAATATCCTTTTTGAAATGTTGAACCCAAAATTGGATCCCATATTCTAGATGTGGCCTTACAAGTTATATATAGAGCGGTAACAATATGTTGGGATCACAGGATCTAATTTCTCTTTTAATACACCCTAAAATCTTGTTTTCTTTTGTAGCTGCTGCTTGACCTTGAGTTCTGCTGCTCAGCTTACTTGTAACTAGAATACCCAAGTCTTTCTCCTGTTCTCTAGTCCCAAGTTTACTTCCATTTAATGTATACGTAGCTATAAGATTACTCCATCCTAGGTGCATTACTTTACATTTATCAACATTAAATCTCATTTGCCAAGTATCTGCCCATTACGACATTTTATCCAGATCGTTTTGTAATATTGTACTATCAATGTCGTTTTTTAATAACCTACATAGTTTGGTGTTGTCAGCAAAGAATGACACTTTACTATCAATCCCATCCACAAGGTCATTAATAAAGAGATTAAAAAGAATAGATCCTAGCACAGATCCCTGTTGTACCCCACTGCTAACTATAGCCCAATTAGAGATTATACCATTCATGACTACTCTTTGTTTCTTATCTTATAGCCAATTCCTTACCCATCTGCTGATAGTTTCCGCTAATCCTTGCTTCTGGAGTTTCATTACAAGATTGTTATGTGGCACAGTATCAAATGACTTTTCCAAAGTCCAAATTTATCACATTAGCTGCATTAGCAATATCCAGATTTGCACTTACCTCCTCATAGAAACTCAACATGTTGGTTAGACACGACTAATCTTTAATGAATCCATGCTGGTTATCAGGTATTAAATGATTGTTGGTAATATATGATTACATGTCATCTCTTAAAATGCCCTCAAAAACCACACCACTGATGTCAAACTTCCCGGATAGTAGGTGCCTGGATTCACCCTCTTACTTTTCTTAAATATTGGTACTGTTCTGTCCCCACTTAAAGGCGATGGAAGGTGTGTAGTTGTGAGAGGTTGTGAGAATCTTACCTTCGTTTTTCCTATAGGTGGGGCAGACAGGACCAGAGCGCTCCAGAGTGAAACATGCACATGCTGAGATGAAACAATGGTGGTTTATTTTCTCCAAAGGTTAGGACATGCAGAGTGCAGTAATCCAAGTACTTGGCATTGTAATTATCCAGTGATGCTTGCCTCTGAAGCTACTACGTGGTCAGAAGACTTTGCTCCTAGTAGCTCCAATCCAATAAGGGATGTTGTTCTCACAAACTCTGGTTTGGAATGAACATACCAGGATGTGATGCAAGAGGGTCATCAGACACTCCCATGGGCTGTACAAAAGAAACAGAGGAGCCGAAAGGTCTGACCAGTAGATGGCAGCAGAGACAAGCATGAAAAACATTAAATAACAGTGTTAACTAAAACAAATAGAAACAGCACACTCCCCGTCTGAAATTCACTTTGGGGATTTCACTATTAAGTCCATAATACAACCTAAAAGGAAAGGCATGTTAAATGCAAAAACAAGCTCAATTGAGTCCAAAAAAAGAAGGATGGCTCAAAGTTCAGGTCCGGTAGCGTTCATCCTGTAGGGACGCTCTCTATGGGCAAAAGAAGAACAAGTTCGTGGATTGGCCTTGCAAAGGTCTTCGTCTCACCTTTCCTGATGACCTTTAGCTCCACCTTCCGAACATTGCCGTCCTGACTAGGCAGTATCCTAGTAATTAGTCCCATAGGCCAGTCAGTCCTTTCTGTGGTCTGATCTTTCATGAGGATTAGGCCTCCTTCCTTGAGGTTTGGCTTGGGATCTCGCCACTTCTTTCTTCCTTGAAGAATGGTGAGGTATTCCTTCCTCCATCGGTTCCAGAAGTAGTCAGCCAAGTATTGAACCCGTTTCCAGTGTTTTTGATAAGTGTTCGCGTGGGTGAACTCTCCGCTGGGCATTACCGCGTTGTCAGTTTTTTGGGTAATAAGAATAGTAGGAGTCAATATGGTTGGTGTTTCTGGATCCATGGTCACCGGCATAAGGGGTCTTGAATTGATTATGGCTGAGACTTCAGCTAAAAGAGTGACTAGAGTCTCATGTGTGAGTTTTGAGGAATTGATGTCCATTAGCATGGAGTTCAAGATGTTGCGTGAAATCCCGATCATCCTCTCCCAGGAGCCTCCCATGTGAGAACTGTGAGGGGGATTGAAGATCCAGGTGCAACCTTTCTCTGCCAGCTGATCTTGGATAGGTTTGGTGTCGATGTTCAGTTCTCTACATGCACCGACGAAGTTGCTTCCACGGTCAGACCTCAGCTGTTTCACTGGTCCTCTGATGGCATGGAAACTTCTCAAGGCGTTGATTAGGCTGGAGGTATTCATGGACTCTAAAACCTCAATGTGAACGGCTCGAACCCTCATGCAGGTGAATAACACAGCCCACCGCTTTCTGTTTGCTTGGCCTCCGCGAGTTCTGCATGTGGACACCATCCATGGTCCGAAAACGTCTAGGCCCACGTAGGTGAAAGGTGGCTCTGTAGAAAGTCTGTCTATAGGCAAGTCAGCCATTTGCTGGTACAGTTGTTTTCCTCTCGCTTTACAACAGTGCACACAATCGTGTAGTATTTGTGCTACACGTCTCTTCATTCCAATAATCCAGAGGCCTGCAGACCGTAAAACACCTTCTGTAATTTGCCTGCCTTGGTGTTCAGTCTTTTCATGGTGGTGTTGGATCAGCAAGACTGTAACATGGTGTTTGTTGAGAATGATGAGAGTATTTTGTTCTGCAACTCCAAGATGAGCCTGATTTAAACGACCACCAACTCTCAGTAAGCCGAAACTGTCGATGACTGGGTTTAAATTGGCGAGAGGACTTCTTAATGGAATCTGCTGTTTGTTGTATAAACACTTCCATTCTATGGCGAATTCACTCTGTTGGAGGTGGCGTATTATGAGGGACTCGCCATGGGAGATGTCCTCAGCAGAAAGGGGTTTGTGGCAGACATGCCAGCGATGACAGTCTTTGTTTTTAAGGTCCGTATGATTGCATCTGGCGATGTGCACTAACCTAGCGACAGTCCTGACGAGCCTCATCCAGCTGGAGAAACGTTCAAAACGTTGGCAACCGAGGTTGGAAGTTTTTTCTGCATCGGTGGCCAGGGTATTGACTTCAGCTCGGACATCTGGATCGTCGTCTGGATCTAGGATGCTGAAGGCTTCCTGGACACCTTCTTCTGACTGTCTCAGCAGGAACTCTGGACCTGTAAGCCAAGAAGAGTTAGCAAAAGAACTTATAGACGTAGGTCTAGCTGCGTGATCTGCTGGATTCAGTTCAGCTGGTACAGGTTCTGCTAGGTTGTTGCGGACTTCCTTGTCCATAAAGGCGACGCTATGTTCTCTCATTTCAGGGTTGCTGTTCATGGAACGCTGAAGAGAGTTACACCTAGTCTGAGCTTGATCTCGGTTGTTTGGGAGTCTTCCCCTGGTAGATCGGGAGGGTGAGTTGGTTTTGTCTTTAGAAAACTCCCAGTCCATTATTCCGATGAATTCTCTGTCCTCTACTGACAAGGCTACTTTATCGTCGTCCTTGGTTGTGAGAAAGACTGATCTTCCCAAGTTGTCGATATGCAGAGAAGAAGCGATGTCAGGTAGCTGTATTGTGTCTGGAGACTTCTCTTTCACTCCATAGTGATGAGGACATGGCTTTAAGCAGGTTGTGCGCCCATCTCCATGCACATAAGTCTTGAAGGAGTCAATTTCTGATCGATCAACGCACGCATTTCCTATGACTACCCACCCAAGTCCAGTCTCTGGGCGTATGGTGCATAGTCAGGCCCATTACACTGTTGTCGCACCTTGTGTACCCTTAGATTGTCTCTGACGAGCAGGAGTAGAATCTCTGCATTATTGTCCAGAGGTGGGATAACACTAGCGAGGTGTCTTAGGTGTGGTTGATGAAATGCAGCTTCTGGGGTAGGAATTTCATTCCTGTGGCTGGGTATTTGGTCACATTCAACGAGCGTTGGTAGAGGTATTTCAGTCTTCCCATTGATAGGAGAAGCAATGAATCCCTGGGCTCTTCTGCCGCTAGTCTCTATGCGACCCGAGCAGGTGTTCAAGGTGTAAGGTTCTGATGATCCATTAATTCCGAAGGCTTCAAAGAATTTGGTTCCTGCCAGGGACCGGTTGCTTTGGTCGTCTATGATGGCATACACCTTCATTGCCTTTTCTGGATGTCCCTCGGGATAAACCTTGATGAGGCATATTCGGGCACAACATTTCTGTGTTTGGCCCTCTCCACATACCTCTGAGCATGAGCAGGAGATGGCTGTGGTGGTGTCAGTCTGATTCTTGGGCTCCCCACCATGACTTGGAGTGGGAATGGTGGTGACTTCAGCCGGTGTGTCTCTAGCTAGCTGGGTTGGGTGTATGGCTGAAACGTGTTTTTCACTATAACACTCCTCACACTTGACGATGGATTTACAGTCCTTGGCCATGTGCTCAAGTGATGCGCAGCATTTGAAACAGATCCCAAGCTCTGTGAGGACTTTCTTGCGCTCCTGTAGGGTTTTGGATCTAAACCCTCTGCACTTGTTCAGTGAATGCGTTTTTTTATGGATGGGACATTCTTGATTGAAAGACTTATCTTATGATGAGATGGTGTTCTGTTTATCTGTGCGTGCTGCAGGTGGTGGTAGCTCAGTCTTCCTAAAGCCCACTACACACGCTTCAATATATCTCACAATCCGTCGTTGGGGTCAAGTTGTAAGTGACGCACATCCGGCATCGTTTGTGAGGTATCTGCATGTGACATCTACGTGCGATCACGATTGAACGCAAAACCGTTGATCGCAAACACATCGTATCATTCTCTAGAATTGAGCGTTTTGTTGCACGAACCTAGTCAATTGTAACGTGTGACATCCCTCATACGATTGTGGTGTCTGATGCTATGTGCGCAGGTGTGCGCTCTGCACCGCAGCTTAAAAAAGGTCCGCTTCAGAGCGCAGCTGAAAAGCTGCGTTCTGAAGCGCCTCACAATGTCTGTCATTCACTAATCTCTGTCAGTCGGTCACTATCTCTGTCCCTCACTCTCTGTCCATGTCAGTCTATCCCCCTCTCTCATATACTCACCGATCCCCGATCCCCGGCGCTGCACGGCGTTCACACTGCTCCGGCGGCTTTTACTGTTTTGAAAAAGCCGGCCGCCCATTAAACAATCTCGTATTCCCTGCTTTCCCCGCCCACCGGCGCCTATGATTGGTTACAGTGAGACACGCCCCCACGCTGAGTGACAGGTGTCACACTGCACCCAATCACAGCAGCCGGTGGGCGTGTCTATACTGTGTAGTGAAATAAATAATTAAATAATTAAAAAAACCGGCGTGCGGTTCCCCCCAATTTTAAAACCAGCCAGACAAAGCCATACGGCTGAAGGCTGGTATTCTCAGGATGGGGAGCTCCACGTTATGGGGAGCCCCCCAGCCTAACAATATCAGCCAACAGCCGCCCAGAATTGCCGCATACATTATATGCGACAGTTATGGGACTGTACCCGGCTCTTCCCGATTTGCCCTGGTGCGTTGGCAAATCGGGGTAATAAGGAGTTATTGGCAGCCCATAGCTGCCAATAAGTCCTAGATTAATCATGTCAGGCGTCTATGAGACACCCTCCATGATTAATCTGTAAATTACAGTAAATAAACACACACACGCCCGAAAAAATCCTTTATTAGAAATAAAAAACACACACATATACCCTGGTTCACCACTTTAATCAGCCCCAAAAAGCCCTCCATGTCCGGCGTAATCCAGGATGCTCCAGCGTCGCTTCCAGCGCTGCTGCATGGAGGTGACCGGAGCTGCAGAAGACACCGCCGCTCCGGTCACCTCCACGCAGGTAATGAAGACAGCCGCGCGATCAGCTGCTGTCACTGAGGTTACCCGCTGTCACTGGATCCAGCGGTGGCCGCGGGTAACCTCAGTGACAGCTCAGCTGATCGCGCTACTCACCGCCGCACCTATCACCTCCACGCAGCAACTGAGGTGAGTAGCGCGATCAGCTGAGCTGTCACTGAGGTTACCCGCGGCCACCGCTGCATCCACCGCTGGATCCAGTGACAGCGGGTAACCTCAGTGACAGCAGCTGGTCGCGCGGCTGTCTTCATTACCTGCGTGTAGGTGACCGGAGCGGCTGTGTCTGCTGCAGCTCCGGTCACCTCCATGCAGCAGCGCTGTAAGCGGCGCTGGAGCATCCTGGATTACGCCAGACATGGAGGGCTTTTTGGGGCTGATTAAAGTGGTGAACCAGGGTATATGTTTGTGTTTTTTATTTTTAATAAAGGATTTTTTCGGGTGTGTGTGTTTATTTACTGTAATTTACAGATTAATCATGGAAGGTGTCTCATAGACGCCTGACATGATTAATCTAGGGCTTATTGGCAGCTATGGGCTGCCAATATCTCCTTATTACCCCGATTTGCCAACGCACCAGGGCAAATCGGGAAGAGCCGGGTACAGTCCCAGAACTGTCGCATATAATGTATGCGGCAATTCTGGGTGGCTGTTGGCTGATATTGTTAGGCTGGGGGGCTCCCCATAACGTGGAGCTCCCCATCCTGAGAATACCAGCCTTCAGCCGTATGGCTTTATCTGGCTGGTTTTAAAATTGGGGGAACCGCACGCCGTTTTTTTTAATTATTTAATTATTTATTTCACTACACCGTATAGACACGCCCACCGGCTGCTGTGATTGGGTGCAGTGTGACACCTGTCACTCAGAGTGGGGGCGTGTCTCACTGTAACCAATCATAGGCGCCGGTGGGCGGGGAAAGCAGGGAATACGAAATTGTTTAATGGGCGGCCGGCTTTTTCAAAACAGTAAAAGCCGCCGGAGCAGTGTGAACGCCGTGCAGCGTCGGGGATCGGGGATCGGTGAGTATATGAGAGAGGGCTGCTAACTTCAGTAACTTAGGAGATTAGCGGTCACCGGTGAGTCCTTCACAGGTGACCGCAATCAGGACGCGGCACAGACAGAGCCGCAGCATGACAATGAACTCGGGTGAAGTTCACCCGAGTTCATTCTGACAGTGCGGCTCTGTCTGTGTCTGCTGTCATCTGCCATTCAGCTCTGCTACATGGCTGTCTGTGGCTGCTGTTAGCGGCCATGTAGCAGAGCTGAATGGCAGATGACATAGTAAAAACGCATCCCTACACATTACACATGCTTGGCAAGTCAATAAATTAAAAAAAAAAATGGTGCCCAATGCATACGTCACAGAACACATGATCTAAAGGATCGCACACAAAATTGACCAATTTAACATAGGCTACTAACGCACGTGTGACAGCAAATGAACGACCAACGTGCAATCTCATAAGATCCCGTATGCAACCTGGGCGTGTCACATCGCAAATGCGATTGTACAACTAATTGCAACGTGTAAAGTGGGCTTAACACTCACAGTGTTCTTAATGTCTCTGCGTTTGTGTATGGCACCTTCATACCTTGATGATGATGTTGCAGCTGCCGAAGTGTTGAACTCTAGGAAGTCGAGGCTGGGGTCGTTCCTCATCTGGGCCTGCTCGTCGATGAACTTGCAGAACTGAATGAATGGGGGAAAGGTGACGTCATGCATTCTTTTGTACCTTGAGACTGACGTTGCCCATTTCTCCTGCAGACTGTATGGCAGCTTCACCACGATTGGGTTCACTCCATGGGCTGTATCCAGGTAGCACAGCCCAGACAGACGAGGATCTCCTTTGGCGAGCTCCAGCTCCATGAGCAGATCACTTAGGTCTTGAAGCTTGTGAACTTCTTTAAGGTTGATCTTTGGGATGTCCTGCAGTCTCTTGAATAGGGCTTTCTCTATTGCTTCTGCGCTGCCAAAGGTGCGTTCCAGTCTCTGCCATGCAGCAGCGACACCTGCTTCTGCTTGTCCCACATAGACGGTTCTGAGGCTCTTGATACGGTTTGTAGAGCCTGGGCCCAACCACTTAATCAGGAGGTCGAGCTCCTGCTCTGCAGTGAAGTTGAGATTGGCGATGGCTGCCTTGAAAGTTGCTTTCCAGGCCCTGTAGCTCTCTGCACGATCATCAAATTTCGTGAGACTAGTGTTGATTAGCTCTCTGCTCACCATGAACCTGGCAAACTCAGACATATCTGATTTCTCACCACTTGTTGCCACGACGACTCGTGATGAACCTGGGGCGTATGGGCTGCCTGGCGTGAATGGATGAGATGTTCCCGGGTAAAATGACGTTGCTGCAGGGTTGAGCTGTGGATTAGCCTCTGTAGATTCTGATGACCGCTGCTTGAGCTGTGGAAGTGGGTCAGGAAACACTTGGTTGCCATCTTGCCATGGTGACTGTGTTTGAGAGGGCACCTCTTGGTGACTGTTATTAATTTGCTCGGGTGCTTTAGGTGGCAATGGCACTGGTAGAGGTAAGTTGGAGGTTTCGGTGTTGTCGGCTTGGACGGTACTGCAAACCGGGGTTGCTACAGGTAACTGATTCAGTACATAGTCTCTTGTGCGATCAACTGGATTGTCTGCTTCCAGTGGTGGCGAGTGAGCTGGATCAGGACATTGGATCAATGCTTGCTCAAGTAGTCTCACTTTAGCTAGCACAACTTCCTCTTCCATCTGTGACCGAAGAATCTTTATCTGAGCCTCCGCTTCTGCCCTTTTGGCTTCCGCTTTAGCAGCTTCTGCTTTTGCAAGGGCTTCTGCTTTAGCGGCTTCTGCTTTTGCAAGGGCTTCTGCTTCTGTCCTTTTGGCTTCTGCTTTAGCGGCTTCTGCTCTTGCAAGGGCTTCTGCTTCTGCCCTTTTGGCTTCTGCTTTAGCGGCTTCTGCTTTTGCAAGGGCTTCTGCTTCTGTCCTTTTGGCTTCTTCCTCTATTTCTCTTTCTGTGAAGGAACGTCTCACCTTGGATTCCTCTGCTCTTATGCGGGCCTCTAGTATCCTGTCGCTCAGGGCTGAGCTTCTTGAGGATGATGACCCTGATGACCGAGAGGAACGTCTAGATGAGGTTGATCGGTGTGATCTGGTTTCTTGCTGGTGAGAGATACGGTGTTCTGCCTTGTCTATGGCATCTTGCACCTTGGCATCTCTTTCCTTGTCTACCTCTTCTGCCTTGCTTAGGTCTGAAAGAGCTTCATCAATTTTAGTCTTTTAGAAAGGTAATGTACCTTGTTGACAGTCTCTTGTATCTTTCATGAGCTGTGTTCAGCCGTTGCAGAGCGGCTTGTAAGCATGTGGCATCACCTGATGAGGATTCAAGTCTTGACATGTAATAGGTGACTCGTTCCCACTGTTCCTTCAGGTGTTAACATAGCTCATCTTTCATAGTGTGATAGTTTTCAGTGGCCTTTATCGTGGGTTTGGAAGAGCGCTTCGGTCGGACAACTTGGTCTGCTGAAAGCGTGGGCTCTGCCTCCTGGGCTTCATAATGGACAGTATCAGATTGTATTTGCTCTGTTTCAGCAGTGGGAAACTGTCCAAGGTCTTTTTCGGCCATTTTGATTTAAGGTGTACTGTCTCTTTAAGAAACTTGACTTTTGAATAGGGGTCCAAAAATCGTTGTGCAGCTCTGCAAGGACTCCCTGATGAGATTCCCAAGGTGTCTTTAGCAAAACTTGGGGTTCGCAGTGCAGCGATGTGCAGTAATGAGGTATAATGTACTGCAAGTCTATAGAAGTGGTATGGCTAGAGGGAAACAGCAGGTGCATAAACTGTCCCTTTACAATGCAAGCAGAGGTGACACAGGACATGGCAGATGGGAGAGCTTCCCCTTAGGCTTGTCCAGGCATGCACTGTGCAGGCAGACTAGTGCTCAAGGCTTGTTGCTAGGCAGATTACATGGGAAGTTACAGGGTTCTTAGGGATCTGTAGCCGGGGTATTGAGCTCTTAAGCAGTCTTCTGACTGTTCTATCCCCACTTATAGGCGATGGAAGGTGCGTAGTTGTGAGAGGTTGTGAGTATCTTACCTTCGTTTTTCCTATAGGTGGGGCAGACAGGACCAGAGCGCTCCAGAGTGAAACATGCACATGCTGAGATGAAACAATGGTGGTTTATTTTCTCCAAAGGTTGGGACATGCAGAGTGCAGTAATTCAAGTACTTGGAATTGTAATTCTCCAGTAATGCTTGCCTCTGAAGCTACTACGTGGTCAGAAGACTTTGCTCCTAGTAGCTCCAATCCAATAAGGGATGCTGTTCTCACAAACTCTGGTTTGGAATGAACATACCAGGATGTGATGCAAGAGGGTCATCAGACACTCCCATGGGCTGGACAAAAGAAACAGAGGAGCCGAAAGGTCTGACCAGTAGATGGCAGCAGAGACAAGCATGAAAAACATTAAATAACAGTGTTAACTAAAACAAATAGAAACAGCACAGGTACCACTTCAGCCATTCTTTAATCCTGAGGTACTAACCCTGTTACATGTCTCATCTGAGTCTCATCATCATCACATCCAACCCTCAGGGGTTAACATCTGATGATAAGGATCTGGATACTGCTTGGACCTGACTCCATCCTACCCTTGATATAACTAACAAAGATTTTGGACATAAGTGCAGATGCTTTTCTCCACTTCAGTTTGTTCATTTATAAGTTGAAGCTTTGAGCGGTTGCCAAAGAAATTGATTTGAGTAGCCCCTCCAGTAACGGAACTTGTTTTCAGGTCTTTTAGGATAGGAAGAGATTTGGCTAACATTAGCCAAAACAAGACATATCTTCCCATTACTAACCCCTTGGCTTGATGTTATCTGGCAGTTCACAGGTGACATCAACCCCAAAAGTATTATCACTATTGTCAATGCACCAGAACAATCGGGAAGAGCTGGGTAAGAATTCAGAATTGGTGCCTCTAATGGATTAGTCCCATTTGGGGCTGCTGTCGGCTGCTATTTATAGGCTGGGGAGGATCAAATAACCATGGACTTTCCAATTCTGATAATACCAGCAAAATAGGGGCAACCCCCCACTGTTTTTTTAAATTCTTTAAATAAACAATTTAAAAAAAATTACCTTAGATCGTCTGTATTTGTGATAACCAATCAAGGTAAAGCAGACAGCTGTGAGTGCATGGGTATTTTAGCCTTATTAGACTCTAAAGTTTTTTTCTATGAAGGATAATGAAATATTTTTAAATAGCTAGTGCAGTGATATATTCTTTTATATTATAGGAAAATAGATCATTCCTTACATTATGCTGGTGGGTAGCTAAATAATTTATAGGAATAACCTGTCGAGACTAATAGGGTTAAATAGTGTATTTGTTCATTTTTTGGAGATATTATATTACTTAACTAAGTGTTTTTAACCTTATTTTGTGCACCCCTTATTTATTAATTATAACAATAAAGGTACATTTTTTTAAATTAGTCTGTAGTTTAGGGGTTTAGTTGTCTCAGGCAAAATTGTGTTTAGCATAGGGGCTCAGATCCTATCTCTGTGCAATTCTCTCATTCAATAGTGCTTTCATTATAAAAATATCACAACATATCTTTCCTCCCAGTTAGTTCACAATATATGCTACCTAGAGCACACTCCATGACTAAGTTCTAGTAGATAAAGGTGAATGCACTGTGTATGGTGATTACAGTTAACACATAATAAAATGCCTAAAACACTGTCTCCAACATATTCTATCAGTTTGCTGTAGCAAATGTATGTAGGTGTTGGAGCTGAGTAGATATAACTCAATTTTATATGTGCAGAGTTTAATATGCTATCAGTAGAACTACTTATCAGGATATTATAATAAATGTTAGTGATGGAACTGCTACAAATAATACAACAAAATATGATTAGTAAATACTATGATTGGAGCTGAATGAATGAGAAAGTCATGTCAGAGATTGCTATTACTTCTAGCTAATATAGACTGATATATCAGGCAAGCATATAATCATGGTGCTTTAAAATATACATATAAAATGGTCTATTCACCATCTTCATTTACGACTATATTAAACTCTGGAGGTGTAATGACGGTAATGAGATATAAATAGTGCGACTACTGTGAAACAGCAAATATCAGCATCATTCATGCATGATTTTAATGTGCTATTGTCCTGAATGTAAGGCGCGCTGCATATGGTAATTATACTTAGATGTATCCTAATCAGTTACCCAACTAAAGGTCTAGTGTAATGTATTGCTCTGATACAGTGACACTGTCAGGATGACAGAGTGACATAATCAATTTGATAAAGCACAGCAATCTGTTTTGCTAGTGGAGATTATTGTTTTAAAAGAAATAAAACAAACAGTAAGCTCACTATTTCAGGCCTCTTTTACACGTCCGTTCATAACACACATGTTTTGCATGGTACGTGGTGTAGGTGCGTATGCGTGAATATGTGTGTGTGTTCAGCATGTGCTGTGAGTGTGACATCCACATAGCACACTGACAGAATAATCTTCTATTCTTACCTGTCCATGGTGCTGCTGTGTCTGGCGCTGACACTGCTTCTGGTCCAAGGTGCAGTGAATATGCAATGAGCATAATGAGCTGGGGTTGGAAGCAAGTGAGAGTAGTGCTGGAGACATCAGCGGTGGAGAAGGTGAGTGTAGAAAAGCATTTAATTTCACAGACACGTGTTTTCTCTGGTACGTGTCACACTGATGTCAAACAGAGCACTTCAGTGTGTCCCCCAAGGCTCAGTTCTTGTACCCCTGCTGTTCTCCATCTACACCTTCGGCCTTGGACAGCTAATAGAGTCCCATAGCTTTCAATATCATCTCTACGCTGATGATATGCAGATCTACCTGTCTGGACCTGACATCACCTCCTTACTAACCAGAATCCCATAATGTCTGTCTGCTATTTCATCCTTTTTCTCTGCTCGATTCCTAAAACTGAACATGGACAAAACAGAATTCATCATCTTTCCTCCTCCTCACTCAACCCCCCCACCTGAAATATCCATCAATGTCAATGGCTGCTCACTTTCTCCAGTCCCACGTGCTCGCTGCCTGGGAGTAACTCTAGACTCTGATCTCTCTTTCAAGCCACACATCTAAGCAATCTTCACCTCCTGCCATCTCCAACTCAAAAATATTTCCCGGATTCGTACATTCCTTTCCCAAGAAGCTGCAAAAACCCTAGTACATGCCCTTATTATCTCAATCTTAGATTATTGCAACCTCCTGCTCTCTGGCCTCCCTTCTAACAGTCTCACACCCCTACAATCTATTCTTAACTATGCTGCCCGACTAATCCACCTGTCCCCCCGCTATTCCCGACCTCTTCTCTCTGCCAATCCCTTCACTGGCTTCCCATTGCCCAATGACTTCAGTTCAAAACCCTAACCATGACATACAAAGCCATCCACAACCTGTCTCCTCCCTACATCTGTGACCTAGTCTCCCAGTACATACCTGCACGTAACCTTCGATCCTCACAAGATATCCTCCTCTGCTCCCCTCTCATCTCCTCTTGCCCCCATCGCATCAAAGATTTCTCCCGTGCCTCCCCCATACTCTGGAATGCTCTACCACAACATATCAGACTCGCACCTACTTTGACAAGCTTCAAAAGTAACCTGAAGACCCACCTCTTCCAACAAGCCTACAGCCTGCCGTAACCCTCAGTCTGATGTAGCACCGCACAACCAGCTCTACCCTAACCTACTGTATCCTCACCTATTCCTTGTAGACTGTGAGCCCTCACGGGCAGGGACCTCTCTCCTCCTGTACCTGTCTTTGCCTTGTATTGTTTTTGATTATTGTACTTGTCCCTATTATGTATACCCCTTTCACATGTAAAGCGCCATGGAATAAATGGCACTATAATAATAAATAATAATAAATAATAATAATAATAATCTGTGTGACAACCGTGCTGCCAGAGAAAAATGGGACATGTCTACATGTGGAGCACATAGACACACGTATGCTCCACATGGACACACGGTCCGTGTGAAAACAAGCACATGTGCGCTAACTCATTAATTTTAGAGTATCTACGTGTGTACGTGTCTCCGTGTGAAAACGGACCTCTCAAGTACTGGAATCATGGACATGTGAAGTAGGCCTTAGAACTATTCCTTTAGTAATCGAGAAGGTCAGTGTCAGCTGTCTCCCCGAAGTATAGGAAGCAGCCTCAGGACTATAAGTTACACACAGTTTTTAGCAAGATTTTTTTCTTGCTAAAAAAATGTATCTTATCATCCAAAAATACAGTATATTAGTGATATCAAGGTAACAAAAATCACATTCAAGTTGAATTTTTAATAAGTTGGCGAATCCTAACAATTTGTGATTTGATCCACACAAAATGGACATCTCTTTTTGACACATTGTAAATTAATCTGTTAATCAGAGAAGGCTGAAATGATCTGAGCTACCATATCACTTATTACAGCATAGACTATCAACAAGGAGAACATCTGCAAGGAGTCTGCATGTTCTCCCCATGTTTGTGTGGGTTTCATCCAGCTACTGTCTTCCCACACACCAAAGACAAACTGATAAGTAATGTGTGAGATTGTAAAAGCCAATAGGGACAGCGATCCTGATGTCTGTAATGCTCTATTGAATTAATTGTGCTATACAGGTGAGTAAAAAAAAAAAATCAGGAAAGACTGTCATAGTCTGTATGAAAGCAGAAGCAGGGAATGCAGCAGACATTTTTATGGAAAATGCCCTGGGATGTCAAACCTCACAGCTTGGAAACAGAGATAGAGAAAGAAAGATAAAAAACCTATGAACATTTCTACCAATAGACTTTGTTCACAGTTTTATTAATTGAAGAAGCACTGGGATTTTGCACATAAGAACTCAAATGTGATTTTACATGCATTTTTTCAGGCTCCCCATTGAAACCTACTATATAGTTCAATAGAATCTTTAAAAGCCCAAGGTGCATCCATTGCTTTGCACTCACATCCATATTTCCTTACCTATTAAAAGTATCATATTTACAGAAAACAACACAGGAAAAAACACCATCTTTATGCTATGTGACAACATGGCATAAGGTTTACATTTTATTATAGCAAATAGTGAACGGGGTTAACAATTAACTATTAACAATTAATGCATACAATTGTAAAACAAAAAAAAGTTTAAGTATAAAGATTTAAAAAGGACTAGTCCTTAGTTACAGCATTAACAAGGTTAATGTCAGAGATGGGTGTATTGATCGGGGAGTCTGGTCCATTGGCCAGCTGGATTGGAGGTTCAGAAATTTCTATTCATCTGTGATCCATGATGTAGCTTTTGATGAGCTTGGCAGGCCCAATATCATCTAATCGCCTTTTCAAAGTGAAGACAATGTGCTGGACCGGCTAAGCAAATTTCATAACAAGGATCCTAAAAGGTAACATATTCTTGAGTCATCTGTACTGTACATTGGCAAAATACTAGTGACCTGGCCGCCGCTATGCGAATATTCGATGCACAATGTAAGTCTATAGGAAGCCCAAATAGTTCCGAATAGGTGTTTTTTCGGTTTCCCATAGACTTACATTGCGCATCGAATGTTCGCGAATAGTCGAATAGAGGGGACTTATTCGGCAAATATTCATGAAGCCGAATATTTGAGGTATTCGATCATCCCTAGTTATTATCCAAAATTTGTATGGTAAACAGTTAATATACAGTATGTTTTTCAATGTGTCTTGTAAATAAACTGACTATATTCTTATAATAGAGATATTTATTTTCTAGTAATCTGCTGAAATTTTGAAAATACGTCATAACATGTCTTTGGCAGGTTTGTGAGCTTCTTTAATTTCTAAACTAAAGGGACTTTTGTCTGATAGAGTGAACAAATAAAATTCCTACTTGTAGATTTCTGTCACTAGGTACACTATCCATAAACTGTCAAATTACCAAACTTCCATCTGATTAAGTTTTCCACTACTTAAACATTGATAGCATATCCTTAGGATACATCATCAATGTTTGATCGGCCGGGGTCCGACACCCTGCACCCGAGCCAATCAACTCTTCTCGATGCTGGCAGCGTTAGCAGGTGGCTGGAAACACTCACTTTTGGAGCTGCTCTGTTTTCTGATTGTAGCTGTGGCAACCCAGGGTTCAGTTGCCACAAATATACCTGCAACTGGGCAGGGAAGGATCTCCACATTAGGTAATCCCACATACAACATTTCCACTCCAAGCCTGGAGGGGGAGCTCTACAAGTCGAGTTCAGGTGAGGTCCCCTTTAAAGCCAGGGTTGGAGGCGGAGTCAGAGAGACAGTTGACAGTTGGAGTAAAGGAGTCTGTGCGAGCAGAGAGTGAGGGAAGACATCAAAATGGTGAGGGCAGTGCTTAGCCCGCACAAGTAACTGTGTGACCACCTGAGGGATCAAGAGTGAGGCAAAAGAGGAGTGACCGGGGAGGTGGAGCCAGACCGGTTCATCCTCAAGGAACAGCGCTGATTATCAAACACCGGCGTCCGAGATTGTGAGGGATCTAATCTGCCCAGCAATAAAGACCGGGGGCCAGGGAGACTGCAGATCTCCTGGCCGCAGCAGCACCTGAAGGCAAAGCCGCTGCACAGAGCTTAGGGACAGCAGTGAGTACAGCAGTGCCCCTTAGAGAAGCTCCCGCCGCCTGCCATACAGGTGAAGACAGTGAGAGAGGGACAAGGTATAGCTACAGGCAGCCTAGTACGAAGGAGAGACACAGCGCAGCAGGGAGGCCTCACAACTATCCTGGTGCAGAGATCCTGAACTGTTCCCAGATCACCCAAAAACTGTAACATCAGAAACTGAACCCCTTTTTAACACCTGCAAGTAAAATCTGGTCAGAGTTAATGAATTGGTGTGACGCACTTTATTTCTTCATCTGAGGAGCTATAGGCTGCTGCACTAAAGTGACAGTTGAAAAGGCTGTGAGGAAAAACGGCCGCCATATCTGTGTACTACTAAAACTGCCCTGGGGACCCCGCTTCACCTACGGGAAGCGTAAACAACTGGCTGCCTAACCATCACCCCAGAGGTCTGACCTGCAGCCCCAGTAACCATACTGGAACCGTAGGTGGCGTCACAAAATACTTTTATTTATTTATTTATTTATTTTTTTTTTCTTTATTATTTTTTTACATTTTTTTTTATTTTATTATTTATTGACTTTCAGCGACCACCAGGGCCACGGAACTGGGCACAGGCCCCCGTGACATAATCCCATTAACCAACACCCGGAACCGAGTACCCCACGGCCCTGGGGCGGGTCAGCTTTTGGCGTCACGAACAGGATCTGGACAAGGCCCAGTAACCCTGGGTAACGAGTGCTTTGAAAACTGTTTAATAATAACTGAACTTTGCTGCCATTTTGAGCATTTGAAAAACTAACTGCGCCACAGTGAGGATGGAGATGCAAGGCGATGCTGATGCCGCTGGAGCAGCTGCAGCACCTGAAGCTGTAGCCCCGATCATGCCGCTTGCTCTGCCGTATGTCCCAGGGGCGGCATGGTTACCGCAATATGCTGGGGAGCCCAATACCCTAGCTGAATTTAGAGAAAAGATGTGCAATTTCCTGGATATATACTCTATGACTGACAAGCAAAAAGTGTCTGTTTTGCTGGGGCAACTGACGGGTGCAGCAGAGCGAGAGGTTAAATCCTGGCTGAATACAGATAAAAGGACAATAACCCAGTTATTTGCTAATTTAAAAGCTGCTTTTGAAACTCGTACTGTAGCTGAGCTAAGAATGAGGTTTTACAACTGCAAACAAAGACCGCAGGATAGCATACGGGATTATGCATTGAACCTTCAGGAGGCGCTGCAGGCTGTAAAGCAGGTATACCCTGAAAGTGCACGAGAGGAAGATAAAATGTTAATTGAACAATTTCTTGAGGGGCTACATTCACCAATTCATCAAACACAGCTGCGTCTATGGGTCATGGAGCATCCGAGTCTAGACTTTGTAACTCTGAAGAACCGGGCCATTAGAGCACTGCGAGTCCCTGTGACTACAGACCCCGCACCTCAACCGCGGCAAGCCATCACCTCTCCCTCAGAGGTGGCGTCCCTTTCCTTAACTCCAGCAGAAATCAATGGACAGGCTGTAATACCTGGTGCCTCTGATGACTTGCGTTCCCAGGTACAGCAGTTGACAAAAGATGTGGCCATGCTCCTAAAGGCCATGCAACTCCAGCAGAAACCACAGTCGTTGGAGAGGATCCAGCTGGCTGACAGCCCTGAGGACATCCCGTGGATGCAAGGAAGGAGGAACCCACCGCCCAGAGGAAGACCCAACGACCGCTACGACTCGTCAGGACAACCTATCTGCCGCCGTTGTAACGAGGCGGGCCACTTTGCCAGGTCATGTCCTTTAAACCAGCGACTCCTGGGGCAGCGGGCCAGCCACCAGGAATAAAACAACCAGGCCCATCGAACTTGCGCGATAGATATGTGGGAGGACGACCATTCCTATCTATCGTGCTAGATGGCATTCCCACACTTGCTCTATTGGACACTGGCTCACAGGTGACGACGATCCCGCATATCCTTTACAAAAGATTTTGGCCCGATTCTGAGCTCACTCGCCCAGACCCAGACCTTACTATATATGCTGCTAATGGACAGCCGGTATCACAAGTAAGGTACAAGGAGGTGACGATAAAGTTGGGGAGGGAGGAGCTAAAGGGCCAAGGACTTATTGTGGTGGATACTGATTGTCGTGAAAGAAATCCAACAATGATATTAGGTACTAATGTTGTTGAAAATTGTCTAGGAGAAGTTCTTTTCTTGCTCCAGCAGGTTGCAGAAACTGCCAGCATCGGGCAGCAGAGGGTCCTACAGAAAGAAATCAAAGCCCTTCTGCAGAGACAACAGGTAGAGTTGTCTGGTGGAGAAATCGGCAGTGTACGGGTAAGCGACCCATTCCCCATTGTGTTACCCCCAAGAAGTGAAGTGATGATTTGGTGTCGGGCAGCTATAGGCCTCAGAGGGCGGGATTACCAGGCAATGGTAGAGACCATGTACTCAGATAGTAGGCCCACAGTCCTGACAGCAAGGGGGATAGTTGATGTATGCAAAGGGAGGGTACCTGTACGAGTTTTAAACTGTGGAGAGGAAGAGGTCAAGCTACCCAGATATGCTACTGTTGCCAAGTTGTTCACTGTCAACAACAACTCAATTCAGGCAGTGGAACCCTTGACCCCGTCCGACCAGGCGGAGGACAGCAGCTCCAAGGGACAGCTGGAGGACTGGTGTCAGAAGCTGCATGTCGGCACTGATTCCACCCCTTCTTGCCAAAGGCACGGAGTTTATCGGGTGGTGAAGGAATATGAACGGGTCTTTAGTAAGCATCCATTAGACTTTGGGCGGATAAAAGGGGTACACCATCACATACCCACGGGAGACCATCTACCTATAAAAGAGAGATACAGGCCTATACCACCAGCTCACTATCAGTGTGCTAAAGATATGTTACGGGAAATGAAGGAAGCTGGGGTTATTAGAGATAGTTGTAGCCCCTGGTCAGCTCCACTTGTCCTGGTAAGAAAGAAAGATGGCACAATGAGGATGTGCGTTGACTATAGGCAGATAAACCGCATAACACACAAGGATGCTTACCCGTTGCCCCGCATTGAGGAATCACTTGCAGCACTGAAAGCTGCTAATTTCTTTTCCACCTTAGATCTTACCAGTGGGTATTGGCAGGTTTCCATGGCAGAAGAAGATCGAGAGAAGACCGCATTCACGACGCCGATGGGTCTGTGTGAGTTCAACAGCATGCCGTTTGGACTCTGCAATGCACCCGGCACGTTCCAAAGGCTGATGGAGTGTTGCCTGGGGCACCGAAACTTCGAGACTGTACTGATATATCTTGATGACGTCATTGTGTATTCCAAGACATATGAGGAACATCTGAAGCACCTGGCCGAGGTGTTTGAAGCATTGTCAAAGTTTGGTATGAAACTAAAGCCTTCAAAATGCCATTTCCTGAAGCCGAAGGTTCAGTATCTTGGGCATGTGGTCAGTGTGGATGGTGTGGCACCAGACCCTTAAAAGGTCACTGCTATCAGAGACTGGCCAAAGCCAACAACCGTCAAAGAGGTGCGTCAGTTCTTGGGGCTGGTAGGATACTACAGGAGGTTCATAAAGGACTTCACGAAAATAGCGGCGCCTTTGCAAGATCTCCTGGTAAGCCAGACCAAAAAGGGCAAGACTTCCAGCCCTCCGTTTAAATGGGGTGAGAAAGAAGGAGACTCCCTCAAGCACATGAAGTGGGCCCTGATCGATGAGGAAATCCTGGCCTACCCTGATTATAATCTGCCATTCGTGCTGTACACAGATGCCAGTAATGTGGGATTGGGAGCTATGCTGTCGCAGGTGCAGAATGGTAAAGAACGTGTAATTGCCTTTGCAAGCAGGAAGCTCCGTCCTACTGAGAGAAACCCAGAAAACTACAGTTCGTTCAAGCTGGAATTCCTGGCCTTAGTCTGGGCCGTCACTGAACAATTCAAGCACTACCTGGCATCTGCGAAGTTTACCATATTTACGGATAACAACCCGCTTACTCACTTGGACTCCGCAAAACTAGGTGCACTAGAGCAGCGATGGATGGCTCGGTTGTCAAACTATGACTTCACCATCAAATATCGGGCAGGCCGCAAAAACGCTAATGCTGATGCATTGTCGAGAATGCCCCATTTACCAGATGCAGGAGAAGACTCGGATGAGCTAGAAGAGATAGAGCTGGCGGCTTTTCACCGCAACAGTGCATCCCAGTGTAACCAAGGTGTTAAAGGCAAACGCCAAGAGGCCACGCTGAACCTGTTACCTTACCATGGGTGGCAGGAAACGCAAGACAGCAATCTGGCTGTTCACCTAGTTAAAGAGCTAATAATCCAACCAGACTCAATTCTTAGCCCAGATGCCCCACCAGAAGCGCAGCACCTGTGGAAGGAAAAGAGAAGATTGTTCATCTACAGGGGTAGGCTATGCAGACATTATATCAACCCCCGAGCCTATGAGAGGGTGTGGCAAATAGTGGTACCAAAGAGAGATGTTCAGATGGTGCTGGAGGCATACCATGACGGAGCAGGACACTTCAGGTGGAAGAAGCTTGAGGTACTGTTACGCAACAGATTCAATTGGGTTGGCATGAGAACTACCATTGAGAACTGGTGCCGAAACTGTGGCCCATGCAACCTGAGAAGAAAGGATCGGGACAGTCAAAGAGCTCCACTACAACCAATTGTCACCAAGCAGCCGCTGGAACTTGTAGCCTTGGACCATGTGAAATTGACACCCAGTAGATCCGGTTATACGTATGCCCTCACTATGGTGGACCACTATTCCCGGTTTCTGGTGGTAGTACCTGTAAAGGACTTAACAGCAAGAACCGCAGCAAGAACCTTTCAAGCCTACTTCTGCAGACCACATGGCTACCCGGAACAGGTGTTGACGGATCAAGGTTCTGCGTTCGAAGCTGAAGTGTTCCAGGAGTTTTGCAACCTGTATGGATGTAAGAAAATCCAAACCACACCGAATCACCCACAGACAAACGGCATGTGTGAGAAAATGAACCAGGTTGTTATAGACCTGTTAAAAACCTTGCCCTTGGAAGAAAGAAGCATGTGGCCAGAGAAGTTGCCTGATTTAGTGGACATGTACAACAACATCCCTGTGAGTTCCACCAATTGCACGCCAGCATACTTGATGAGAGCAAGACCCGGGAAGTTACTAGTTGACTTAGAAATGGGAATTGTTGTTCCTGAAACCAGTTTACCTGAAGCTGATTGGGACACTAAGCGCCAAGAGCAGTACAAAAAGGTACAGGAGTGCATAGAAAAAAGCCTAGACCAAATTAGAGAAAGGCAAGAAAAAGATTATAACAAGAATGCACCAGCTGCTCCTTTAATACCTGGAGAGATGGTTCTAAAAAGAAAAAGAAAGACCCATAATCTTGATGACCAGTGGGAAGCAGAACCATACACAGTATTGCCCTCTAAATTTGACAACAAGAAAATCTGCTTAATCAGCAAGGATAAGGGAAAAACGTCAGTGGCAGTTTCTAGAGACCACTTTAAAAAATGTCCTGAACAGTTGAAGCAAAAAGAAGTAATCCCCTGTATACCTCAACCTAAAGAGGAAAAGAAAGAGAAGATGATAAGAACAGTACTTGGTGACTTTCCTGAAAGTTGGCCTCAGTACAATGGAGCCATAATTATACCATTATTGACTGGCGCTCAACCAGTAGAAGTCCCAGAAAGACTGGAAGAACCGGTCAACGTTTCAGAAGAACTACCTGTCGCAGTAGAACCAGAGAACCCTGCTATTGGGGATCCTGCCAGTCCTATGGTAAGACTAAGACAACATTCACGCATACCAATATTGCGTAGATCCTCATGCAGACTAGTAGATAGTGCACGCATAGCACCAGCACTAGGTACCAGTACACTGCACCGACCAGTTGTGACACAGGCATTACGTAGGTCTAGCCGTAGCAACTTTGGTCAGCCCCCGTCCCGTTATATAGAAGAATATTAAATAGAAAGTGTAGTAGTTAGTTAAATGTAAAAATATTTTTATTTATTTGTTTATTGCAACTAAGTAAATCCATAACCGTCAAGTGTGTTGAGCCTGCAGGACTTTTTGCATGAACTTCTGCATCTTCTTGAACTTTTATGGACCAATGAACCACAGAACTGGTAGTGGTCAAAAACTTTCTTTTATATACCATACTCACATTTTGCAGCCGAAGGACTGCATTTTTCTGTTTTATTGGTTTTTGTAATTTTTATTTTTTTTAAGACTTTGTAATACTCTTTATTATTGCTAATGTTTTATAAGTTTGTGTTTCCAGTCCAGGAGTACTGAATTTAACTAAGGGGGAATGTGGCACCCCAGGGTTCAGTTGCCACAAATATACCTGCACCTGGGCAGGGAAGGATCTCCACATTAGGTAATCCCACATACAACATTTCCACTCCAAGCCTGGAGGGGGAGCTCTACAAGTCGAGTTCAGGGGAGGTCCCCTTTAAAGCCAGGTTTGGAGGCGGAGTCAGAGAGACAGTTGACAGTTGGAGAAAAGGAGTCTGTGCGAGCAGAGAGTGAGGGAAGACATCAAAATGGAGAGGGCAGTGCTTAGCCCGCACAAGTAATTGTATG
The DNA here is from genome assembly GCF_048569485.1 of Anomaloglossus baeobatrachus. Lineage (NCBI taxonomy): Eukaryota > Metazoa > Chordata > Amphibia > Anura > Aromobatidae > Anomaloglossus > Anomaloglossus baeobatrachus. The sequence continues at coordinate 144,685,090 of NC_134353.1, read as the reverse complement.
ACCACCTGAGGGATCAAGAGTGAGGCAAAAGAGGAGTGACCGGGGAGGTGGAGCCTGACCGGTTCATCCCCAAGGAACAGCGCTGATTATCGGACACCGGCATCCGAGATTGTGAGGGATCTAATCTGCCCAGCAATAAAGACCGGGGGCCAGGGAGACTGCAGATCTCCTGGCCGCAGCAGCACCTGAAGGCAAAGCCGCTACACAGAGCTTAGGGACCGCAGTGAGTACAGCAGTGCCCCTTAGAGAAGCTCCCGGCCGCCTGCCATACAGGTGAAGACAGTAAGAGAGGGACAAGGTATAGCTACAGGCAGCCTAGTACGAAGGAGAGACACAGCGCAGCAGGGAGGCCTCACAACTAACCTGGTGCAGAGATCCTGAACTGTTCCCAGATCACCCAAAAACTGTAACATCAGAAACTGAACCCCTTTTTAACACCTGCAAGTAAAATCTGGTCAGAGTTAATGAATTGTTGTGACGCACTTTATTTCTTCATCTGAGGAGCTATAGGCTGCTGCACTAAAGTGACAGTTGAAAAGGCTGTGAGGAAAAACGGCCATATCTGTGTACTACTAAAACTGCCCTGGGGACCCCACTTCACCTACGGGAAGCGTAAACAACTGGCTGCCTAACGATCACCCCAGAGGTCTGACCTGCAGCCCCAGTAACCATACTGGAACCGTAGGTGGCGTCACGAAATACTTTTATTTATTTATTTATTTATTTTTTTCTTTATTATTATTTTTTTTATTTTATTATTTATTGACTTTCAGTGACCACCAGGGCCACGGAACCGGGCACAGGCCCCCGTGACATAATCCCATTAACCAACACCCGGAACCGAGTACCCCACGGCCCTGGGGCGGGTCATAGCCATGGCCGAATACTGCACATCTGCCTCATATTGGGGTGGCTTATCAGACATTGATGACTTATACTAAGGCGGGCTTTGCACACTGCGACATCGCAGGTGCGATGTCGGTGGGGTCAAATTGAAAATGACGCACTTCCGGCATCGCATGCGACATCGCAGTGTGTAAAGCCTAGATGATACGATTAACGAGCGCAAAAGCGTCGTTATCGTATCATCGGTGCAGCGTCGGCGTAATCCATGATTACGCTGACGCGACGGTCCGATGTTGTTCCTCGCTCCTGCGGCAGCACACATCGCTGTGTGTGAAGCCGCAGGAGCGAGGAACATCTCCTACCGGCCTCACTGCGGCTTCCGTAGGATATGCGGAAGGAAAGAGATGGGCAGGATGTTTACATCCTGCTCATCTCCGCCCCTCCGCTCCGATTGGCCGCCTGCCGTGTGACGTCACAGTGACGCCGCACGACCCGCCCCCTTAACAAGGAGGCGGGCCGCCGGCCACAGGGACGTCGCACGGCAGGTGAGTGTGTGTGTGAAGCTGGCGTAGCGATAATTTTCGCTACGCCAGCTATCACCACATATCGCTGCTGCGACGGGGGCGGGCACTATCGCACTCGGCATCGCAGCATCGGGCTGCGATGTCGTAGTGTGCAAAGCCCGCCTAAGGATAGGTCATCAATGTTTAAGTAGTAGGCAACCTCTTTAATTCACCAATAATAGACAAGTCTAGGTCAAAGATGTGCAACGTTCAAAATTACAGGTTTTAAGGGCACCTTATTGTACAGTTACTCTGATGCCAAACACAGTCTTAGGCTCCCTTCACATGTTTGTAATTTTGTTACGAGTGGTAACCATTTTTTTCACAGTTAACACACATACCAGTTATAACCTATGGTGAGCTTTACATGTCCGTATTTTCACATGGATCATGTGTCATTGATAACCACATGGAGACATATCATTTTTTCCAGCAGCATGGATGAAATGAGTCAATACAAGTCTGTGAAAAATCATGTACAGCACATGGATGCCATCCGTGTACTGTACATGTTTAACATGTACAATGTTTAACATGTTTAACATTTCTTTATTCATGATGGAAAAAATTCAGATAGCACAGTGCTTTAGCACCAGAATACATTCAACTTCAATTTTGTCAGCCTTTTCTTGCACCCCAAATGTGTCAGCCAGAACACTGTCATTTCTAGTGTTTTGGGATATTGACAGCAAATGGCTGTACTGCGCCACATCATATTCTGCCACATACTTCATCAAAACTTGAACCTGAATAGAGCGTGTGGAGCAAAATATATGACAGAATGATTTGACATATAGAAATCACACATGCAGTTTATATACAAAGCAGAAGAAACAAATAATAAACATGTTCTCATGGATACGAAGGAAACATACTGCTTACTCCCTTCTACAAGTAGATTAAGAATGGACATATTCTGACTAGTGATGGACAGATTTGCAGATAACCGGAATCGGCGAGTCCAACCAGATTTTTTTTTAAAAAATCCAGTTCTGGATCGGATGCCAGTCCCCATATAAGTCTACATGGACGGATTAAAAATGGTGTATACAGGAAAGGGGGATAGGAGCAATCGCTTCATGCCCATTTACTTCTGGGGCTGCGTATTAGCTTTCGTGCATACGCACTACTTTCTACATCATGTCTGTGATTGGTTTCAGTCAGATGCGCCCCCACTCTGAGTGACATCATGTGTGACGGCTTCAAATCACAGACGCTACATTTATCTACCATGGTATAAAAATAAATAAATAAATTTTAAAAATTGGTCCTCACACATTATGATACCAAGCAGAGATAAAGCCCACAGCTACAGGCTGCTGCTCCCAGCCGTGCACTTATCTTGGCTATGTATCAAAAGAAGAGGAACCGCATTCGGATTTATTTTAAATGATTTAAATAAATCATTTAAAAAAAACAACGTGTGGCCCCCCAAAAATTGATACCCAACCACGATAAAGTCTTACAACTGGGGGCTGGTATTCTCAGGCTGGGGAGACCCATGCTTATTCGGCTGCCCTGAGCCTAAAAATAGTAGTCTGCAGCCGCCCAGGATTGTTGAACCCATTAGATGTGACAATCCCTGAACTTTACCTGGCTCTTCCTGATTGCCCAGGTGCGGTTGCAATCGAGGTAATAAGGAGTCAATAATAGCTCACAGATGCCACTAAGCCCTAGATTAGTAATGGAGAGGGTCTATTAGACTCTCTATTACTAATCTGTAAATGATAAGTAAATAAAAATGCTGTTTTTTTTAAATTATTTATTTAAACATTTTTTTTAAATAAAAGCTGCATGCAGTTCCTACTATTTTGGTACACAGCCAAGATAAATGTATGGTTGGGGCAGCAGCCTGTAGCCACATGTCTTATCTGTGCTGGGTATCATAATATGAGGGGACCTTATGCCAAATATTTTATTTATTTATTTTTACTGTATGATATAGATCCGTAGGCAGCGACTGTGATTGGTTGCAGGCAGACACTGTCACACAGGCTGGGGGCAAATCTGATTGCAATCAATCACAGATGCTGGTGGGCAGGGAAAGCAGTGCATATGCATGAGGCTAATAAGGGGCCCGGGAAGTGAATGAGCTGCCGTGGGAGCAGTGTACAGCCGCACTGGAGCCTTGGTAAGTAAGAATAGCTTGCTTTATTCTTATAGTCTTTATTTTTCCTTTATTTTTTTATGTCTTGGGTTGACAGATCTGGATCAATGCACGGTTTCTCGGGCCCTGTCCGGCACTCGGGTAAGGTTGAATCTGCTTGGATCTAGACTTTTATAGTCCGGGTCCGTCCATCATTAATTCTGACCTCTATTACCACTTTTGTATTCAGTCAAAAACTTAACATTGTAATCAGACAGACAACCATAATTCTGTAAGCTAATAATCATTCATATCAATTTTGCTAACACAACATGCCATTAATAAAAATGTACTTAAGAAATTGTAATGTACAGTAACTAAAAGATTTTCGTTTATACCTTTCAATTACTACTATATAGATGCATTTTGTTTAAAAAGATATTTTGATGACTTGAAATTGTTATTCCCACTTAGGGATGTTCTATTTAATTAAATTGTGTAATCTGTTTCTATAAAGTGTGCTATAGCTTGATAAGCATTAAACGTTTATAAGAGGAACATAAAATGGAGTTTTACGCATCAAAGTCGTCTGCAAACAAATAAATATTTGTGTTTCATTTTTTTCTTTACTCTTTAAATTTACAGGAACACTCAAAAATTGTTCATAAAATTTACAATTGCATTCATCCAAACAATATAAAATTGCTGAAATAGCAATTGCATAATAGTAATTTTATGATCCTTAATGTGCTACTGCTGATGTCCTAGAACACTACTGAAAAGTAATGTTTTCTTATAAAAGTTTTTGCTATTTTATGATTTTCTTTACATCACTGCTAGGGATAAGAGAAGACCAAACACAGGCCTTTTTATTGCACGTTAGATTCCTATTCAGGTTTGTCACCCAAATAAAGCTTGTTGAAAGGTTGCAGAGTAGGCAGTCAGCAAGGTTTTAGGCTGTGGGCACTTCCATAGCCATCACAGCTAAGTATTGTTAAGGCTGTGATTGGCCAGGGAAATCACTGTACAAAAAATAAAATGTCATGAGCTACAATGGAAGTTAAATGGTAGTAAATGCAGGATAGTTATACATACTGTGTTTTTGGGTGGCTCATACTGAAGTCAGACTCTTTTCTGGGCTCGCTAATTAAGGTTCATCAATATTCACTGCTTCCTGCCCATCCGCTATGCCAATGAGTTTGATTGGTTGCAGACTGCTAAACATCTGTGATTTGTTTTAGTCAGTTTGCTGTATGGTAGTGTAAAAATAAATAAATATATAAATAATTTTAAAAAAATGACGAGGGCCCCCTCCATATTTTCATAGCAGTTATTGGTAAAACAAGAGCTACACTCTGCAGTCCCCACCTGTGAACTTTACCGTCACTAGATATCAGAATAAAGAGGATCATACACTTAAGGGTGCTTTACACACTGCGACATCGCTAGCGATTGGTTGGTGCGATATGTGGTGATCGCTGCCGTAGAGAACATTATCACTACGGCAGCGCCACACGCACATACCTGTTCTGCCACGTCGCTCTGGCCGGCGATCTGCCTCCTTTTTAAGGGGGCGGTTCGTGCGGCGTCACAGCGACGTCATACTGCAGCCGTCCAATAGCAGAGGAGGGGCAGAGATGAGTGGCTGGAACATGCCGCCCACTTCCTTCCTTCCTCATTGCCGGTGGACGCAGGTAAGGAGATGTTCGTCATTCCTGCGGTGTCACACATAGCGATGTGTGCTGCCGCAGGAATGACGAACAACATTGTACCTGCAGCAGCAACGATATTAAGGAAAGGAGCGACGTGTCAACGACCAATGATTTTCCACGTTTCTGTGCTCGTTGATCGTCGCTCCTTGGTGTCACATGTTGCGATGTCGCTAACGGTGCCGGATGTGCGTCACTAACGACGTGACCCCGACGATATATTGTTACCGATATTGCATCGTGTAAAGCACCCTTTAGGGCAGTGAGGGAGCTATTAGTGTGACCTCAGAGGACTTGACTGATGGACCATCGAATTGTGGTTCACGGTCATGTCCCGCAGTCAGACAATCCATCAGCACTTGCACTGAGGGCAGCACGGGAGCCCCCAGTTTGACCTCAGGTGATCTGACTGTTGGACTGTCAGACTGTGGGACACGGCCAAGACCCACAGTCCGACAGTCCAGCACTAATATTTATCCTTTTTCTCATCACTGTAAGTTGAGCATTCTCAGTATGTGCAGCTCTCTTTATTCACATCTAAAGAGTCACAAAAGCAGCAAATTATGCTTGTCCCTTCTCATCCAGCAAAATAGCAATTGTGGGACTCAAGTGTCCAACATACAGTAGTTGCGAGATCTATTCATTTATCATAAATATCTGAGAGGTGAAAATACCCTTAACTTGCATTGTAGCCTGTTTATGCTTAAAAGGGAATCTGTAACCAGCTTTTCTCAATATAAAGTATGACCCCTAACTTTAAGGCCACTTGTATATCATTCTAGTAAGTTGAACAGTACGTATGTCCATAATCCTTTCTGCATAACATGAAAAAAACCTTTTATTATATCCACAGACAGCATTTTTCGGCCTCATGAGAGTCTCTGGTCTTGATCTAATGCTTCATCTCTTCCTTCAATTGACTTCCTCCTTCCCTTCTTCATGTGGATGATGCATCCTACGTCATCCACAGTGTCTCCCAATCACACGTCTATGCAGGTGTATTTTGCTCTGCCCTGCTGAGGCCACAACAAAGTACTGCAGTTTGCTTTCGCTGTCTCTAATTCTGGGTTATCAGTGCTCTTTTGCCTTTCCTGGCACATGCACATTACAGTACTTTGCTCTGACCTCAGCAGGGCAGAGGAAAGTACGCCTATACAGTACTGCTAGTGGGATAGACTGTGTAGATGATGCAAGATGTGTCATCCACATGAAGAAGAGAAGGAGGATAGTGATAAAAGGAAGAGTAGAAGAGCTGGTTCAAACCAATGATTTCCATCGAACTGGAGCTTATCGTAGGTGGGTATAATAAAAGGTCTTAATTGTTCTATGCAGAGTGGAGTGGGGACATACATACAGCTTGCTAGAATGCCGTAGAAGTGGCCGTAAAGGTGGTGGCCATACTTTATATTGGGAGTCCATGAGACAGATTCCCTTTAAGGATATCAAGCCATCTCATCGCATAGGGAATGGATGTGCCATCACTTCTAATGGGGAAATTCTTTATCCCTTTTGTACTGATCCTCACATGTATTGCACAGGCTCTCAAAGCCCAGTTCAACCAATTAGCATATTAGATATTATGCCATCAATAATAACCAATGACTTTAGCAAATATGCCTCATGCCACAAAAAACAAGCCCTAATATAGATACCTTAGCTGAAAAGTAAAACAAGTTATGATGAATAATTAAACCAACATTAAAAAATGGATGTCTCATTAATGGGTTTAGATAAGTTAAATGTTCAAACTCTATCAAATTATACTATAGGCTATACTATATACTGTATCCATGGATTAAGGACACTTTTTTATTACAATGAAATAACATGTAGACAACCAAGAGAAAATACACTCGACAGTTCAGTTAATCAATACAGCTGAACAGAATGATTTATGGCTGCAATGTGTCAAAGTTCCTACAGTTCAAAAAAATGTCTGCCTGATCTTGTACAAAAATCTTTTCCACATGATTTGTAAATGATAGTAAAGAAAGAACTGAAAAGCAGTCAGAGCTTTTGCCAAGTTTGTCCCTAAAACACCACTAGATTATATTTCACCTCAATCCATTTTAGATTAACCTGTAATGTTGCATGTGTTTGAAGGCAGCATAACGTAGGTCACATCTTGGTTGTCATCACCGCCCTGCAGGAACAAAATATATCACCTGAAGCAACAGAATCACACTTTTCAATTAATATTACCACTTTAAAAGAAAATACCACATATGGGAAAGTCTGGATTCTCTACACAGTTCCCCATCGAAGACCACATGTGGAGTAAAAGAGATAAAGGTGCTACAGGATTCAATATCACTCAATATGTAAAGTGAAGCTGGGTTCCCATACAGTGTGGCATGCATTCTCTTACCTAGGATCTTTTACATGTTTTTAACTAAAAATTGTTATGAAATTATAATTTCCAAGAGATTTTTGAGGATGCTTTACAATGTCTGAAAGGCATACATCTGGAGAATCTCCTAACACATACCTCTGGATATGCCTCTAACTGAAGCCACTATATTATTATTATTGTTATTTATATTATTATTTATTATTATTATAGCGCCATCAATTCCATGGCGCTTTACATGTGAAAGGGGTATACATAATAGGAACAAGTATAATAATCATAAACATTACAAGACGGATGGACTATATCCATCCATTATAGGCTTCCATGTTAAAAATGTTTTTCTACTGAACACCTCTATATGGAACCATATTATTATTTTTTTTTTATTATTATTATTATTATTATTATTATTATTATTATTATTATTATTATTAATATTATTATTATTATTATTATTATTATTATAGCACCATTTATTCCATGGCACTTTACATGTGAAAGGGGTATACATAATAGGGACAAGTACAATAATCATAAACAATACAAGGCACAGACAGGTACAGGAGGAAAGAGGTCCCTGCCCGCAAGGGCTCACATTCTACAAGGGATAGGTGAAGATACAGTAGGTGAGGGTAGAGATGGTCGTTCGGCGCTTTATCAGACTGAGGGTTTGCGTCAGGTTGAAGGCTTGTCAGAAGAGGTGGGTCTTCAGGTTCCTTATGAAGCTTGTCAAGGTAGGTGAGAGTCTGATATTTTGTGGCAGAGCATTCCAGAGTATGGGGGATGCACGAGAGAAATCTTGGATGTGATGGTGGAAAGAGAAGATGAGAGGGGAGTAGAGAAGGAGATCTTGTGAGGATCGAAGGTTACGTGCAGGTAAGTACTAGGAGACTAGGTCACAGATGTAGGAAGGAGACAGATTGTGGATGGCTTTGAAGGTCATGGTTAGGGTTTTGAACTGGAGTCGTTGGGCAATGGGAAGCCAGTGAAGGAATTGGCAAAGATTGTAGGGGTGCTAGACTGTTAGAAGGGAGGCCGCAGAGGAGGAAGTTGAAAAAACCCAGGTGGAAGATAATAAGGGCATGTACTAGAGTTTTTGCAGTTTCTTGGGAAAAGAATGTACAGATCCAGGAAATATTTTTGAGTTGTAGGCGGCAGGAGGTTAAGGGGGCTTGGATGTGTGGTTTGAAAGAGAGATCGGAGTCTAGAGTTACTCCCAGGCAGCGAGCTTGTGAGACTGGGGAAAGAGAGCAGCCATTGACATTGACATTGATGGATATGTCAGGTGGGGTGGTAGAGTGAGGAGGAGGAAAGACAATGAATTCTGTTTTGTCCATGTTCAGTTTTAGGAATCAAACAGAGAAAAAGGATGAAATAGCAGACAGACATTGTGGGATTCTGGTTAGTAGGGAGGTGATGTCAGGTCCAGAGAGGTAGATCTGCGTATCATCAGCATAGAGGTGATACGGAAAGCCGTGGGACTCTATGAGCCATCCCAGGCCGAAGATGTAGATGGAGAACAGCAGGGTGTACTATTCCATACAGCAGTAACACATGTATATTACTGATATATATGGGCGACACGGTGGCTCAGTGGTTAGCATTGCAGCGTTGGGGTCCGGGGTTCAATTCCCACCAAGGAAAACATCTGCAAGGAGTTTGTATGTTCTCCCCATGTTTGCATGGGTTCCCTCCTTCTATTCTGAGGTTTGAAGAGGTTTGAAGAGAGATCTTAGCATAATTTGCAGAGAAAAATACCCTGATCACTTTCATATGTCCTTAGATATGCATGATTGCCTATTTACCCTATACCTCACACTATCATCCATTATTTAAATGTTACGTATCCTACCAATGTGATAGCTTGATTCAGAAAACAATGTTTTTATTTTGTGCCCTGGTTCTGTCTTTTACATCCTACACATTTACTTATTTTCTCTTTTTAAATTGTTTTAATATGTATCACCACATGAAACATTGTAGGAGAGTCTCTTTATTTGTTGGATCTATAGAGATAGATAATAGATAGAAATAGAGTGACAGACATAAAATTGTGCTTAGTTGAGTTTATTGGATGATTATAGGGGACGTTCCTGATGTCACTGCTAATTAGTGCCTCATGTCTTGTGATCTGCAGCATGAGTAGGAACTTGCTGTTGTTCAAACCCTCTGGAGCCTCATACTGAGCCTCGATCTGATGTTCTATAGTCTTTGATCTAGATAATCAAGGAACAGAATGGGAACTGCAGGACTATGTTGGACCTGGGTGCTTTCTAATAAATTGGTGAATGAGGAACAGTGTTTTGTTTAGAGTTCTTTCTTCTTATGTCTTTCAAGTTTCCATTTCTGTACTACCTCAAAATCTGTAGTCTATGGTGGACCTGCATGGATTTTTTTTTATAATGTGGTGAACCAGGGAAAGTGTGGTAGAATGTTTTTTTCAAATAAAGTATGTATGTCTTATTTTTTCTTTTCGCCTATTGGGTTAGTAATGGGGGTGTTCGATAGACACCTCTCTACTACTAACCCCTGGGCTTTATGCTAACTGACAATACACAACTGACATCAATGCCAAATACCATTTCCTTGAATGATACAGCACCAGTGCAATTGGATAGAGCCGAGGCAAAGCTCAAGATTTGTCTAATGTAAAGCATCACTTCTGGCGTGGCTGTGGGCTGGTATTTTAAGGCTGGGAAAGGACCAATAACCATGGACCTTCCCAGCCTGATAATAATAGCCCCCAGCTGTCTGCTTTACTTCTGCTGACTATTAAAAATACGAGGGTCCCCATGTCCTTTGTTTTTATTTTGTTCATTCTAAAAAGATGTCCAATAAGCTCCACAGGGTTCTATTTTATTATATATTGGGAGAGTGTGCAATTATATGTCTATATGTTTTCTGTCTTTATGTCTATATGTCTCTATATATGTCTGTCTATGCCTGTACCTATCTATCTATCTATCTATCTATCTATCTATCTATCTGTCTGACTGACTGTCTGTCTGTCTGTCTGTCTGTCTCTGTCTGTCTCTTTCTGTCTGCCTATCTATCTATATTATCTATCTCTATAGTATTCATTGGTGTCCAAAAGCGCTAGAAAAATGCATATGAAAATGCACCAAAAATGCTGCAAAATCGTGTCAAAATGCATGTTTTTGCTGCTTCATTATTCCTGCAAAGGCATGCTGAATTCTCAACATCTGCACATACCCTTTAGCTTTTTTCTAATGCTTTTATTTTTTTAACTTTTATTGCAAGTTTTCTGCAGAAAAATAGCTGATTTTAGCTGTGCGTCAATAGCAGTTTTCAATACAATACAAAAATTGTATGTTTTTTTTTAAAGCTATGCTTGGAGGTATGAAAATCATTTCTTACAAAGCTAAAAATGCAGAAAAAAATTACGAGGGATTCCTAAATAAAACTAAATTCTTTCAAAGAAAGATAATATGTTATGAAGCACCTAAAAGATTTTTAACTTTCAGAAAAGCAAGTGTTTAGTTTTGTGCTGAATATCCAAAGTATTGTCTGTAGATTGTATACAAACATAAAATTTGTTTTGTTTTATAAGACACACAGCATTATAAGATACAACCCAAATTTGGAGGTGGAATATAGGAAAAAAAATTGTTTAAATAGGGGTCCGTATTATAATCCTAGTGTGCCTAAGGGTATGTGCGCACGTTGCTTTTTACCTGCTTTTTTGCTGCTTTTTCTTCTGCGCTGTTTAATGCCAAAATGGATGTGTTCTTCTATTCAAGCAAAGTCTATGGGAATTTGGGTTTCTTGTTCACACTATGTTGTTCAAAATGCTGCCTTTTTATGGCAGAACTTTGGTCAAAAACTCAGCTTTTCAAAGAAGCAACATGTCAATTGTTTTTGCCATTATAATAGCTTACCAGGGAAAGCGGCAGTGGTGGAGCCGCTCAGGAGGGTCACAGGAGGCAGGTTTGGCGATGCTGCAGGCTTGGAGGAGGAAATGTCGCAGCTCAGGATGGTCAGTGAGTCTGTGATACTGCGGGCTCTGGGGTATCGCAGCAACGGCTGGTGGCATTGATCTGGAGGCATGCTGCAGGCTCCAATGATCTGCTGGCAGTTGGCGCAATGGACTTCAAGAAAATTGCTGCGAAGGCAGCGCATGGCCTCCACAGCAAATTTCTTGAAGTCTATTGCGTCAGGCATCGGCAGTTCAATGCAGCCCGCAGTGCACCGGCATATCAATGGCACCCACCGACACGATACCCCAGGGCCCACAGTTATCACTGACCCGCTGTCCTGTGACCATTCTGTGATACTGCACTGCAGTGACACTTCCCCCTTCTCTGAGCCCTCAGTATCACCAACCCTGCGCTACCACCGCTACCCTGGTAAGGCATATCTGGATTATAAGACGCACCCCCATTTTTTCCCCAGTTTTGTGGTAAAAAATGCATCTTATTATCCAGAAAATACGGATTGTATATTTTTATATGGATTTTATAATTGTATAGGATTAAAATCCATGATGACAGAGTTTGTTTGCTTCTGTACTCCATACAGTCACCAATATGATCAGATTAAATCAATTATGCAAAGAGATTACTAAGAAATATGTTGTCTCCTTATATACACAGTGAACATAATAGCAAGATGACACAGTTATCATGGTCTGTTTTTGCTAAGAACCCAAATGCAATGTTTTCAAATACGCTATTTAAAAATTCAACTATTGACGGAAAAATAAAAATTAGCTCCTTTTTTAAATTGCAACACCAATTATGTTGTTTATTGTGCACTTTGCAAAGAGTGCAATATGATATACATAGGTTGCACCATTTGGAAATTGAAAAGAAAGATTTCAGAACAACAAATATTGCCAATAAAAACAACTTTTATTCATTTGTTACAAAACATTTCATTGAGAGACATAATGGCAACAATGGAAGTCTAGGATTCTTTGGGATGGAGCGTTTTAATTGTCTGAGACTGGTGAAAACCAATACTATTGAGAGAGACATACTAGATCACTTTATTACTAAATTAGATACAAAATAACCAACAGGTATGAATTTCAGGTATGATACTTTATTTATTTATTTATCGATTGGGATAAGGTAGTGTGTTTTTTTTACATTATGTATTTGTTAACGAACTGTTGTGTATCATTGTATAATGTCCATGACAACTTTGCTGCTGTTTATATTTAAAGGAGTTATCCGACATTAGCTTACCAAAATATTTTGAGTTTTTCTGTGCTGTATTGTCATACAAAACACCCCTCATTGTTATTTTTTGTTTTCTAACTTTTGTTCCTCTGGAATTATGACTTTATTCTCTGCAACTTTTTGTTTACATTTAGCTCCAGAAAACTGACCCCTTCCTGTACTAAACCTCACAGTCAGAGCTGGCACCGCCCGGCCTCAGTGTCCAGCCCCGCCCTCTGCCATCCCCGCTCTCTGCCCGCCCTCTGCACACACATTCCCTGTCAGTATTCTGCCCCAGCACCTGACCTGTTATCACTCTAGCAATGGAAATAACAGCCCCACATCGGGCTCTGCACCCCACACACACACACACATCGGGCTCTGCGCCCCACACCACATCAGGCTCTGTGCCCCACACCACATCAAGCTCTGCAAACCTCCCCCCCACACACACACATGCACACACGGTGCTCTGTACCGATCACCCCCCATCGTTCTGTACCTCCCCCCCTCACCATCGTTCTGTACCGAACCCTACTCCCATAGGGAACACATGTAGGCTACATTCACATGACCGTTCTGTTTTTGTGGTCCGCAAAAAACGGTCCATTTTTTTCACGGATGCATCAGTGTGTCATCCGTGTGCCTTTCGGGTTTTTTTGCGGACAGCAAAAAACGGAAGCAGCAAGAAAGATAAATAGATGAGTAGATATAGAGATGAATAGATAGATATAGAGACAGAGATATAGAGGGATGAATGAATGGAGGGAGGGATAGATAGATAGATAGATAGGTAAATAGATGAGAAGGACATATATAATGTCTCACCCCCCTGCATATTCTAAGTTGGCACCATTTTGTGACTTTCATGTGGCTCTAAAGGGTGCTTAGCCTTGTATTTAGCCAAAAAATAAATAAATAATTAAAAAAAAAATGACATGGGGTCCCCCCTATCTTTTGTAGCCAGCTAGGGTAAAGCAGATGGCTGCAGCCTGCAAACCACAGCTGGCAGCTTCACCTTGGCTGGTAATCCAAAACTGAGGGCACCTCACACTGTTATTTTAAATTAAATAAATAATTTAAAACAAAAAAACATGGGGTCCCCCCCAAATTGGATCACCAGCCAAGGTAAAGCAGACAGCTGTGATTTGGTATTCTCAGACTAGGGAGGTCCACTGTTATTGGACACTCCCCAGCCTGAAAATAGTAGGCTACAGCCACCCCAGAAGTGGTGCATCCATTGGATGTGCCAATCCTGGTGCTTCGCCCCAACTCATCCCGTTGCCCTGGTGCGGTGGCAAATGGGGTAATAAATGGGGTTGATGCCAGATGTGTAATGTCACCTGGCATCAAGCCCTAGGGATAGTGATGTCATGGCGTCTATCAGATACCCGACATCACCAACCCAGTCAGTAGTTAAAAAAAATAGACTGGCTGGGAGAATAATGTAGTGACCTAAGCTAACATCAATAGGTCAGCTCAGGTCACTGCAGGGGATGACGAGCGCTGCTGTCAGGAGGTTAGTTGAGATCATTACCTGCTGTGACGATCTCCTTCTCTCCTGACGTCAGCGCTGTCACTGACTTCTATGCCCGCCACGTTCTCAGCAGTATCGCTCATGATGTCACCACTAGTGAAGTGAGAACGCAGCGGGCATAGAAGGCAGTGACAGCGCTGATGTCAGGCGTGAAGCAAGGATCGTCACAGCAGGTAATCATCTCATCTAACTTCCTGACAGCAGCACTCGTCATCCCCACGGCTGCCCACACTGCAATGCGAGAAGTTGCTGATGCTGCAGTGCACTCCTGCAGTACCTGCACTCTGGGGCTGGAGCGGGACCCAGACCGCACGGGCACTCCTCCTATCCTGAGCAGGGGGCCTGGTGCTGTCGGTGACACCATGGGCAGGGATAATATGGGGTGCTGAGGATTGTGTGGGAGGGTTCAGTGAAGGGAGCGAAGACTCCACGCACTGTAGTCGCCCAGCAGGGCGGCAACAAGCTGTTCACAGATTTGCATGTCGACATGGTCCTGCCCATGTTGACATGAAATGACCATAAGCAGCAAAATCGCGGCAGGAGCGGTCACATAACCGCTCTGAGCCGGGGAAGAGAGGCTGACAGCAGGGCAGGTAAGTGCTCACTATCTACTTACCTGCCCCAACGTAGCCCAATAAGGTAATAATAAAAAAAGTTAAAATAAGCCAGATAACACCTTTAACTGTTCCCAGGTTGTAGTACTTTCATGATTGATGATTCATGATTAGTTTTAAATACTAACTGAATCAAAAGGAGCATTAGTGAGCTCACAGATCTTCCTGTACATCCCCCGCCAGGGACTGAGCGGCTGCATCTACCATGTGAGACAAAATTTAGAAAGGAAAATTCCCGTAGTCCATCTTTCACAAAAATGTGTGTCTTTATTGGTTCATATTAAAAAAAATGTCATGTACATATTCCAGACAACTGTCTCAACTAACGCGTTTCGTACTATGTCCTTTCTCAAAAGACATAGTTCGAATCGCGTCAGGTGGGGAGGTTGTCCGGAATATGTACATTAATATTTTTTAATATGAACCAATAAAGACACAATTTTTTATGAAAGATTGGCCACGGGATTTTTCCTTTCCAAATTTAGTTTTAAATAGTTTCCAATGTTACACTTCTGTTTTCAGTGACTAAGGGCGTTAGGCTCTAGAAACATGTTGAATTTGTATCTCTGTCATCATGGATTTTAATCATGTACAACTTTAATAAACATTGTTCCAGTATAAATAAAATCTTCAATCTATTCCTTCCTCCTGCTGGATGGAAGCAATAGCTTTTGGTTGCAATCTGGATCCATATTCACCATGGTTGCAGGAATTACCACGTTAATGGTTTTTCTACAAATATACATTATGTTGAAATTCATGTATCTTGTATGCTCTTAGGTACCTTATGACTATCAGATTTGCCCTGGACTAGTTTTCAAGAACAGAAACCTGATTTATAAAAGCAACATCATTGTATTTACCCATATAGCTCCATAATAGTGTGATTTTGATTATGCTGAATAACAATACCTTTTTTATTTGATATTGAACCAATCACTGCTGCCAAAGAGACCAGCATCGGAGCAGGGAACTGGCTTTCTCTCAGAGAAACATCAGCAAAATATACAACCACTAAACATATCTTTCTAGTTGGATGAATTAAATGGAAAGAGTAGAAGCAGGTAATGAAATGTAGACAAAATGTAATGAATATTATTCTAGTATTTATTTTCATTGCATTACATTAAATTAGTTGATTCATTCTGACAAAACACAATTACAGCCAGCAATGTTTCTCTCTAAAGTGCTCTGCCATTTTAGAAAAAGCATAGTTTGAAGATCACCCAGACTGCTTCTCCCAACATCACTTCAGTTGATTGACAGGTGTCTCCCACGTGTGTGACTACTGCAGCCAATTACAGCCTGCAGCTATTACATGCGATAAGACCTCATCACAGGAGGCAGGTTGTACAAACAGCAACAGAGGACCAGAACGGGAGCTATGGAAGTGACAGGGTATAAGTATAGTGCCATATGTATGTATATATCTAATATATAAAGCCGAGTGTGTGTGTGTGTGTATGTGTGTGTGTGTGTGTGTGTAAATGTACAGTATATCTGCTAAAGGAATCCGCACCGTCACATTTGCAATCACGATATTTTGCACCGACACCCCATGTGAGTTAGGGAACATCAAAGACAATGTTTTGACAGGAAAATTTAACCCCACGCTTTACATTTATTCACCAAACATCCTGCCTCCATTAAAGTCAATGGAGCTGCGAGCTATTAGGTTATTAATAGGAGCTGTAATTGGTTGCTATAGGAACAAAATAAATTGTTAGAATAAGAAGCTTATGTGTAAGGTAATATGATGTCGGTGGGGAGACAGATAGAGACAGAGAGACAGACCGACAGGGAAAGAGACAGACAGAGGCAGACAGGGAAAGAGACAAATAGGGAAAGAGACAGGGAAAGAGACAGACAGAGAAAGAGATAGACAGGGAAAGAGACAGGGAAAGAGACAAAGACAAGGAAACAGACAGGGAAAGAGACAGAGACAAGTAAAGAGACAGAGAAAGAGACAGACGGGGAAAGAGACAAACGGGGAAAGAGATAGATGGGGAAAGAGACAGAGACAAGGGAAGAGAGAAGGAAAGAGACAGAGACAAGAGCCAGGGAAAGAGACAGCGACAAGTAAAGAGACAAGGAAAGAGATAGAGACAGATAAGAAAAGAGACAGATGGGGAAAGAGACAGACAGTGAAAGATACAAATGGGGAAAGAGACAGATGGGGAAAGAGACAGACCTGGAAAGAGACAGATGGGGAATGAGACAGATGGGGAATGAGACAGATGGGGAATGAGACAGATGGGGAACCAGACAGGCGGGAAGAGAAACACGCGGAGAACGAGACAGACGAGGAAAGAGACAGATGAGGAAAGATACTGACAGACAGATAGAGAGAGACAGACAGACACATACAGACACAGACAGATACAGAGATAGGGAGAGACAGAGAGACTGATACAGCGACAGACAGAGAGACTAATACAATATACGGATAAGGCTGCACATCAAACTTAGATAATAGTATAATGCCTCAAGCATATGGACAAATATTGGAATATACAATGAAAAATGCTACTTGCTAATTTGAATATGTGAATAATGAATTGCATACCTGCCATGAATATTAGGAAAAAGGAGATATTTAGCAATCGCATTGATCAATGTAACTGAGCCCCAAGGCCTCGTCAAGGCATATCTCTATATTGGGGTCCCTAGCTCTGTGACCCTAACTGTGTGTCATCTCATTGCAATTAAAAACTGCTATGGGTGGAGAGGGGTAACTAAGGACTTTCTTATATAGGAGATGGAAAAAACATGGCCGAAAGGGGCGGAGCTGTGTTCACATTCAGAAAAAAACTACATATAACTGAATAGGATAACTGAAGTGAGCACTAATATATATATTATGAGTGCAAGCCAAAAATTACATACTATATACGGATAAGGCTGCACATCAAACTTAGATAATAGTATAATGCCTCAAGCATATGGACAAATATTGGAATATACAATGAAAAATGCTACTTGCTAATTTGAACATGTGAATAATGAATTGCATACCTGCCATGAATATTAGGAAAAAGGAGATATTTAGCAATCGCATTGATCAATGTAACTGAGCCCCAAGGCCTCGTCAATATAGAGATATGCCTTGACGAGGCCTTGGGGCTCAGTTACATTGATCAATGCGATTGCTAAATATCTCCTTTTTCCTAATATTCATGGCAGATATGCAATTCATTATTCACATGTTCAAATTAGCAAGTAGCATTTTTCATTGTATATTCCAATATTTGTCCATATGCTTGAGGCATTATACTATTATCTAAGTTTTATGTGCAGCCTTATCCGTATATAGTATGTAATTTTTGGCTTGCACTCATAATATATATATTAGTGCTCACTTCAGTTATCCTATTCAGAGAGACTAATACAGACAGACAGAGACAGACACAGAGAAATTGCCTGTGACTACTAGGGTCCCGCTCACCTGTGTCGCTAGCAAGGTGAGCCTGGTCTCAGGGTTCACGCTTGGGATTTTTATGGACGGTGTTGGAATTTCCTATCCCCCTTGTTGCCCTAGTACCCCGATTTTGGAGCGGGTGGAGGGTGATTCGTGAAGATTCCATCCTCGGGAGAATTACTGGGCTGCAGAAAGCTACTTCCAAGCCTAGGGGCCGCGAACCCCGTCGTGCCCTGGCCCCTGCCCGGTTATAGCACTGGGCCGCCGGCCTGTCCTCCTTTGCAGTACCGTGCCCCCTGTCACTACCCCCTGCGTCCTGGGTTCCAGCTCCTTCTAGGCCAGGCCAACGTCTGGCACCTGGGACGAGTACAGGGGCCCAGCTCCGCAGCGTGGCCTGTCTTGTCACCGCTTACTGGCACTCTCTCTCCTCAACTGACAATTCTGGTCTTCCTTCTACCTCCCCTCCATCTGGGCGGCCCTATTCCCGTCAGGGTGCCCAATGTGTGTTTGGTGGGTGTGGTACAGAGTGTTTCTCAGGAGTTGTGTATATCTGTTCTTAACAACACCAAAGTGACAGGACCCATAACCAAGGAGGAGCGGGTACCATGAAGGAGGGCTGATTGCATGACACCCTTGTGACGACCTGATAGGCCAGGGCGTCACATATACAGTGCCTACAAGTAGTATTCAACCCCCTGCAAATTTAGCAGGTTTGATAAGATGCAAATAAGTTAGAGCCTGCAAACTTCAAACAAGAGCAGGATTTATTAACCGATGCATAAATCTTACAAACCAACAAGTTATGTTGCTCAGTTAAATTTTAATAAATTTTCAACATAAAAGTATGAGTCAATTATTATTCAACCCCCAGGTTTAATATTTTGTGGAATAACACTTGTTTGCAATTACAGCTAATAATCGTCTTTTATAAGACCTGATCAGGCCGGCACAGGTCTCTGGAGTTATCTTGGCCCACTCCTCCATGCAGATCTTCTCCAAGTTATCTAGGTTCTTTGGGTGTCTCATGTGGACTTTAATCGTGAGCTCCTTCCACAAGTTTTCATTTGGGTTAAGGTCAGGAGACTGACTAGGCCACTGCAACACCTTGATTTTTTCCCTCTTGAACCAGGCCTTGGTTTTCTTGGCTGTGTGCTTTGGGTCGTTGTCTTGTTGGAAGATGAAATGACGACCCATCTTAAGATCCTTGATGGAGGAGCGGAGGTTCTTGGCCAAAATCTCCAGGTAGGCCGTGCTATCCATCTTCCCATGGATGCGGACCAGATGGCCAGGCCCCATGGCTGAGAAACAGCCCCACAGCATGATGCTGCCACCACCATGCTTGACTGTAGGGATGGTATTCTTGGGGTCGTATGCAGTGCCATCCAGTCTCCAAACGTCAAGTGTGGTTGGCACCAAAGATCTTGATCTTGGTCTCATCAGACCAGAGAACCTTGAACCAGTCTGTCTCAGTGTCCTCCAAGTGATCATGAGCAAACTGTAGACGAGCCTTGACATGACGCTTTGAAAGTAAAGGTACCTTACGGGCTCGTCTGGAACGGAGACCATAGCGGTGGAGTACGTTACTTATGGTATTGACTGAAACCAATGTCCCCACTGCCATGAGATCTTCCCGGAGCTCCTTCCTTGTTGTCCTTGGGTTAGCCTTGACTCTTCGGACAAGCCTGGCCTCGGCACGGGTAGAAACTTTCAAAGGCTGTCCAGGCCGTGGAAGGCTAACAGTAGTTCCATAAGCCTTCCACTTCCGGATGATGCTCCCAACAGTGGAGACAGGTAGGCCCAACTCCTTGGAAAGGGTTTTGTACCCCTTGCCAGCCTTGTGACCCTCCACGATCTTGTCTCTGATGGCCTTGGAATGCTCCTTTGTCTTTCTCATGTTGACCAAGTATGAGTGCTGTTCACAAGTTTGGGGAGGGTCTTAATTAGTCAGAAAAGGCTGGAAAAAGAGATAATTAATCCAAACATGTGAAGCTCATTGTCAGGTTTCCAGGTTTTCCAGTTCTCTTTTGAATGAGCTTGCCCTCAGTTAACATGGAGTTTAAGGTTCTGTTGCCCTACTTCCTGTCCAGCTGCTTAAAAGGCCGCCTCTCAGCCCAGTCCAGTGCCTGAGTATACTGCTTGCTGTGTGCTCCTGCTTTGCTGTTTCTACTTCCTGATTGCCTTGGATTCTCCTGAAACTCTACCGACCGACTCTGGACCATACCCGGTTTTCTTCAAGCTGTGTCCGGACTCCGTCTGCCGTCTTTGATCAGCACTCTGCCCGGTTCGTAACCACTCTGGACAATCATCCCGTACGGACACTCCTGGACTATACCACTTGCCCCTTGTGTACCGGCTGCCGCACATTTAGGCCTTCCGGGGTTGATTGCCGGACAGTCCCTGTACAGGGGTTCGCTCTGGTGGTCTCCCTGGGGGAGTCCGGTGCGTAGCCCCGGGAATCCCCTTCGCTCCGTTTTGTGTGTTGTTTTACTGTGTTTATTCCCGTTGTGTATCTACTGTGGTGACATATTATATAACATCTTGTACCAAGAACTCGTCTCTGTTGTCATTGCCCTAACGCAATCGAAATCCTCAGAACATACAGTAGTATTACACTCATTGTTCTTTGTGCCTGAAATACTTCTTAATACTTTAGGGGAACCAAACAGAATTCTGGTGGATTGAGGGGTTGAATAATAAATGACACTCTGAATAAACTTTTCACAATTTAAAAAAAAAAAAAAAAGAAATAACATTCTTTTTTGCTGCAGTGCATTTCACACTTCCAGGCTGATCTACAGTCCAAATGTCACAATGCCAAGTTAATTCCGAATGTGTAAACCTGCTAAATCTGCAGGGGGTTGAATACTACTTGTAGGCACTGTACATTTACTTATTTTTATTTACCTTATCTAGAAGTAAATTTTCAAACAAACTAACATCAAAATTTCATATTTTGGTGACAATTTTTCACTGCAAAGTCCCCTTGGTTTTTGGTGTTTCTGGTTAACCTGCTATCAAAATTTTTCATTAAACTATTCCTCTCTTTGCACACTACCCAAATGCAAGCAGTTATTTTTATTATTATTAATAATAATAATTATGATGATAAAATGATAACAGTAATAATTATTATTATAAGTACAATTATATTTTCAGGACAAATAAAGGGGTTGATACACAATATAGTTTCAAATGCACTAACATTCTCAGATTTACAGCAGCAGGGAATCATTCGAAATAAAATCTGAGGTCAGACGTGATGACTTACATCATCTACATTGAAAACAAATGTTTCATATCAAAGTATTTGTTACTTACTCTTTCTCCATATCTGGAGCTGATTTTAAACCAGACTAGAGATTTCAATTTTAGACTTAAGTTTCCAGACACTCTTATTCTTTCCCAAGAGACCATTTCACGAGCGAATAAACTTTAGTCAAACATGATTCATTTTGGTTCTTTCACCTAACACTGAAGGCAAAGAGCATGGGCAACAAACAAATCTTAAGCACAGACGTTTGACTTATGAAGTGTTGGAGAGCTTTTTGTAGTATATGAAAAATGTGATCGGTCTATAAAAAATGGTGTTTCACTCTCCCGTGCTGTCTCATGTGAAGTGGTGGCCTCAATCGAATTTTCAAGTGTACTATAAGACCAGCATACATCATTTCACATACTGACCAGATGTATTGCTTTTTTTCTTCTCCACTTGAATAGTATCATGGCAGAACCTTGTTTTCTGACAGGTGTAACAAGACCCTTAAAGATAAAGTGGATAAAATATGATGTATTTTGACATTTTTCAGTATGCTCCATGGCTTAGTTTCTGTAATAAGTGGATATTAATAGCTGAACAAAAGATTCAATACAGGTTCCATTTCTGGAGAAGCCTATACTGATAATAATGACTATAATTATCATCATTTTACACATTATTTTCTGCTAATTTGTTTAGTTATTATTTGTTTAATTATTATTTAGAGCTATTGACAATCGTGAATTACATATATTAATATGTGTATTCAAATTTGTGTAATTTTTGTGAAATCTTTATTAAAATTTTGAAATGTATATAGAAGAGTGATCCCCAACTTGTGGCTCCAGTGTGATGCCAAGGTAGTAATGGGATGATCGGACTGCAGGCTAGAGAATGCAGTATGCCAGACACACTTTGCGCTAGCCATCATGGAACTTTACACTCTAAAGGGCAGAGGTACTTTTCAAATGCTTCCGATCCTGGAGGGGGGAACTTTGACAGAGCCCTTCCCAGTTGCAATAGCGGGGTGGCTGGGAGCTGGGCACACAGGCTACAGTCAGATCAAATGCACTAAACCCAGCAAGGAAAGTAATAACCATTAAACAGGTGTAAGGGGAGGCTAGGGACAAAGTCAAAACCAAAAGACCAGAGCAGAGAACAAACCAGCAGAAACACAACTACTAAACTTATTACCCAGGCACAACTGAAAATAATCAGCACTGACCAGAGGATGTGGCGGGTTTAAATATCCCTCTCCTGGGTTAGCTGACACTGCTGAGGTAACTTCCAGTCTCTACCTTCAACCAATAGTGTCAAAGGAGGGGGTGAGGAAGATTGAACGAATTGAACCTCCCACCACCTTGCTGAACCAGAAGACATGGTGTCATATTTCACCTGGCAACAGCTGAAATTATAGGACCCGGAATCAAGGGACCCCTGCACCACGTAATCGCTAGGAGCAATGGCGCTTCACCTCCCAGCAATGCCACAACCTGAAGTGAGTCTCTTAAACTGCAAAAAATAGCCACAGTGAGCGCCTGCAGCAGCTCCACCCTCCGGACGTGACACCTCACCCCTCCTGGCTACTAAGGGGTGATAGGTGACCCAATGGGACTCACTTGGTGCAGAGGTATAAGAAAGAATAAACCCCCTGACCCCCAGAGACCTGCCATGATGGCCACCACCGGGTTATATTAATATCAATGCAAGATTCATAAGGCACAAGTAGTATATCTAGATTCATGAACTGTCCAAATAGGGATGAGTGTCCCCTATTATATGTGATGGAGTACTCCTAAGACCAGCGAGACAACAACATACATGCGTGGACTAACTGAAAAAAACATCATTATATTATGATAAGAAAAACTCCAAAATAGTTTATTGAAATAATTTAAAACTTGTTAATCCAAGAATACATAAAATGGATATAGAGTTAAAATAAGGAGTATAAATTGCACCTGGAGAAGGGACACTCAAGAATGGGAAAGATAGCAGCAAATTATGTGAAGGAATGTCTAAACAGCATATGAAGTAGAAGAAGATACTTAGATACCATGACCTATTGAATTACTCAAAATTCTTGTGACAAATAGAATGCCATATAGTACCTAATAACTGGGGCCAGTGATATGGAGGAGGGTGGAGGTGAGGAAGATCAGGACCCAGAGGTAGGTAGCTGGGTAACAGTTAGAAGAAGAGGTAGGGGGAAAAGTGTCAGGGAGCCTAGTCCAGACCTGGCACAACCTAGTAAATATGACTGTTTGGCTGATATTAGGAATGAAGGGCCTGGACTAGGGTCACTACAGCAGGATGTTGCTCCTAGCAACCAGGAAAACAACTGCTGTAGGAAGGAGGGAAATAGGAGTGCAGCAAAGCCCAGACAGATGTTGGTGGTAGGGGACTCTATAATTAGGCGGACAGACAGGGTCATCTGTCGCCGAGACCGTGAATGCCGAACAGTGTGTTGTCTGCCTGGTGCTCGGGTTCGGCATATTGTGGATCGGATAGACAGATTGCTGGGTGGGGCTGGGGAAAACCCAGTGGTCATGGTGCACATTGGTACTAATGACAAAGTTAGAGGCAGGTGGAAGGTCCTTAAAAATGATTACAGGGAACTAGGAGAGAAGCTGAAGTCCAGGACCTCAAAGGTGGTGTTTTCAGAAATACTACTGGTGCCACGAGCGTCACTAGAAAGACAGCGGGAGCTTAGGGAGATAAATATGTGGCTTAGAAATTGGTGCAGGAAGGAAGGGTTCGGGTTCATGGAGAACTGGGCCGACTTCTCAGTCGGCTACAGGCTCTACGGTAGGGACGGGCTGCACCTCAATGGGGAAGGTGCAGCTGTGCTGGGGGAGAAAATGGTCAGACGGATGGAGCAGCTTTTAAACTAGGATCGGGGGGGAGGGAGGGTAGTGGAGCAAATAAGGGGATAGATAGAGCAGATAGAGACAGGGAGACGGTAGGGGTCAATGAAGGATTAGGGGGGGATGGGACATACAAGGAACCTAGGGAGGCTAGGAGTAATAAAGGTGTTAATAGGATTAAATGTCTACTGGCAAATGCAAGAAGTCTTGCAAACAAAATGAATGAATTGGAGACTCTTATGTTAACCATGGATTATGATGTGGTGGGCATTACGGAAACCTGGCTGGATGAAAGCCATGACTGGGTGACAAACATACAGGGTTATAGTACATTTAGGAAGGACAGGAAAGGCCAAAAAGGTGGTGGGGTGTGTATATTTATTAAATCTAACCTAAAACCTGTGTTGTATGATGACATTGAGGGGAACAGCAACAATGTAGAGTCAGTATGGGTAAATGTACATGGGGAGGGGAATAATGGAAAAATGCTAATTGGAGTTTGCTATAAGCCTCCTAACATACCTGAACAAATAGAGGGTGAAATGCTGGAACAAATTGAAAAGGCAGCTAATAATAATAATCGGGTTCTTATTATGGGGGATTTCAACTATCCAGACATTCAGTGGGACATAGAATCTTCTGGTTCTGCTAAAAGCTGTAAGTTCTTATCTACCATTCAAGACCATTTCCTCTCTCAGATGGTAGGTGAACCGACCAGGGGAGATAATTTGCTAGATCTGGTCCTGTCAAATAGACCGGATACAATTTCAGATCTACAGGTCCGGGAGCACTTGGGCACCAGCGATCATAATATGGTAAGCTTCAACATAATATTCAATAGAACATTTCAAAGGGGAAATGCTAAAACCTGGAATTTTAGGAAAGCTGATTTCAACAAATTAAGGGAAGAGCTTAAATGTGTAGATTGGGACAAAGTCATGGTAACTGGGGATACCGAACATAAATGGGGTAAGTTTAAGGATATACTACTAGAGTCCTGTAAAAAACGTATACCCAGTGGTAATAAAATGTCCAGGAATAAAAAGAAACCACTATGGATAAATATGACTGTACAAAGTATAATAAAACAAAAACAAAGGGCATTTAAAATCTTAAAGGCTGAGAATACAGAAATAGCATTGCAGGAGTATAAAGATATCAATAGGAAATGTAAAAAAGAAATCAAACAAGCAAAATTAGCTACTGAAACAAAAATCGCCAATGACATTAAAATAAATCCCAAAATCTTTTATAAATACATTAATGCCAAAAGGAAAACAAAGGATAGTATCGGCCCCTTAAAATATAATAACAAGTTAGTTATAGAGGACAAACAAAAGACTGAGATATTAAATAGGCATTTCTCATCTGTATTCACCAAGGAACTGACTGTACCAGGGATCATTCAACAAGTGAAAAATCAAAGTCCACCACCCGATATAATTAATTTAACACAAGATGAAGTACGCCTACGTCTGAGTAAATTAAACATTGACAAATCCCCAGGGCCAGATGGCATTCATCCACGAATATTGAGGGAATTGAGCTCCGTAATCGACAGACCGCTGTATCTCATATTTTTAGACTCACTTGTAACAGGGTTGGTGCCTCAGGATTGGAGGATTGCTGATGTGGTACCGATATTTAAGAAAGGTAAGAGGGTAGATCCAGGCAACTACCGTCCAGTAAGCCTGACATCAGTAGTATGCAAAGTTTTTGAGGGCATTTTAAGGGATGACATGCAAAAATATATTGCAGAAAATAATATGATAACTGACAAACAGCATGGATTCATGAAAGATAAGTCGTGTCTAACCAACCTGTTGGGGTTCTATGAGGGGGTAAGTTCAAACCTGGATATTGGTAATGCAGCTGATGTGATTTATTTGGACTTTGCAAAGGCATTTGATACTGTACCACATAATAGCCTTATACTAAAGCTCCAGAAGCAAGGACTAGGGGACACAATATGCAACTGGGTAAGGAATTGGCTAAAAGATAGGAAACAAAGAGTAGTCATAAATGGTACATTCTCTAAATGGGCTATAGTCAGCAGTGGGGTGCCGCAGGGATCTGTGCTTGGACCGATTCTTTTTACTCTCTTTATTAATGACCTTGTGGATGGGATTGATAGTACAGTGTCAGTATTTGCCGATGACACCAAACTATGTAGGATATTAAAAACTGACCTGGATAGTACAATATTACAAAAAGATCTGGATAAGATGTCAGAATGGGCAGATACTTGGCAAATGAGATTTAATGTTGATAAATGTAAAGTAATGCACCTAGGACGGAGTAATCCTATAGCTGCGTATACATTAAATGGAAGTAAACTCAGGACTACAGAACAGGAGAAGGACTTGGGTATTCTCATTACAAATAAGCTGAGCAGTAGCACTCAATGTCAAGCAGCAGCTGCTAAAGCAAACAAGATTCTAGGGTGTATAAAAAGAGAGATTAGATCCCGTGATCCCAACGTATTGTTACCCCTCTATAAATCACTTGTAAGGCCACATCTGGAATACGGGATCCAGTTTTGGGCTCCACATTTTAAAAAGGACATTCAGAAGTTAGAGTCAGTTCAAAGGCGGGCAACTAGACTATTACAAGGAATGGAAGGCCTCCCATATGATGGCAGGTTGAAAAAGTTAGATATGTTTAGCTTAGAAAAAAGACGTCTCAGAGGAGATCTCATTTATATGTATAAATACATGTGTGGTCAATATAAAGGACTGGCACATGACTTATTCCTTCCAAAGACAGTACTAAGGACCAGGGGGCACTCACTGCGAGTGGAAGAAAAGCGATTCCAACACCTAAATAGGAAAGGGTTCTTTACAGTTAGAGCGGTCAGACTGTGGAATACACTACCACAAGAGGTAGTAATGGCAGATACTATAACAGCTTTTAAAAAAGGGCTGGATGATTTCCTCAGTACACAAAACATTGTTGGTTATAAATGACTTAGTGACTAAATGTAGAACTGGTGGAGGAAGGTTGAACTAGATGGACCTAGGTCTTTTTTCAACCTAAGTAACTATGTAACTATGTAACTATGCAAGTACATAATAAAATATATGTCCAGCAAGTATGTCAAAAGATAAGTGTATATTGCATATAATGAGGGCAACTATTAGAAAAATTCTGAATTGGTTACCCAAAAAGGAAAATTCCTATAACAAATTTCCACTGCATAATATAAAGTGCATAATGCATGGCTTACTCATAAGACCAAAGATGTCCTCCACACAGCTGGTTTCAACTGTATGTGCACAAACCAACTAATCCGTTACAGAATTCTGAAAGTACTGTCCAGTACAGGAGGTTTGGCAAGAACCATGCAATAAAGCTCATAGTGTATGAATACAAAATAGCCTCATTGTTAGAATTCCTCCAATAAAATTATGATGCCCGTATCACCAATATAAATTAATAAGTAATATAAATGCAAATAAAAGTTTTGTATAGAAGGACATAGTTGTAAAATCTGTCAAATTAAGAAAAATGGTAAAAATATGTTTATGTGAGTGATTAAGTCCTGTAATTATTTGCCAGATGATGAGACTTTTCAAGAACATTTGTGGGGTTCACATTCTGGCTTATACAGACGTTGGCATGTGGACGAGTATTTGTCTGAATAATAGTTTGGTATGTGAGGATCATGGTCTGGAATTAATTGTGAAATGGGGTAAAATGTGTTTTACTGATAAAAATAGTAATTTTTATTTGATTTAATAAATAGAATTTCTACTGGTGCCCACTAATCAAAAAATATAAATAATGTAAAAAAAAATATGCTACCAAATAACTTGGAGTATTTGCTGCCAATTTAATAACGGCAAGTTGTGAGGTAGATCTCAAAACATGGAGTGACACAAAGGCCTGGTTGGGATGGGCACTTGGGACTGTAAGGCTATGTGCGCACGTGTGCGTAATTCATGCAGTTACGCTGTGCTTTGTAGCGCACCGTAACTGCATGCGTCCTGCGTCCCCTGCACAATCTATGGAGATTGTGCAGGGGCAGTGCGCACGTGGCGTCTTAGAGCGCAGCGCTTCGGCTGCTGCCCGAAGCGCTGCGTTCAAGAAGTGACATGTCACTTCTTCCGTGCGCTTTGCCGGCAGCTCCTGCTCTGTCTATGGCAGGAGCTGCAGGCGGAGCGCATGGAATCGGCTTTTTTTTTCCTACGGACATTTTCTGCAGCGATTTGAAGCGCACATGTGCTCTTCAGATCGCTGCAGAAATTTCTGCACGGCTAGTATACAACGTGCGCACATAGCCTTATACCGGGAATTGCTCCTTCTGCCATTCTTGTAACAAACCCTGTATATTTTTGGGGGATGGTTGAGTGGAAGTGGGAGGAATGAGGTTCATGAAATGTCGCTTGGGCATTCTCCGGACATCCTCTGACTCAAAGGCTGTCTCCTGTGCCACCAAATCAAATAGGAGAAATTTTCTCCTGCTACTGCAGAAATCTGCGTGATCCTTGTGACTTTTTTATAACAGGTGAAACTGTTGTAGGTAGTAATCTGGATGAGATAGAATGCTAACTTTTCGTACCAGGTCCTTGTCTTCCGCTTTCCCAGGTATGGTTGAAGCACCTGGACTTCCATTTATTTATTATAATCTATCACACAGATGTGCTTCTGTTTGTTCCTGGTGGTGCCCCTGTCTCTGACTCTCACAGTGGTGTCTGCATGCAGGGTGGGGATCATGCACATGTACTTGAGGTCTTTCCACTTCACTCCAAGATGATGCTCACTTGCCAATGACCATGAGGGACACATCTCCAAAACGTATGGACACTACTGCGGGCTTCACACGGTACGATCTATCGTGCGATTGCACGAGTGATCATACCCGCCCCGTCGTTTGTGCGTCACGGGCAAATCGCTGCCCGTGTCGCACAAAGTCATTAAACCGCCGTCACACGCACTTACCTGCTGAGCGACCTCACTGTGGGCAGCGAACATCTTCTTCCTGAAGGGGGAG
Source organism: Anomaloglossus baeobatrachus (assembly GCF_048569485.1). Taxonomy (NCBI): domain Eukaryota; kingdom Metazoa; phylum Chordata; class Amphibia; order Anura; family Aromobatidae; genus Anomaloglossus; species Anomaloglossus baeobatrachus. The sequence continues at coordinate 144,655,665 of NC_134353.1, read as the reverse complement.
GGATGCTCGGCGTCACAGCAACGTCACACAGCCGCAGGCCAATAGAAGTGGAGGGGCGGAGATGAGCGGGACGTAAACATCCCAACCACCTTCTTCTTCCGCATAGCCGGCGGGTGTCGCGGGACGCAGGTAAGCTGTGTTCATCGTTCCTGGGGTGTCACACGGAGCAACGTGTGCTGCCCCAAAAACGATGAACAACCTGCACAAATAAGATTAAACAATTTTTTAAAAATGAGCGACGAGTTCACGATCCACGATTTATAACCGATTTGGAGTCGCATGTAGGTGTCACACGAGACGACGTCATGAACTATGCCGGATGTGCATCACGAAAACCGTGACCCCAACGACACATTGCACGATAGATCATCTCGTGTGACGCCCGCATAACTGTAATGGGAAACCAACACATTTTTCTTATTGTCCCACAGGCCCCTCTATTTGCAGTATGGAGGGATTTATTTAGGGGGATACTGGTATAATAATTATCGGTGTACAAGTTGTAACCTTTCTCTAAAAATATGGTCATAAGCTCCCAGACAATTTTACCTGAGATGCCAATTGTCTGAGGGCAGTTTGGGGGTTGATTTGATGGTCCCTACCCTCATAGATGAGGAAGGTTCATGTGTACTGGCTTGTGCTCTTGCATATTTAGTACAATTTTGCCATACTTGATGCATTTGGAGGGCATGAATTGAAAGAATGGAAGACTGCTTTGTAATTCAATAGGGACTCATCGACTGAAACATTATGCTCTGGGGAATAAGAAGTTAGAAAGAAATCTTTTAGGAGGGAAATTAGGGGTCTCAAATTGTTAAGGTGGTAATAATTGGGGTCATTTCTTGGGGGGACTTGAACATTGTTACTAAAATGGAGGAATCGCATTAGGGTTTCATATCAGGAGCAGGACATTACGACTGCAAATGCAGGGGTGCTGTGAACACATTTATTTGCCCAGTACAAAGAGAGACAATTGCTGGATTTGGTCCTGTCAAATAGACCTTATACAATTTCAGATGTACAGGTGCGGGAGCACTTGGGCTGCAGTTACCATAATATGGTAAATTCAATGTAATATTCAATAGAACATTTCAAATGTGAAATGTTAAAACCTGGAATTTTAGGAATCCAATTTCAACAAATTAAGGGAAGAAATTAATCGTGTAGATTGGGACAATGTCATGGTAACTGGGGATATCGAACATAAATGGTGCAAATTTAAGGATATACTATTAGAGTCCTTTAAAAAACTTATACCCTCTGGTAATAAAATGTCCAGGAATAAAAGAAGCCACTATGGATAAATAACACAGTACAAATGTGGCGCCCCTGAGGCTTCCGTCGCCACAGGTCATTGCACCCCATCAGCGGTGTGATGCCCCATTCTGGGTGAGGAAGGGAGTGAACACCGGTCCCCTGGTAAATCCACACTACACCCATTGCTAGGAACACACTGGGACAAGGAATAGTGGCAGTAACCCTCCCATGCTGCATGCTGGGAGGGGTCGTAAGACCCATCCCTGCTCCCATAGGGTGGTAGCTTAGCAACCGGGGGGTGGGGAGAGCCAGCCGAGTGTAGAGCAGAGAGGAAGGTCAGAGTTTCAGTCTACCTCAGGGAGTGAGAGAGTGAGGAGCCAGCATGTAGTCGAAGTTTGAGGGAGAGTGGTGAAGGAGGAGGAGGCCTGCCGGAGGCAGGCAAGGAGGAGAAGAGAAAGGAAAGAAAGCTCCAAGTCAGACAGGAGCAGAGAAACAGAAAGAGACGCTTCCTGGTGAAGATCCTGGGACTCGGAGGGTCCAGGTGACACCACGTAGAGAACAGAAGGAGTCGCAGGGCCACGGGCAGTCTGTATAGCTGTCAGGGCAGTTTAGAGCTGCGGTGGCCTGGTCCACAAGAACATCGGTGTAGGGATCAAGCTGCGACAGGGGACGGTCCCTAGAGACTGGAGGAGTGCAAAGATCATCTCCAAACAGTAAAAACCGAGGCCCAGGGAACATTGTAGACTCCCCGGGCCAGAACCCATAGCAGAACTTCCAGAAAAGGGGTAATCAGCCGACAGGTGACCCCCCAGCCTGGAGGCAGTAGTGGAGGCCAAGCCAGGTTTATCCTATCAAAGGCAAGGCTAAGGAAGACAGCAGAAGAAAGAGACACTAAGAGAAGGGTACCGGCTTTTACTCTCAGAATCACCCAGAAATGGCGGAGGTCCCTGACAGTGGTCCCAGCAGTCCAAGGGTACTGTGCGCCTGAAGAATCGTGAAATAGCCTGTGTTTACTGTGAGAAACTGCCGCCATTGAAGCCACTGAGCGTGGGAAGAAGGGGGGCGTGCAAGAAGAAAGGGCGCGAAGAGAAGCCCCGCCCCCTTGTCCAAGAAAAGAGCGCGAAGCGGTGCCCGCCATGGAAGGCGGAGAAAGAAGAAATGGCGACTAGACAAGCTGGCCGGCTGGCAGAAAGAGTCTAAATGCCAGACCAGCAGAGAGAGAAAATGGCTCCTGCAAGCAGAGGCCAGGAGGAGCTTACCTGGATCAGGCCTGTGACCGCCGCTGAGCTGGAGGCTGAGGTCGGAAGGATGGCTGACGGGATGAAGAAGCAGAGCGGACGGGAGACAGCCGTGTGGGGGAAGGAGATGGTGCTGGCCATGAGGAGTCTGCAGAAGTCTGTGCAGCGAGGCCTGCGTGGGGGTGATGCCCACGTCCATCCAGAGTCCACACCAGCGATGCCGATCCTGCTGCAGAGCATCTCCGGCCTAGATCTGGGTGAGTCCCATGCTGCCCCTGCCGGCGCGAGTGCCCCAACCCCCGCTGCCATTCCCGCGGTCCCTGGAGAGACGCCCGGCACGGCGACGCCGATCTGGGCCGCAGCCATGCCAGGTGCGGCCCGCCAAGATTTCGCCGCCGGAGCGGCGCCCATCCACACCGCAGCAGCGACGCCAAGCCTGGCCCGTCTAGCTCAGGCCCCAGCAGCGATACCCCGCTCGCACCAGCAAGATCCCGCCGCAGCGGCAACGTTAATCCACACCGCAGATGCGGCCCGCCAAGCCCAGGCCGCAGCCACGCCAGGTGCGGCCCGTCAAGAATCGGTCACAGCAGCGACTCCAATACAGGCCGCCGCCGTGCCAGGCGCGGTCCGCCAAGACCAGCAGACGCAGACTGTGCTGACCGCTGTCTACCTGCTGCCAGGTGGGGAGCCGGAGAAGAATCCCTACATGTAAAGAAGTAAGAAAATGCTGAACTATATATAGCCCCTGTCTGCCCCTCATTCTTTGTGAAGATGTCCCTTTTGTGCTGCCCTAATGTGCTTTTCGAAAATGACACCCTTCCTGCCTTACTGCCCCTTGTACTTTTTGAAGACGTCACCCCCCCTGTGTATGTGTACCGGGCCACTAGACTGGAATGTGGTCCCCGGTGAATGTTTTTGTGTCATGTCTTACCAGGCCACTGGACTTAGCGGCTGGTATGTTGTTTATGTGTCTTACGTTTAAAATGAAGCTGAACGAACTGCCAGGCTACTGGACTTGTTGTAGCCAAGAAATGTATATAGTTGCACCCGTTGTGCCCCCTACCAGAATTATGGGGGATGTGCCCGAACCGTGCAATGGACTGGAAGTGCACACATAGAGTTTTCTTTATAAGAAGTTCGTAACGTTCGAATCATTGTGCCTCTCATAAAGGGAAGAAATGTTTTATTGTTTTATGTTACTCATAACAAAAATGTTTTGCAGTTCTTCCACATGTTTTTGTTGTTTTTCAGCCCGAGGACGTGCTGGGATTCGCTGTGGGGGAGTGTGGCGCCCCTGAGTCTTCCGTCGCCACAGGTCATTGCACCCCATCAGCGGTGTGATGCCCCATTCTGGGTGAGGAAGGGAGTGAACACCGGTCCCCTGGTAAATCCACACTACACCCATTGCTAGGAACACACTGGGACAAGGGATAGTGGCAGTAACCCTCCCATGCTGCATGCTGGGAGGGGTCGTAAGACCCATCCCTGCTCCCATAGGGTGGTAGCTTAGCAACCAGGGGGTGGGGAGAGCCAGCCGAGTGTAGAGCAGAGAGGAAGGTCAGAGTTTCAGTCTACCTCAGGGAGTGAGAGAGTGAGGAGCCAGCATGTAGTCGAAGTTTGAGGGAGAGTGGTGAAGGAGGAGGAGGCCTGCCGGAGGCAGGCAAGGAGGAGAAGAGAAAGAAAAGAAAGCTCCAAGTCAGACAGGAGCAGATAAACAGAAAGAGACGCTTCCTGGTGAAGATCCTGGGACTCGGAGGGTCCAGGTGACACCACGTAGAGAACAGAAGGAGTCGCAGGGCCACGGGCAGTCTGTATAGCTGTCAGGGCAGTTTAGAGCTGCGGTGGCCTGGTCCACAAGAACATCGGTGGAGGGATCAAGCTGCGACAGGGGACGGTCCCTAGAGACTGGAGGAGTGCAAAGATCATCTCCAAATAGTAAAAACCGAGGCCCAGGGAACGTTGTAGACTCCCCGGGCCAGAACCCATAGCAGAACTTCCAGAAAAGCCGACAGGTGACCCCCCAGCCTGGAGGCAGTAGTGGAGGCCAAGCCAGGTTTATCCTATCAAAGGCAAGGCTAAGGAAGACAGCAGAAGAAAGAGACACTAAGAGAAGGGTACCGGCTTTTACTCTCAGAATCACCCAGAAACGGCGGAGGTCCCTGACAGTGGTCCCAGCAGTCCAAGGGTCCCTACAGTACTGTGACAAGAAGTGTGAGTAAAGAACTTGAACTGCACCCTTGGAGTGGTCTCTGTTATTTCAGCTGCATAGACATTCCCAAGCACCAACTGTGCCCCGGGCATTGCTCCACCTGTGGGGAGCAGTACCACCATTGCTGCCATAACATCATCCCGGTGGTCTCACACAGCAGCGGCGGCTTAATAGCCGCATACCACAGGTGGCGTCACGAACACAACCTTTATTCAGCAAGCCACATTTTCTACTGACACCCACCAGGGCCACGGAGCCGGGCCCAGCCACCACTGACTACCTCCGGACTAGTACGGCCCGGCACCGGGTGTCCCATAGCCCTGGGGTGGGCGAGTCAACTTTGGCGTCACAAACAGGATTTCGTGCCTGGTCACACCGGGTACTGTGCACCTGAAGAATCGTGAAATAGCCTGTGTTTACTGTGAGAAACTGCCACCATTGAAGCCACTGAGCGTGGGAAGAAGGGGGGCGTGCAAGAAGAAAGGGCGCGAAGAGAAGCCCCGCCCCCTTGTCCAAGAAAAGAGCGCGAAGCGGTGCCCGCCATGGAAGGCGGAGAAAGAAGAAATGGCGACTAGACAAGCTGGCCGGCTGGCAGAAAGAGTCTAAATGCCAGACCAGCAGAGAGAGAAAATGGCTCCTGCAAGCAGAGGCCAGGAGGAGCTTACCTGGATCAGGCCTGTGACCGCCGCTGAGCTGGAGGCTGAGGTCGGAAGGATGGCTGACGGGATGAAGAAGCAGAGCGGACGGGAGACAGCCGTGTGGGGGAAGGAGATGGTGCTGGCCATGAGGAGTCTGCAGAAGTCTGTGCAGCGAGGCCTGCATGGGGGTGATGCCCACGTCCATCCAGAGTCCACACCAGCGATGCCGATCCTGCTGCAGAGCATCTCCGGCCTAGATCTGGGTGAGTCCCATGCTGCCCCTGCCGGCGCGAGTGCCCCAACCCCCGCTGCCATTCCCGCGGTCCCTGGAGAGACGCCCGGCACGGCGACGCCGATCTAGGCCGCAACCATGCCAGGTGCGGCCCGCCAAGATTTCGCCGCCGGAGCGGCGCCCATCCACACCGCAGCAGCGACGCCAAGCCCGGCCCGTCTAGCTCAGGCCCCAGCAGCGATACCCCGCTCGCACCAGCAAGATCCCGCCGCAGCGGGGACGTTAATCCACACCGCAGATGCGGCCCGCCAAGCCCAGGCCGCAGCCACGCCAGGTGCGGCCCGTCAAGAATCGGTCACAGCAGCGACTCCAATACAGGCCGCCGCCGTGCCAGGCGCGGCCCGCCAAGACCAGCAGACGCAGACTGTGCTGACCGCTGTCTACCTGCTGATAGGTGGGGAGCCGGAGAAGAATCCCTACATGTAAAGAAGTAAGAAAATGCTGAACTATATATAGCCCCTGTCTGCCCCTCATTCTTTGTGAAGATGTCCCTTTTGTGCTGCCCTAATGTGCTTTTCGAAAATGACACCCTTCCTGCCTTACTGCCCCTTGTACTTTTTGAAGACGTCACCCCCCCTGTGTATGTGTACCGGACCACTAGACTGGAATGTGGTCCCCGGTGAATGTTTTTGTGTCATGTCTTACCAGGCCACTGGACTTAGCGGCTGGTATGTTGTTTATGTGTCTTACGTTTAAAATGAAGCTGAACGAACTGCCAGGCTACTGGACTTGTTGTAGCCAAGAAATGTATATAGTTGCACCCGTTGTGCCCCCTACCAGAATTATGGGGGATGTGCCCGAACCGTGCAATGGACTGGAAGTGCACAGATAGAGTTTTCTTTATAAGAAGTTCATAACGTTCGAATCATTGTGCTTCTCATAAAGGGAAGAAATGTTTTATTGTTTTATGTTACTCATAACAAAAATGTTTTGCAGTTCTTCCACATGTTTTTGTTGTTTTTCAGCCCGAGGACGTGCTGGGATTCGCTGTGGGGGAGTGTGGCGCCCCTGAGGCTTCCGTCACCACAGGTCATTGCACCCCATCAGCGGTGTGATGCCCCATTCTGGGTGAGGAAGGGAGTGAACACCGGTCCCCTGGTAAATCCACACTACACCCATTGCTAGGAACACACTGGGACAAGGGATAGTGGCAGTAACCCTCCCATGCTGCATGCTGGGAGGGGTCGTAAGACCCATCCCTGCTCCCATAGGGTGGTAGCTTAGCAACCGGGGGGTGGGGAGAGCCAGCCAAGTGTAGAGCAGAGAGGAAGGTCAGAGTTTCAGTCTACCTCAGGGAGTGAGAGAGTGAGGAGCCAGCATGTAGTCGAAGTTTGAGGGAGAGTGGTGAAGGAGGAGGAGGCCTGCCGGAGGCAGGCAAGGAGGAGAAGAGAAAGGAAAGAAAGCTCCAAGTCAGACAGGAGCAGAGAAACAGAAAGAGACGCTTCCTGGTGAAGATCCTGGGACTCGGAGGGTCCAGGTGACACCACGTAGAGAACAGAAGGAGTCGCAGGGCCACGGGCAGTCTGTATAGCTGTCAGGGCAGTTTAGAGCTGCGGTGGCCTGGTCCACAAGAACATCGGTGGAGGGATCAAGCTGCGACAGGGGACGGTCCCTAGAGACTGGAGGAGTGCAAAGATCATCTCCAAATAGTAAAAACCGAGGCCCAGGGAACGTTGTAGACTCCCCGGGCCAGAACCCATAGCAGAATTTCCAGAAAAGCCGACAGGTGACCCCCCAGCCTGGAGGCAGTAGTGGAGGCCAAGCCAGGTTTATCCTATCAAAGGCAAGGCTAAGGAAGACAGCAGAAGAAAGAGACACTAAGAGAAGGGTACCGGCTTTTACTCTCAGAATCACCCAGAAACGGCGGAGGTCCCTGACAGTGGTCCCAGCAGTCCAAGGGTCCCTACAGTACTGTGACAAGAAGTGTGAGTAAAGAACTTGAACTGCACCCTTGGAGTGGTCTCTGTTATTTCAGCTGCATAGACATTCCCAAGCACCAACTGTGCCCCGGGCATTGCTCCACCTGTGGGGAGCAGTACCACCATTGCTGCCATAACATCATCCCGGTGGCCTCACACAGCAGCGGCGGCTTAATAGCCGCATACCACAGGTGGCGTCATGAACACAACCTTTATTCAGCAAGCCACATTTTCTACTGACACCCACCAGGGCCACGGAGCCGGGCCCAGCCACCACTGACTACCTCCGGACTAGTCCGGCCCGGCACCGGGTGTCACATAGCCCTGGAGTGGGCGAGTCACAAACAAAAGGCTTTCAAAATCTTTAAGGATGAGAATATAGAAATAGCATTTCAGGAGTATAAAATTTTCAATAGGAAATGTATAAAAGAAATCAAGTTAGCAAAATTAGCTACTGAAACAAAAATCACCAAAAACATTAAAATAAACCCCAACATTTTTTTTATAAATACATCAATGGCAAAAGGAAAAAAAGGATGGTACTGGACCCATAAAAGATTATAACAGGATAACTAAAGAGGACAAAGAATAGGCTGAGATATTAAACAGAGACTTTTTATCCATGTTCACTAGAGATGAGCGAACCGGTCCCGGTTCGGCTCGAGGCGGTTCGCCGAACGGGGGGTCTGGCTCGAGTTCGGCTCGTCGAACGTTCGACGAACCGAACTCGAGCCCATAGGAAACAATGGCAGGCAATCACAAACACAGTAAAACACCTAGAAAACACCCTCAAAGGTGTCCAAAAGGTGACAAACAACTCACAACACAACACAAACACATGGGAAAGTGACAAGGACATGTACTCATGCGAAAACAAAACAGCTGGACAAGGAAAAAGAGGAGGACACACAGATATAGGCATGGCACGCCCTTCTAAAGTCATGTAAAACACCGCAAGGTGACTCCAAGCGGAGTCTCCCTTTTTTCCAAAAATTGGGCCCCACACACCCACCCCTTCAGTGGCAGCAGTTGTGCCCCAGTTGTACACTTCACAGCTAGATTTGCATCAAGCACATTCAAAAATACGCCATTCTTATCCGTCCCCAGGATGACACCGGGGTAGGTAGCAAAGTCTTTCCTGATCCCAGCTCTGTTCATCTTGGCTTCTTTTAAAAACACAGCAAGCAAGGGTTACTCCAAGCGGAGTCTCCCTTTTTTCCAAAAATTGGGCCCCACACACACCCACCCCTTCAGTGGCAGCAGTTGTGCCCCAGTTGTACACTTCACAGCTAGATTTGCATCAAGCACATTCAAAAATACGCTATTCTTAACCGTCCCCAGGATGACACCGGGGTAGGTAGCAAAGTCTTTCCTGATCCCAGCTCTGTTCATCTTGGCTTCTTTTAAAAACACAGCAAGCAAGGGTTACTCCAAGCGGAGTCTCCCTTTTTTCCAAAAATTGGGCCACACAGACACCCACCCCATCAGTGGCAGCACTTGGGCCCTAGTTGCAAACAGGATGTTTTGATTTGCATCAAGCACATTCAAAAATACGCTATTCTTAGCCGTCCACAGGATGACACCGGGGTAGGTAGCAAAGTCTTTCCTGATCCCAGCTCTGTTCATCTTGGCTTCTTTTAAAAACACAGCAAGCAAGGGTTACTCCAAGCGGAGTCTCCCTTTTTTCCAAAAATTGGGCCACACAGACACCCACCCCATCAGTGGCAGCACTTGGGCCCTAGTTGCAAACAGGATGTTTTGATTTGCATCAAGCACATTCAAAAATACGCTATTCTTAGCCGTCCCCAGGATGACACTGGGGTAGGTAGCAAAGTCTTTGCTGACCCATGACTTGTTCATCTTGGCTTCTTTTAAAAACAATGTAAGCAAGGGTTACTCCAAGCGGAGTCTCCCTTTTTTCCAAAAATTGGGCCACACAGACACCCACCCCATCAGTGGCAGCACTTGGGCCCTAGTTGCAAACAGGATGTTTTGATTTGCATCAAGCACATTCAAAAATACGCTATTCTTAGCCGTCCCCAGGATGACACCGGGGTAGGTAGCAAAGTCTTTGCTGACCCATGACTTGTTCATCTTGGCTTCTTTTAAAAACAATGTAAGCAAGGGTTACTCCAAGCGGAGTCTCCCTTTTTTCCAAAAATTGGGCCACACAGACACCCACCCCATCAGTGGCAGCACTTGGGCCCTAGTTGCAAACAGGATGTTTTGATTTGCATCAAGCACATTCAAAAATACGCTATTCTTAGCCGTCCCCAGGATGACACCGGGGTAGGTAGCAAAGTCTTTCCTGATCCCAGCTCTGTTCATCTTGGCTTCTTTTAAAAACACAGCAAGCAAGGGTTACTCCAAGCGGAGTCTCCCTTTTTTCCAAAAATTGGGCCACACAGACACCCACCCCATCAGTGGCAGCACTTGGGCCCTAGTTGCAAACAGGATGTTTTGATTTGCATCAAGCACATTCAAAAATACGCTATTCTTAGCCGTCCACAGGATGACACCGGGGTAGGTAGCAAAGTCTTTCCTGATCCCAGCTCTGTTCATCTTGGCTTCTTTTAAAAACACAGCAAGCAAGGGTTACTCCAAGCGGAGTCTCCCTTTTTTCCAAAAATTGGGCCACACAGACACCCACCCCATCAGTGGCAGCACTTGGGCCCTAGTTGCAAACAGGATGTTTTGATTTGCATCAAGCACATTCAAAAATACGCTATTCTTAGCCGTCCCCAGGATGACACTGGGGTAGGTAGCAAAGTCTTTGCTGACCCATGACTTGTTCATCTTGGCTTCTTTTAAAAACAATGTAAGCAAGGGTTACTCCAAGCGGAGTCTCCCCTTTTTTCCAAAAATTGGGCCCCACACACACCCACCCATTCAGTGGCAGCAGTTGTGCCCCAGTTGTACACTTCACAGCTAGATTTGCATCAAGCACATTCAAAAATACGCCATTCTTATCCGTCCCCAGGATGACACCGGGGTAGGTAGCAAAGTCTTTCCTGATCCCAGCTCTGTTCATCTTGGCTTCTTTTAAAAACACAGCAAGCAAGGGTTACTCCAAGCGGAGTCTCCCTTTTTTCCAAAAATTGGGCCACACAGACACCCACCACATCAGTGGCAGCACTTGGGCCCTAGTTGCAAACAGGATGTTTTGATTTGCATCAAGCACATTCAAAAATACGCTATTCTTAGCCGTCCCCAGGATGACACCGGGGTAGGTAGCAAAGTCTTTGCTGACCCATGACTTGTTCATCTTGGCTTCTTTTAAAAACAATGTAAGCAAGGGTTACTCCAAGCGGAGTCTCCCTTTTTTCCAAAAATTGGGCCACACAGACACCCACCCCATCAGTGGCAGCACTTGGGCCCTAGTTGCAAACAGGATGTTTTGATTTGCATCAAGCACATTCAAAAATACGCTATTCTTAGCCGTCCCCAGGATGACACCGGGGTAGGTAGCAAAGTCTTTCCTGATCCCAGCTCTGTTCATCTTGGCTTCTTTTAAAAACACAGCAAGCAAGGGTTACTCCAAGCGGAGTCTCCCTTTTTTCCAAAAATTGGGCCACACAGACACCCACCCCATCAGTGGCAGCACTTGGGCCCTAGTTGCAAACAGGATGTTTTGATTTGCATCAAGCACATTCAAAAATACGCTATTCTTAGCCGTCCACAGGATGACACCGGGGTAGGTAGCAAAGTCTTTCCTGATCCCAGCTCTGTTCATCTTGGCTTCTTTTAAAAACACAGCAAGCAAGGGTTACTCCAAGCGGAGTCTCCCTTTTTTCCAAAAATTGGGCCACACAGACACCCACCCCATCAGTGGCAGCACTTGGGCCCTAGTTGCAAACAGGATGTTTTGATTTGCATCAAGCACATTCAAAAATACGCTATTCTTAGCCGTCCCCAGGATGACACTGGGGTAGGTAGCAAAGTCTTTGCTGACCCATGACTTGTTCATCTTGGCTTCTTTTAAAAACAATGTAAGCAAGGGTTACTCCAAGCGGAGTCTCCCCTTTTTTCCAAAAATTGGGCCCCACACACACCCACCCATTCAGTGGCAGCAGTTGTGCCCCAGTTGTACACTTCACAGCTAGATTTGCATCAAGCACATTCAAAAATACGCCATTCTTATCCGTCCCCAGGATGACACCGGGGTAGGTAGCAAAGTCTTTCCTGATCCCAGCTCTGTTCATCTTGGCTTCTTTTAAAAACACAGCAAGCAAGGGTTACTCCAAGCGGAGTCTCCCTTTTTTCCAAAAATTGGGCCACACAGACACCCACCACATCAGTGGCAGCACTTGGGCCCTAGTTGCAAACAGGATGTTTTGATTTGCATCAAGCACATTCAAAAATACGCTATTCTTAGCCGTCCCCAGGATGACACCGGGGTAGGTAGCAAAGTCTTTGCTGACCCATGACTTGTTCATCTTGGCTTCTTTTAAAAACAATGTAAGCAAGGGTTACTCCAAGCGGAGTCTCCCTTTTTTCCAAAAATTGGGCCACACAGACACCCACCCCATCAGTGGCAGCACTTGGGCCCTAGTTGCAAACAGGATGTTTTGATTTGCATAAAGCACATTCAAAAATACGCTATTCTTAGCCGTCCCCAGGATGACACCGGGGTAGGTAGCAAAGTCTTTCCTGATCCCAGCTCTGTTCATCTTGGCTTCTTTTAAAAACACAGCAAGCAAGGGTTACTCCAAGCGGAGTCTCCCTTTTTTCCAAAAATTGGGCCACACAGACACCCACCCCATCAGTGGCAGCACTTGGGCCCTAGTTGCAAACAGGATGTTTTGATTTGCATCAAGCACATTCAAAAATACGCTATTCTTAGCCGTCCCCAGGATGACACCGGGGTAGGTAGCAAAGTCTTTCCTGATCCCAGCTCTGTTCATCTTGGCTTCTTTTAAAAACACAGCAAGCAAGGGTTACTCCAAGCGGAGTCTCCCTTTTTTCCAAAAATTGGGCCACACAGACACCCACCCCATCAGTGGCAGCACTTGGGCCCTAGTTGCAAACAGGATGTTTTGATTTGCATCAAGCACATTCAAAAATACGCTATTCTTAGCCGTCCACAGGATGACACCGGGGTAGGTAGCAAAGTCTTTCCTGATCCCAGCTCTGTTCATCTTGGCTTCTTTTAAAAACACAGCAAGCAAGGGTTACTCCAAGCGGAGTCTCCCTTTTTTCCAAAAATTGGGCCACACAGACACCCACCCCATCAGTGGCAGCACTTGGGCCCTAGTTGCAAACAGGATGTTTTGATTTGCATCAAGCACATTCCAAATCCACAAGCATTTACTCTCCCCAGGATGACACAGGGGTAGTAAATTCCTTCTGGATCCATGACTTGTTCATTTTGATGAACGTCAGTCTGTCCACATTGTCACTGGACAGACGCGTGCGCTTATCTGTCAGCACACACCCAGCAGCACTGAATACACGTTCAGAGACAACGCTGGCAGCTGGACACGACAAAATCTCCAAGGCGTAAGTTGCGAGCTCTGGCCATTTTTGTAGGTTTGAAGCCCAAAAGGAGCAAGGCTCCAGTTGCACAGTCATGGCATCGATGTTCATTTGGAGATACTCCTGTATCATCCTCTCCAGCCGTTGACTATGTGTCAGACTTGTTGTCTCTGGTGGCCTTGCAAAAGAGGGTCTAAAAAAATTATGAAAAGATTCCATAAAATTGCTGTTACCGGCACCAGAAAAGGTCCTACTGGTACGGGTAGACTGTTGAAGATGACGAGACCGTCCCATGTTTGTCAAGTTACAACTGGGAGATTCACTCCCTGCACCTGCACGGTTGTTTGGTGGAAAAGCCGAGCTAAGATCTAGTAACAGCTTCTGCTGATACTCCTGCATACGTGCGTCCCTTTCTATGGCTGGAATTATGTCACAAAATTTGGACTTGTACCGGGGATCTAATAGTGTGGCAATCCAGTAGTCATCATCACTTCTAATTTTGACAATACGACTGTCATGTTGGAGGTAGTGCAACAAAAAGGCACTCATGTGTCTTGCGCAGCCATGCGGACCAAGTCCATGCTGTGTTTGTGGCATAGAGGTGCTACCCGTTCTTTCTTCCTCTGACATCTGACCCCAACCTCTTTCAACTGAAATTTGACCAAGGTCTCCCTCATCCGCTGAGTCTTCCATGTCCATGGACAGTTCGTCCTCCATTTCTTCATGTTCTCCTGCACCTTGCTCAACATTTCGCCTGCTACTATGCGCCCTTGTCGATCCCTGTCCCCCATGGTCCCATGCCTGCTGCGTTGGTGATGATGAACGTCTGGACCTTCGTGATGTTGTTGTCCCTTGCGCATATGAATCCTCCTGTAGTTCCTCCCCTTCATGTTGTCCCACCCCCTGACTCCGAATAGTGTTTAGCGTGTGCTCCAGCATGTAAATGACTGGAATCGTCATGCTGATAATGGCATTGTCAGAGCTAAACATATTCGTCGCCATGTCGAAACTGTGCAGAAGGGTGCATAGGTCCTTGATCTGAGACCACTCCATCAGGGTGATCTGCCCCACCTCTGCATCTCGTTGGCCCAGGCTATACGTCATGACGTATTGCACCAGGGCTCTGCGGTGCTGCCACAGTCGCTGTAACATGTGGAGAGTTGAATTCCAGCGTGTCGCCACATCGCATTTCAGGCGATGAACCGGCAGGCCGAAAGACTTCTGGAGCGATGCAAGTCGCTCTGCTGCGGCGCTTGAACGGCGGAAGTGAGCTGACAGTTTTCGTGCCCTGTTCAGAAGGCCATCTAGGCCGGGATAGTGTGTTAAAAATTGCTGCACGACAAGGTTCAACACGTGAGCCATACAAGGTACGTGTGTCACCTTGCCCAGGCGAAGTGCCGCACCCAGGTTTGCAGCATTGTCGCACACGGCCTTACCAGGCTGCAGTTTGAGTGGAGACAACCATTTATTAAACTCGGACCGCAAAGCTGACCACAACTCCTCAGCTGTGTGACTCTTATTACCAAGACATGTCAAGCTAAAGACCGCCTGATGCCGTTGCGCTCTGCTGCCAGCATAGTAATGAGGGGTGCGTGATTCCTTCTGCGCAGTGAGAACGCTGGTGGCCTGACCAGGCAGGCTTGGGGCGGAGGTGGAGGACCCAGATGAGGTGGAGGATGCAGAAGCAGTGGCGGAACTTGGACAGACAGAGGATTGACACACAAGTCGTGGGGACGGCAAGACTTGTGCAGCAGACCCTTCACCATCTATCACCATAGTTACCCAGTGCCCAGTCAGCGACATGTAACGTCCCTGTCCATGCTTACTGGTCCAAGTATCGGTGGTGAAATGCACCCGTTCACACACAGAGTTTCTCAAGGAAGCGGTGATGTTGTGTGCGACATGCTGGTGTAGCGCGGGCACACCTTTCTTAGAGAAGTAGTGGCGACTAGGCATCTGGTACTGGGGCACAGCGACAGACATAAGGTCTCTAAAATCCTGTGTGTCCACTAGGCGGAAAGGCAGCATTTCAGTAGCCAACAGCTTACAGAGGGATAGAGTCAACCTCTTAGCTTTGTCATGGGTCGGAGGAAGTGGCCTTTTATTTGACCACATCTGAGGGACAGAGATCTGGCTGCTGTGTGTAGACGGTGTTGAGTAGGGTGTCCCTGGAAAAATGCAGGTTTGTGAGGAAAGTGCAGGCGGAGACATGATGTTGCCTTCATCCAACGTTGGTGCTATCGATGTCTGAGAGAGCTGTACACACTCACTTGTTTCCCCTTCCAAACCAACTGACGACCTTACAAGCAAACTGCCTGTTGCGGTTACAGTGGTGGAAGTTTTGCGTGGAAAAACAGGTGTGGCAGCTGTCCCCACAGTCCTAGAAGATGAAGAGCGCGCGGATGCAGTGGAAGGGGCGGGCGGTGGATGGTTCGCTCCGCTAGGCCGCATTGCAGCACGGTGAGCTTCCCACCGGGACTTATGATATTTATTCATGTGACGATTCATGGAAGAAGTTGTCAAACTGCTGAGCTTTTGACCTCTACTAAGAGAATCATGACAAATGTTACATATCACATGAGTTGGGCGATCTTTTTCGATGTGAAAAAAGGACCAGGCTAGGCAAGGCTTAGAGGCCATGCGACCTGTTGATCCACCCCGAATAATGCTCATAGGCAGAGTGGTGGCTGAGGATGCAGTTGTAGACGTGCTACCAGTGCTCCGACTCTGTCCAGGAAGGCGCAAGGTAACTTCGTCGTCGGTTGCATCCTCCTCCACCGCCTCTGTTGACCTCCTCGAGTGCCTGACTGGGGGTTGACAGTAGGTGGGATCTAGAACGTCATCATCAATTGTTGTGTTTGCACTCCCCTCCCCCTCAGACCGAGCCTCTTCTTGCCCTGACGGAATATTTAAGTTGTCATCCCAATCGGGTATCTGCGTCTCATCTTCATCAGTATGTTCCTCATTGTCTATAACCACAGGTGTTACAGTTTGTGACAAAGGGTCAACATTATGCTCAGAAACTTGGTCCTCACGGCCTGAATCTGAGTCACAAAGGTTCTGGGCATCACTGCAGACCATTTCCTGTTCTGTACTCACTGTAGCTTGGGAGCAGACCTCTGATTCCCAGGCTATAGTGTGACTGAACAGCTCTGCAGACTCAGCCATCTCAGTTCCACCATACTGTGCAGGGCTGATGGAGACTTCAGAGCTGGGAGAAATCAAGTGTGATTGGGATGACAACTCAGAGGACTGGTGTTTTTTGGATGCGGTACTTGAAGTGGCTGAGAGGGCACTTGTTGGACCACTTGAGATCCATTCAAGCATTTTCCTTTTTTGCCCATCATCTACCTTTCTTCCTGTTGTTCGTGTCCGTAAAAAAGGGAGCACATCGGATTGTCCACGGTAAGTAGTAGACATCTTACTTTTGCTGGTAGATGGTCTATCTTCAGCAGATGATAATGGAGCTTTGCCACCTTCCCCACGGACAAAACCTTTTTTGCCTTTTCCACCACGCCTCTTCCCCTTTCCACCAGCATCTGTCATTTTGCCACTCATGTTGATTGCGACAAGATTGTGGACTGAAAATGTGGTAGTAAAAATTGAGAGGTGGTGAAGATTGCAGTGGTGGTCTAGCTTTATTAACAGCAGAATAATAAAGAATAAATATCCCTGACAATGCAACTTAGTTATAATTAGTTGGAGTGTGCAACGCAGGCAGACGTGCTGCAAATGTCTTTGCACTAGTGGGACTATAGCAAAGTCCAATAGCCACGTATAGGATGCCACTAGGTACACTGAGTGTTTGCTAGTATAATGGCTTGGTTAGAATGAGTTGTAGTGTGCAACGCAGGCAGACGCGCTCTGCAAATGTCTTTGCACTAGTGGGACTATAGCAAAGTCCAATAGCCACGTATAGGATGCCACTAGGTACACTGAGTGTTTGCTAGTATAATGGCTTGGTTAGAATGAGTTGTAGTGTGCAACGCAGGCAGACGCGCTCTGCAAATGTCTTTGCACTAGTGGGACTATAGCAAAGTCCAATAGCCACGTATAGGATGCCACTAGGTACACTGAGTGTTTGCTAGTATAATGGCTTGGTTAGAATGAGTTGTAGTGTGCAACGCAGGCAGACGCGCTCTGCAAATGTCTTTGCACTAGTGGGACTATAGCAAAGTCCAATAGCCACGTATAGGATGCCACTAGGTACACTGAGTGTTTGCTAGTATAATGGCTTGGTTAGAATGAGTTGTAGTGTGCAACGCAGGCAGACGCGCTCTGCAAATGTCTTTGCACTAGTGGGACTATAGCAAAGTCCAATAGCCACGTATAGGATGCCACTAGGTACACTGAGTGTTTGCTAGTATAATGGCTTGGTTAGAATGAGTTGTAGTGTGCAACGCAGGCAGACGCGCTCTGCAAATGTCTTTGCACTAGTGGGACTATAGCAAAGTCCAATAGCCACGTATAGGATGCCACTAGGTACACTGAGTGTTTGCTAGTATAATGGCTTGGTTAGAATGAGTTGTAGTGTGCAACGCAGGCAGACGCGCTCTGCAAATGTCTTTGCACTAGTGGGACTATAGCAAAGTCCAATAGCCACGTATAGGATGCCACTAGGTACACTGAGTGTTTGCTAGTATAATGGCTTGGTTAGAATGAGTTGTAGTGTGCAACGCAGGCAGACGCGCTCTGCAAATGTCTTTGCACTAGTGGGACTATAGCAAAGTCCAATAGCCACGTATAGGATGCCACTAGGTACACTGAGTGTTTGCTAGTATAATGGCTTGGTTAGAATGAGTTGTAGTGTGCAACGCAGGCAGACGCGCTCTGCAAATGTCTTTGCACTAGTGGGACTATAGCAAAGTCCAATAGCCACGTATAGGATGCCACTAGGTACACTGAGTGTTTGCTAGTATAATGGCTTGGTTAGAATGAGTTGTAGTGTGCAACGCAGGCAGACGCGCTCTGCAAATGTCTTTGCACTAGTGGGACTATAGCAAAGTCCAATAGCCACGTATAGGATGCCACTAGGTACACTGAGTGTTTGCTAGTATAATGGCTTGGTTAGAATGAGTTGTAGTGTGCAACGCAGGCAGACGCGCTCTGCAAATGTCTTTGCACTAGTGGGACTATAGCAAAGTCCAATAGCCACGTATAGGATGCCACTAGGTACACTGAGTGTTTGCTAGTATAATGGCTTGGTTAGAATGAGTTGTAGTGTGCAACGCAGGCAGACGTGCTCTGCAAATGTCTTTGCACTAGTGGGACTATAGCAAAGTCCAATAGCCACGTATAGGATGCCACTAGGTACACTGAGTGTTTGCTAGTATAATGGCTTGGTTAGAATGAGTTGTAGTGTGCAACGCAGGCAGACGCGCTCTGCAAATGTCTTTGCACTAGTGGGACTATAGCAAAGTCCAATAGCCACGTATAGGATGCCACTAGGTACACTGAGTGTTTGCTAGTATAATGGCTTGGTTAGAATGAGTTGTAGTGTGCAACGCAGGCAGACGCGCTCTGCAAATGTCTTTGCACTAGTGGGACTATAGCAAAGTCCAATAGCCACGTATAGGATGCCACTAGGTACACTGAGTGTTTGCTAGTATAATGGCTTGGTTAGAATGAGTTGTAGTGTGCAACGCAGGCAGACGCGCTCTGCAAATGTCTTTGCACTAGTGGGACTATAGCAAAGTCCAATAGCCACGTATAGGATGCCACTAGGTACACTGAGTGTTTGCTAGTATAATGGCTTGGTTAGAATGAGTTGTAGTGTGCAACGCAGGCAGACGCGCTCTGCAAATGTCTTTGCACTAGTGGGACTATAGCAAAGTCCAATAGCCACGTATAGGATGCCACTAGGTACACTGAGTGTTTGCTAGTATAATGGCTTGGTTAGAATGAGTTGTAGTGTGCAACGCAGGCAGACGCGCTCTGCAAATGTCTTTGCACTAGTGGGACTATAGCAAAGTCCAATAGCCACGTATAGGATGCCACTAGGTACACTGAGTGTTTGCTAGTATAATGGCTTGGTTAGAATGAGTTGTAGTGTGCAACGCAGGCAGACGCGCTCTGCAAATGTCTTTGCACTAGTGGGACTATAGCAAAGTCCAATAGCCACGTATAGGATGCCACTAGGTACACTGAGTGTTTGCTAGTATAATGGCTTGGTTAGAATGAGTTGTAGTGTGCAACGCAGGCAGACGCGCTCTGCAAATGTCTTTGCACTAGTGGGACTATAGCAAAGTCCAATAGCCACGTATAGGATGCCACTAGGTACACTGAGTGTTTGCTAGTATAATGGCTTGGTTAGAATGAGTTGTAGTGTGCAACGCAGGCAGACGCGCTCTGCAAATGTCTTTGCACTAGTGGGACTATAGCAAAGTCCAATAGCCACGTATAGGATGCCACTAGGTACACTGAGTGTTTGCTAGTATAATGGCTTGGTTAGAATGAGTTGTAGTGTGCAACGCAGGCAGACGCGCTCTGCAAATGTCTTTGCACTAGTGGGACTATAGCAAAGTCCAATAGCCACGTATAGGATGCCACTAGGTACACTGAGTGTTTGCTAGTATAATGGCTTGGTTAGAATGAGTTGTAGTGTGCAACGCAGGCAGACGCGCTCTGCAAATGTCTTTGCACTAGTGGGACTATAGCAAAGTCCAATAGCCACGTATAGGATGCCACTAGGTACACTGAGTGTTTGCTAGTATAATGGCTTGGTTAGAATGAGTTGTAGTGTGCAACGCAGGCAGACGCGCTCTGCAAATGTCTTTGCACTAGTGGGACTATAGCAAAGTCCAATAGCCACGTATAGGATGCCACTAGGTACACTGAGTGTTTGCTAGTATAATGGCTTGGTTAGAATGAGTTGTAGTGTGCAACGCAGGCAGACGCGCTCTGCAAATGTCTTTGCACTAGTGGGACTATAGCAAAGTCCAATAGCCACGTATAGGATGCCACTAGGTACACTGAGTGTTTGCTAGTATAATGGCTTGGTTAGAATGAGTTGTAGTGTGCAACGCAGGCAGACGCGCTCTGCAAATGTCTTTGCACTAGTGGGACTATAGCAAAGTCCAATAGCCACGTATAGGATGCCACTAGGTACACTGAGTGTTTGCTAGTATAATGGCTTAGTTATCAGTTGGAGTGTGCAGAGGACAAGAGGGTACAGTGGCAGGATTGTGGTGCTCTGGGTAGAGGAATGGAAGACTGCCTTTCTATTCCCTCCTAATGGTGAAATGCAGGTAGGAAATCCCTGACCTGGGCTACACAGACGCTGTTGCTGTTTGCAGGACCTGTCACCTATGGCTCTCTGACCCTGCCGGTTGGAGCCCTTAAAAGGACTGCTATAAAGTGCTCTCCCTAAGCTGTCTAACGCTGTGTATGCAGCGCATACAGCTGTATCGGCTATAGGACTCAGGAAGACGGAGCTGCGACAGTGATGTCTGACACCAAAGACGCAGAAGGCAGATAATGGCGTCCGTGAAGAAAATGTCCGGTTTTATAATGCAGGGACATGTGACATGCAGATCCTATCACACATGCCGTTGCTTCTCTGGCTCAAAGTCCACTTAGCTGTGTGTGTGTCTGGGATTGGCTGACATGCTGGCCCGCCCCACAAGACGCGCGCGCTTAGGGAAGGAAGACAAGAAAAAAAAAAAAAAAAAATGGCGATCGCCATTATAGAAACAGCAGTGATCTGAAGGCGCTGTTCACGCACACTATACACTGAAATGTGATAATAGTTTGATTCACAGAGTGACTTACACCATTACAGCAGAAACCAAGCTATGATTTAGCTGTTTTTTGGCTGCTAGAACCGTTCTCGAACGTTTCTAGAACTACCGAGCTTTTGCAAAAAGCTCGAGTTCTAGTTCGATCTAGAACATGCCCCAAAATCACTCGAGCCGCGAACTGGAGAACCACGAACCACGAACCGCGCTCAACTCTAATGTTCACTAAGGAACTGACTGTTCCAGGGATCATTCAACAAGGCAAAAATTCCACCCCACCCTGACATAACTAATTTAACACAAGAAGTATGCCTGCTTCTGAGTAAATTAAACATTGACAAATCCTCCGGGCCAGATGACATTCATTCATGGATATTGAGGGAATTGAGCTCAGTAATTGACAGACCACTGTATCTTATCTTCTTAGACTCTCTTGAAACAGGTTTGATACCTAACGATTGGAGAATGGCTGATGTGGTACTGATATTTAAGAAAAGTAAGAGGGTGGATTCAGACAACTATTATCTAGTGCGTCTAATGTCAGTGGTGTGCAATGTTTTTGAGGGCATTTTAAGAGATGACATGCAAGATTATATTAGAGAGAATACTATAATAACTGATTACCAGCATCTATTTATAAAAGATAAGATGTATCTAATCAACATGTTGAGATTCTATGAGGAGGGAAGTGAAAATCTGGATATTGGTGTTGCAGTTGATGTGATTTATTTGTACTTTGCAAAGTCCAAAGTTGCAAAGTTGAATTTGTTTAGCTTAGAAAAAAGACACCTCAGAGGAGATCTCATTTATATGTATAAATACATGTGTGGTCAATACAAAGAACCGGCACATAGTTTATTCCTTCCAAAAATAGACAACACTAAGGACCAGGGGGCATTCACTGAGAGTTGAAAAAAGGTGATTCTGGCAGTTAAATAGGAAAGGTTTTTTTTTACAATTACAGTATTCAGATTGTGGAATGCCCTACTACAAGAGCTAGTAATAGCAGACACTATAACAACTTTTAAAAAAGGGCTGGATGATTTCCTCATTAGACACAACATTGTCAGTTATAAATTATGTAGTGATAAAATTTATAATTGGCAGAGTAAGGTCGAACCAGATGGACCTAGATCATTTTCAACCAATGTAATTATGTAAGTACAAGCGGAGAGTGAGTTGTTTTTTTTAAACTAACCCTATGTTATGGGTAAAGACCCCCCAATTTTTTCTTTTTGGGATGGATGTGGCGATCCAGTAATGGGAATGGAAGGATATTGTTTTTTTGGAAATATATTTATGGCCATACAAATTGGTTTGGGGGGCATTAAGGTCTAATACATTTTGGGTTATGAAGACTTTGAAAAAGTTGAAGGGGGTAAAATTAGTTGCATTTACATTGATGTCAGGGGCTGCAGCAAATGGGGGGATTTATGGGTTAAATGACTTTTCAGGATACCACTGTGGAGGGGGTACTGCACTACTTGAGCCTGCCTATGACACTTCAGCAAAGAAGACCTACTATGCTACCATTGGGTTGTGGGATCCTGTTGGGGAAGCAGAGTCATCACTGTCTGAAAATGCCTTGACTTTAGAGGTAGACACTAGTGATGAGCGAGTGCGCTTGTCACTACTCGGTACTCGCACGAGTATCACTGTACTCGGGCTACTCGGTGGGTACCGAGTAATTTCGCGATACTCGTCCTTTACTCGTGGTCTTCATCCCTGCATGTTGGCGCTCTTTTGAGAGTCAGCCCTCATGCAGGGATTGGCTGGCAGACCACTGCAATGCCACAGCCCTGTTAGTTGTGGAATTGCAGTGATTGGCCGGCCCGCACAGCGTGACCGAGCCTTTATACCGGCGGGCGCGCTGTGCTCTGCACACAGCCATCTCGTATTCCCTGCTTTCCCCGCCCACAGGCGCCTATGATTGGTTGCAGTGATACACGCCCCCACGCTGAGTGACAGGTGTCTCACTGCACCCAATCACAGCAGCTGGTGGGCGTGTGTATACTGTGCAGTGAAATAACTAATTAAATAATTAAAGAAACCGGTGTGCGGTCCCCCCAATTTTAATACCAGCCAGATAAAGCTATACGGCTGAAGGCTGGTATTCTCAGGATGGGGAGCTCCACATTATGGGGAGCCCCCCAGCCTAACAATATCAGTCTGCAGCCGCCCAGAATTGCCGCATACATTAGATGCGACAGTTCTGGGACTGTACCCGGCTCTTCCCGATTTGCCCTGGTGCGTTGGCAAATCGGGATAATAAGGAGTTAATGACAGCCCATAGCTGCCAGTAAATCCTAGATTAATCATGTCAGGCGTCTCCATGAGATACCCTCCATGTATAATCTGTAAATTACAGTAAATAAACACACACACACACACCCGAAAAAATCCTTTATTAGAAATAAAAAACACAAACCAATTCCCTCGTAACCAATTTAATAAGCCCCAAAAAGCCCTCCATGTCCGGTGTAATCCACGGACCTCCAGCGTCGCTTCTAGCTCTGCTGCATGGAGGTGACCAGAGCTGCAGCAGACACCGCCGCTCCTGTGAGCTCCACGCAGCAAATGAGGTGAGTAGCGCGATCAGCTGCTGTCAGTGAGGTAACTCAAGGCCACTGCTGGATCCAGTGGTTGCCGCGGATAACCTCAGTTACAGCTCAGCTGATCACGCTACTCACCTCATTTGCTGCGTGGAGGTCACAGGAGCGGCGGTGTCTGCTGCAGCTCCGGTCACCTCTATGCAGCAGAGCTGGAAGCGACGCTGGAGGTCCGTGGATTACGCCGGATATGGAGGGCTTTTTGGGGCTTATTATATTGGTTACGAGGGAATTGGTTTGTGTTTTTTATTTCTAATAAATTATTTTTTCAGGTGTGTGTGTGTGTTTATTTACTGTAATTTACAGATTAATCATGGAAGGTTTCTCGGGGAGATGCCTGACATGAATAATCTAGGATTTAGTGGCAGCTATGGGCTGCCAATAACTCCTTATTACCCCGATTTGCCAATGCACCAGGGCAAATCGGGAAGAGCCGGGTACAGTCCCAGAACTGTCGCATCTAATGTATGCGGCAATTCTGGGCGGCTGCTGACTGATAATGTTACTCAAAAAATCGTGTAAAAAACACGTATAGGAGACTAATTCAGATTAAAACATCAAATTTTATTTATATAACCAATAGGGTAAATTCATTATACATACATACAAGTATGAGGTAAGTGGATTCTATATTCACCCACCCATCAATAAACCACCCAGGTCAACCCATCATAGTATCAAGACTAGAGTTGAGCGCGGTTCGTGGTTCGTGGTTCTCCAGTTCTAGGCTCGAGTGATTTTGGGGCATGTTCTAGATCGAACTAGAACTCGAGCTTTTTGCAAAAGCTCGATAGTTCTAGAAACGTTCGAGAACGGTTCTAGCAGCCAAAAAACAGCTAAATCTTAGCTTGGTTTCTGCTGTAATAGTGTAAGTCACTCTGTGAATCAAACTATTATCACATTTCAGTGTATAGTGTGCGTGAACAGCGCCTTCAGATCACTGCTGTTTCTATAATGGCGATCGCCATTTTTTTTTTTTTTTTCTTGTCTTCCTTCCCTAAGCGCGCGCGTCTTGTGGGGCTGGCCAGCATGTCAGCCAATCACAGACACACACACACCTAAGTGGACTTTGAGGCAGAGAAGCAACGGCATGTGTGATAGGATCTGCATGTCACATGTCCCTGCATTATAAAACCGGACATTTTCTTCACGATCGCCATTATCTGCCTTCTGCGTCTTTGGTGTCAGACATCACTGTCGCAGTTCCGTCCTTTGTCCTATCGCCGATACAGCTGTATGCGCTGCATACACAGCGTTAGACAGCTTAGGGAGAGCACATTCTAGCAGTCCTTTTAAGGGCTCGTACCGGCAGGGTCAGAGAGCCATAGGTGACAGGTCCTGCAAACAGCAACAGAGTCTGTGTAGCCCAGGTCAGGGATTTCCTCCCTGCATTTCACCATTAGGAGGGAATAGAAAGGCAGGCTTCCATTCCTCTACCCAGAGCACCACAATCCTGCCACTGTACCCTCTTGTCCTCTGCACACTCCAACTCATTCTAACTAAGCCATTATACTAGCAAACACTCAGTGTACCTAGTGGCATCCTATCTGTGGCTATTGGACTTTGCTATAGTCCCACTAGTGCAAAGACATTTGCAGAGCACATCTGCCTGCATTGCACACTCCAAGTTTTTTAAACTAAGCCATTTTACTAGCAAACACTCAGTGTACCTAGTGGCATCCTATACGTGGCTATTGGACTTTGCTATAGTCCCACTAGTGCAAAGACATTAGCAGAGCACATCTGCCTGCATTGCACACTCCAAGTTTTTTAAACTCAGCCATTATACTAGCAAACACTCTGTACCTAGTGGCATCCTATACGTGGCTATTGGACTTTGCTATAGTCCCACTAGGGCCAAGACATTTGCAGAGCGCATCTGCCTGCGTTGCACACTCCAACAAATTATAACGAAGCCATTATACTAGCAAACACTCAGTGTACCTAGTGGCATCCTATACGTGGCTATTGGACTTTGCTATAGTCCCACTAGTGCCAAGACATTTGCAGAGCACATCTGCCTGCATTGCACACTCCAAGTTTTTTAAACTAAGCAATTTTACTAGCAAACACTCAGTGTACCTAGTGGCATCCTATACGTGGCTATTGGACTTTGCTATAGTCCCACTAGTGCAAAGACATTAGCAGAGCACATCTGCCTGCATTGCACACTCCAAGTTTTTTAAACTCAGCCATTATACTAGCAAACACACAGTGTACCTAGTGGCATCCTATACGTGGCTATTGGACTTTGCTATAGTCCCACTAGTGCCAAGACATTTGCAGAGCGCATCTGCCTGCGTTGCACACTCCAACTAATTATAACGAAGCCATTATACTAGCAAACACTCAGTGTACCTAGTGGCATCCTATACGTGGCTATTGGACTTTGCTATAGTCCCACTAGTGCCAAGACATTTGCAGAGCGCATCTGCCTGCGTTGCACACTCCAACTAATTATAACGAAGCCATTATACTAGCACACACTCAGTGTACCTAGTGGCATCCTATACGTGGCTATTGGACTTTGCTATAGTCCCACTAGTGCCAAGACATTTGCAGAGCGCATCTGCCTGCGTTGCACACTACAACAAATTATAACGAAGCCATTATACTAGCAAACACTCAGTGTACCTAGTGGCATCCTATACGTGGCTATTGGACTTTGCTATAGTCCCACTAGTGCCAAGACATTTGCAGAGCGCATCTGCCTGCGTTGCACACTCCAACTAATTATAACGAAGCCATTATACTAGCAAACACTCAGTGTACCTAGTGGCATCCTATACGTGGCTATTGGACTTTGCTATAGTCCCACTAGTGCCAAGACATTTGCAGAGCGCATCTGCCTGCGTTGCACACTCCAACTAATTATAACGAAGCCATTATACTAGCACACACTCAGTGTACCTAGTGGCATCCTATACGTGGCTATTGGACTTTGCTATAGTCCCACTAGTGCCAAGACATTTGCAGAGCGCATCTGCCTGCGTTGCACACTACAACAAATTATAACGAAGCCATTATACTAGCAAACACTCAGTGTACCTAGTGGCATCCTATACGTGGCTATTGGACTTTGCTATAGTCCCACTAGTGCCAAGACATTTGCAGAGCGCATCTGCCTGCGTTGCACACTCCAACTAATTATAACGAAGCCATTATACTAGCACACACTCAGTGTACCTAGTGGCATCCTATACGTGGCTATTGGACTTTGCTATAGTCCCACTAGGGCCAAGACATTTGCAGAGCACATCTGCCTGCATTGCACACTCCAAGTTTTTTAAACTAAGCAATTTTACTAGCAAACACTCAGTGTACCTAGTGGCATCCTATACGTGGCTATTGGACTTTGCTATAGTCCCACTAGTGCAAAGACATTAGCAGAGCACATCTGCCTGCATTGCACACTCCAAGTTTTTTAAACTCAGCCATTATACTAGCAAACACTCAGTGTACCTAGTGGCATCCTATACGTGGCTATTGGACTTTGCTATAGTCCCACTAGTGCAAAGACATTAGCAGAGCACATCTGCCTGCATTGCACACTCCAAGTTTTTTAAACTCAGCCATTATACTAGCAAACACTCAGTGTACCTAGTGGCATCCTATACGTGGCTATTGGACTTTGCTATAGTCCCACTAGTGCCAAGACATTTGCAGAGCGCATCTGCCTGCGTTGCACACTCCAACTAATTATAACGAAGCCATTATACTAGCACACACTCAGTGTACCTAGTGGCATCCTATACGTGGCTATTGGACTTTGCTATAGTCCCACTAGTGCCAAGACATTTGCAGAGCGCATCTGCCTGCGTTGCACACTCCAACTAATTATAACGAAGCCATTATACTAGCAAACACTCAGTGTACCTAGTGGCATCCTATACGTGGCTATTGGACTTTGCTATAGTCCCACTAGTGCCAAGACATTTGCAGAGCGCATCTGCCGGCGTTGCACACTCCAACTAATTATAACGAAGCCATTATACTAGCACACACTCAGTGTACCTAGTGGCATCCTATACGTGGCTATTGGACTTTGCTATAGTCCCACTAGTGCCAAGACATTTGCAGAGCGCATCTGCCTGCGTTGCACACTCCAACTAATTATAACGAAGCCATTATACTAGCACACACTCAGTGTACCTAGTGGCATCCTATACGTGGCTATTGGACTTTGCTATAGTCCCACTAGTGCCAAGACATTTGCAGAGCGCATCTGCCTGCGTTGCACACTCCAACTAATTATAACGAAGCCATTATACTAGCACACACTCAGTGTACCTAGTGGCATCCTATACGTGGCTATTGGACTTTGCTATAGTCCCACTAGTGCCAAGACATTTGCAGAGCGCATCTGCCTGCGTTGCACACTACAACAAATTATAACGAAGCCATTATACTAGCAAACACTCAGTGTACCTAGTGGCATCCTATACGTGGCTATTGGACTTTGCTATAGTCCCACTAGTGCCAAGACATTTGCAGAGCGCATCTGCCTGCGTTGCACACTCCAACTAATTATAACGAAGCCATTATACTAGCAAACACTCAGTGTACCTAGTGGCATCCTATACGTGGCTATTGGACTTTGCTATAGTCCCACTAGTGCCAAGACATTTGCAGAGCGCATCTGCCTGCGTTGCACACTCCAACTAATTATAACGAAGCCATTATACTAGCAAACACTCAGTGTACCTAGTGGCATCCTATACGTGGCTATTGGACTTTGCTATAGTCCCACTAGTGCCAAGACATTTGCAGAGCGCATCTGCCTGCGTTGCACACTCCAACTAATTATAACGAAGCCATTATACTAGCACACACTCAGTGTACCTAGTGGCATCCTATACGTGGCTATTGGACTTTGCTATAGTCCCACTAGTGCCAAGACATTTGCAGCACGTCTGCCTGCGTTGCACACTCCAACGAATTATAACTAAGTTACATTGTCAGGGATATTTATTCTTTATTATTCTGCTGTTAATAAAGCTAGACCACCACTGCAATCTTCACCACCTCTCAATTTTTACTACCACATTTTCAGTCCACAATCTTGTCGCAATCAACATGAGTGGCAAAATGACAGATGCTGGTGGAAAGGGGAAGAGGCGTGGTGGAAAAGGCAAAAAATGTTTTGTCAGTGGGGAAGGTGGCAAAGCTCCATTATCATCTGCTGAAGATAGACCATCTACTAGCAAAAGTAAGATGTCTACTACTTATTGTGGACAATCCGATGTGCTCCCTTTTTTACGGACACGAACAAGAGGAACAAAGGTAGATGATGGGCAAAAAAGGAAAATGCTTGAATGGATCTCAAGTGGTCCAACAAGTGCCCTCTCAGCCACTTCAAGTACCGCATCCAAAAAACACCATTCCTCTGAGTTGTCATCCCAATCACACTTGATTTCTCCCAGCTCTGAAGTCTCCATCAGCCCTGCACAGTATGGTGGAACTGAGATGGCTGAGTCTGCAGAGCTGTTCAGTCACACTATAGCCTGGGAATCAGAGGTCTGCTCCCAAGCTACAGTGAGTACAGAACAGGAAATGGTCTGCAGTGATGCCCAGAACCTTTGTGACTCAGATTCAGGCCGTGAGGACCAAGTTTCTGAGCATAATGTTGACCCTTTGTCACAAACTGTAACACCTGTGGTTATAGACAATGAGGAACATACTGATGAAGATGAGACGCAGATACCCGATTGGGATGACAACTTAAATATTCGGTCAGGGCAAGAAGAGGCTCGGTCTGAGGGGGAGGGGAGTGCAAACACAACAATTGATGATGACGTTCTAGATCCCACCTACTGTCAACCCCCAGTCAGGCACTCGAGGAGGTCAACAGAGGCGGTGGAGGAGGATGCAACCGACGACGAAGTTACCTTGCGCCTTCCTGGACAGAGTCGGAGCACTGGTAGCACGTCTACAACTGCATCCTCAGCCACCACTCTGCCTATGAGCATTATTCGGGGTGGATCAACAGGTCGCATGGCCTCTAAGCCTTGCCTAGCCTGGGCCTTTTTTCACATCGAAAAAGATCGCCCAACTCATGTGATATGTAACATTTGTCATGATTCTGTTAGTAGAGGTCAAAACCTCAGCAGTTTGACAACTTCTTCCATGAATCGTCACATGAATAAATATCATAAGTCCCGGTGGGAAGCTCACCGTGCTGCAATGCCGGCTAGCGGAGCGAACCATCCACCGCCCGCCCCTTCCAGTGCATCCGCGCGCTCTTCATCTTCTAGGACTGTGGGGACAGCTGTCACACCTGTTTTTCCACGCAAAACTTCCACCACTGTAACCGCAACAGGCAGTTTGCTTGTAAGGTCGTCAGTTGGTTTGGAAGGGGAAACAAGTGAGTGTGTACAGCTCTCTCAGACATCGATAGCACCAACGTTGGATGAAGGCAACATCATGTCTCCGCCTGCACTTTCCTCACAAACCTGCATTTTTCCAGGGACACCCTACTCAACACCGTCTACACACAGCAGCCAGATCTCTGTCCCTCAGATGTGGTCAAATAAAAGGCCACTTCCTCCGACCCATGACAAAGCTAAGAGGTTGACTCTATCCCTCTGTAAGCTGTTGGCTACCGAAATGCTGCCTTTCCGCCTAGTGGACACACAGGATTTTAGAGACCTTATGTCTGTCGCTGTGCCCCAGTACCAGATGCCTAGTCGCCACTACTTCTCTAAGAAAGGTGTGCCCGCGCTACACCAGCATGTCGCACACAACATCACCGCTTCCTTGAGAAACTCTGTGTGTGAACGGGTGCATTTCACCACCGATACTTGGACCAGTAAGCATGGACAGGGACGTTACATGTCGCTGACTGGGCACTGGGTAACTATGGTGATAGATGGTGAAGGGTCTGCTGCACAAGTCTTGCCGTCCCCACGACTTGTGTGTCAATCCTCTGTCTGTCCAAGTTCCGCCACAGCTTCTGCATCCTCCACCTCATCTGGGTCCTCCACCTCCGCCCCAAGCCTGCCTGGTCAGGCCACCAGCGTTCTCACTGCGCAGAAGGAATCACGCACGCCTCATTACTATGCTGGCAGCCGAGCGCAACGGCATCAGGCGGTCTTTAGCTTGACATGTCTTGGTAATAAGAGTCACACAGCTGAGGAGTTGTGGTCAGCTCTGCGGTCCGAGTTTAATAAATGGTTGTCTCCACTCAACCTGCAGCCTGGTAAGGCCGTGTGCGACAATGCTGCAAACCTGGGTGCGGCTCTTCGCCTGGGCAAGGTGACACACGTACCTTGTATGGCTCACGTGTTGAACCTTGTCGTGCAGCAATTTTTAACACACTATCCCGGCCTAGATGGCCTTCTGAACAGGGCACGAAAACTGTCTGCTCACTTCCGGCGTTCAAGCGCCGCAGCTGAGCGACTTGCATCGCTCCAGAAGTCTTTCGGCCTGCCGGTTCATCGCCTGAAATGCGATGTGGCGACACGCTGGAATTCAACTCTACACATGTTACAGCGACTGTGGCAGCACCGCAGAGCCCTGGTGCAATACGTCATGACGTATAGCCTGGGCCAACGAGATGCAGAGGTGGGGCAGATCACCCTGATGGAGTGGTCTCAGATCAAGGACCTATGCACCCTTCTGCACAGTTTCGACATGGCGACGAATATGTTTAGCTCTGACAATGCCATTATCAGCATGACGATTCCAGTCATTTACATGCTGGAGCACACGCTAAACACTATTCGGAGTCAGGGGGTGGGACAACATGAAGGGGAGGAACTACAGGAGGATTCATATGTGCAAGGGACAACAACATCACCAAGATCCAGACGTTCATCATCACCAACGCAGCAGGCATGGGACCATGGGGAACAGGGATCGACAAGGGCGCATAGTAGCAGGCGAAATGTTGAGCAAGGTGCAGGAGAACATGAAGAAATGGAGGACGAACTGTCCATGGACATGGAAGACTCAGCGGATGAGGGAGACCTTGGTCAAATTTCAGTTGAAAGAGGTTGGGGGGAGATGTCAGAGGAAGAAAGAACGGTTAGCACCTCTATGCCACAAACACAGCGTGGACTTGGTCCGCATGGCTGCGCAAGACACATGAGTGCCTTCTTGTTGCACTACCTCCAACATGACAGTCGTATTGTCAAAATTAGAAGTGATGATGACTACTGGATTGCCACACTATTAGATCCCCGGTACAAGTCCAAATTTTGTGACATAATTCCAGCCATAGAAAGGGACGCACGTATGCAGGAGTATCAGCAGAAGCTGTTACTCGATCTTAGCTCGGCTTTTCCACCAAACAACCGTGCAGGTGCAGGGAGGGAATCTCCCAGTTGTAACTTGACAAACATGGGACGGTCTCGTCATCTTCACCAGTCTACCCGTACCAGTAGGACCGTATCTGGTGCCGGTAACAGCAATTTTATGGAATCTTTTCATAATTTTTTTAGACCCTCTTTTGCAAGGCCACCAGAGACAACAAGTCTGACACATACTCAACGGCTGGAGAGGATGATACAGGAGTATCTCCAAATGAACATCGATGCCATGACTGTGCAACTGGAGCCTTGCTCCTTTTGGGCTTCAAACATAGAAAAATGGCCAGAGCTCTCCAGTTACGCCTTGGAGATTTTGTCGTGTCCAGCTGCCAGCGTTGTCTCTGAACGTGTATTCAGTGCTGCTGGGTGTGTGCTGACAGATAAGCGCACGCGTCTGTCCAGTGACAATGTGGACAGACTGACGTTCATCAAAATGAACAAGTCATGGATCCAGAAGGAATTTACTACCCCTGTGTCATCCTGGGGAGAGTAAATGCTTGTGGATTTGGAATGTGCTTGATGCAAATCAAAACATCCTGTTTGCAACTAGGGCCCAAGTGCTGCCACTGATGGGGTGGGTGTCTGTGTGGCCCAATTTTTGGAAAAAAGGGAGACTCCGCTTGGAGTAACCCTTGCTTGCTGTGTTTTTAAAAGAAGCCAAGATGAACAGAGCTGGGATCAGGAAAGACTTTGCTACCTACCCCGGTGTCATCCTGGGGACGGATAAGAATGGCGTATTTTGAATGTGCTTGATGCAAATCTAGCTGTGAAGTGTACAACTGGGGCACAACTGCTGCCACTGAAGGGGTGGGTGTGTGTGGGCCCAATTTTTGGAAAAAAGGGAGACTCCGCTTGGAGTAACCCTTGCTTGCTGTGTTTTTAAAAGAAGCCAAGATGAACAGAGCTGGGATCAGGAAAGACTTTGCTACCTACCCCGGTGTCATCCTGGGGACGGATAAGAATGGCGTATTTTTGAATGTGCTTGATGCAAATCTAGCTGTGAAGTGTACAACTGGGGCACAACTGCTGCCACTGAAGGGGTGGGTGTGTGTGGGCCCAATTTTTGGAAAAAAGGGAGACTCCGCTTGGAGTAACCCTTGCTTGCTGTGTTTTTAAAAGAAGCCAAGATGAACAGAGCTGGGATCAGGAAAGACTTTGCTACCTACCCCGGTGTCATCCTGGGGATGGATAAGAATGGCGTATTTTTGAATGTGCTTGATGCAAATCTAGCTGTGAAGTGTACAACTGGGGCACAACTGCTGCCACTGAAGGGGTGGGTGTGTGTGGGCCCAATTTTTGGAAAAAAGGGAGACTCCGCTTGGAGTAACCCTTGCTTGCTGTGTTTTTAAAAGAAGCCAAGATGAACAGAGCTGGGATCAGGAAAGACTTTGCTACCTACCCCGGTGTCATCCTGGGGACGGATAAGAATGGCGTATTTTTGAATGTGCTTGATGCAAATCTAGCTGTGAAGTGTACAACTGGGGCACAACTGCTGCCACTGAAGGGGTGGGTGTGTGTGGGCCCAATTTTTGGAAAAAAGGGAGACTCCGCTTGGAGTAACCCTTGCTTGCTGTGTTTTTAAAAGAAGCCAAGATGAACAGAGCTGGGATCAGGAAAGACTTTGCTACCTACCCCGGTGTCATCCTGGGGACGGATAAGAATGGCGTATTTTTGAATGTGCTTGATGCAAATCAAAACATCCTGTTTGCAACTAGGGCCCAAGTGCTGCCACTGATGGGGTGGGTGTCTGTGTGGCCCAATTTTTGGAAAAAAAGGGAGACTCCGCTTGGAGTAACCCTTGCTTACATTGTTTTTAAAAGAAGCCAAGATGAACAAGTCATGGATCAGCAAAGACTTTATCTACGTACCCCGGTGTCATCCTGGGGACGGATAAGAATGGCGTATTTTTGAATGTGCTTGATGCAAATCAAAACATCCTGTTTGCAACTAGGGCCCAAGTGCTGCCACTGATGGGGTGGGTGTCTGTGTGGCCCAATTTTTGGAAAAAAGGGAGACTCCGCTTGGAGTAACCCTTGCTTACATTGTTTTTAAAAGAAGCCAAGATGAACAAGTCATGGATCAGCAAAGACTTTATCTACGTACCCCGGTGTCATCCTGGGGACGGATAAGAATGGCGTATTTTTGAATGTGCTTGATGCAAATCAAAACATCCTGTTTGCAACTAGGGCCCAAGTGCTGCCACTGATGGGGTGGGTGTCTGTGTGGCCCAATTTTTGGAAAAAAGGGAGACTCCGCTTGGAGTAACCCTTGCTTGCTGTGTTTTTAAAAGAAGCCAAGATGAACAGAGCTGGGATCAGGAAAGACTTTGCTACCTACCCCGGTGTCATCCTGGGGACGGATAAGAATGGCGTATTTTTGAATGTGCTTGATGCAAATCTAGCTGTGAAGTGTACAACTGGGGCACAACTGCTGCCACTGAAGGGGTGGGTGTGTGTGGGCCCAATTTTTGGAAAAAAGGGAGACTCCGCTTGGAGTAACCCTTGCTTGCTGTGTTTTTAAAAGAAGCCAAGATGAACAGAGCTGGGATCAGGAAAGACTTTGCTACCTACCCCGGTGTCATCCTGGGGACGGATAAGAATGGCGTATTTTTGAATGTGCTTGATGCAAATCAAAACATCCTGTTTGCAACTAGGGCCCAAGTGCTGCCACTGATGGGGTGGGTGTCTGTGTGGCCCAATTTTTGGAAAAAAAGGGAGACTCCGCTTGGAGTAACCCTTGCTTACATTGTTTTTAAAAGAAGCCAAGATGAACAAGTCATGGATCAGCAAAGACTTTATCTACGTACCCCGGTGTCATCCTGGGGACGGATAAGAATGGCGTATTTTTGAATGTGCTTGATGCAAATCAAAACATCCTGTTTGCAACTAGGGCCCAAGTGCTGCCACTGATGGGGTGGGTGTCTGTGTGGCCCAATTTTTGGAAAAAAGGGAGACTCCGCTTGGAGTAACCCTTGCTTGCTGTGTTTTTAAAAGAAGCCAAGATGAACAGAGCTGGGATCAGGAAAGACTTTGCTACCTACCCCGGTGTCATCCTGGGGACGGATAAGAATGGCGTATTTTTGAATGTGCTTGATGCAAATCTAGCTGTGAAGTGTACAACTGGGGCACAACTGCTGCCACTGAAGGGGTGGGTGTGTGTGGGCCCAATTTTTGGAAAAAAGGGAGACTCCGCTTGGAGTAACCCTTGCTTGCTGTGTTTTTAAAAGAAGCCAAGATGAACAGAGCTGGGATCAGGAAAGACTTTGCTACCTACCCCGGTGTCATCCTGGGGACGGATAAGAATGGCGTATTTTTGAATGTGCTTGATGCAAATCAAAACATCCTGTTTGCAACTAGGGCCCAAGTGCTGCCACTGATGGGGTGGGTGTCTGTGTGGCCCAATTTTTGGAAAAAAAGGGAGACTCCGCTTGGAGTAACCCTTGCTTACATTGTTTTTAAAAGAAGCCAAGATGAACAAGTCATGGATCAGCAAAGACTTTATCTACGTACCCCGGTGTCATCCTGGGGACGGATAAGAATGGCGTATTTTTGAATGTGCTTGATGCAAATCAAAACATCCTGTTTGCAACTAGGGCCCAAGTGCTGCCACTTATGGGGTGGGTGTCTGTGTGGCCCAATTTTTGGAAAAAAGGGAGACTCCGCTTGGAGTAACCCTTGCTTGCTGTGTTTTTAAAAGAAGCCAAGATGAACAGAGCTGGGATCAGGAAAGACTTTGCTACCTACCCCGGTGTCATCCTGGGGACGGATAAGAATGGCGTATTTTTGAATGTGCTTGATGCAAATCTAGCTGTGAAGTGTACAACTGGGGCACAACTGCTGCCACTGAAGGGGTGGGTGTGTGTGGGCCCAATTTTTGGAAAAAAGGGAGACTCCGCTTGGAGTAACCCTTGCTTGCTGTGTTTTTAAAAGAAGCCAAGATGAACAGAGCTGGGATCAGGAAAGACTTTGCTACCTACCCCGGTGTCATCCTGGGGACGGATAAGAATGGCGTATTTTTGAATGTGCTTGATGCAAATCAAAACATCCTGTTTGCAACTAGGGCCCAAGTGCTGCCACTGATGGGGTGGGTGTCTGTGTGGCCCAATTTTTGGAAAAAAAGGGAGACTCCGCTTGGAGTAGTAACCCTTGCTTACATTGTTTTTAAAAGAAGCCAAGATGAACAAGTCATGGATCAGCAAAGACTTTATCTACGTACCCCGGTGTCATCCTGGGGACGGATAAGAATGGCGTATTTTTGAATGTGCTTGATGCAAATCAAAACATCCTGTTTGCAACTAGGGCCCAAGTGCTGCCACTGATGGGGTGGGTGTCTGTGTGGCCCAATTTTTGGAAAAAAGGGAGACTCCGCTTGGAGTAACCCTTGCTTGCTGTGTTTTTAAAAGAAGCCAAGATGAACAGAGCTGGGATCAGGAAAGACTTTGCTACCTACCCCGGTGTCATCCTGGGGACGGATAAGAATGGCGTATTTTTGAATGTGCTTGATGCAAATCTAGCTGTGAAGTGTACAACTGGGGCACAACTGCTGCCACTGAAGGGGTGGGTGTGTGTGGGCCCAATTTTTGGAAAAAAGGGAGACTCCGCTTGGAGTAACCCTTGCTTGCTGTGTTTTTAAAAGAAGCCAAGATGAACAGAGCTGGGATCAGGAAAGACTTTGCTACCTACCCCGGTGTCATCCTGGGGACGGATAAGAA
Organism: Anomaloglossus baeobatrachus; assembly: GCF_048569485.1. Taxonomy (NCBI): domain Eukaryota; kingdom Metazoa; phylum Chordata; class Amphibia; order Anura; family Aromobatidae; genus Anomaloglossus; species Anomaloglossus baeobatrachus. The sequence continues at coordinate 144,619,272 of NC_134353.1, read as the reverse complement.
TGGCGTATTTTTGAATGTGCTTGATGCAAATCAAAACATCCTGTTTGCAACTAGGGCCCAAGTGCTGCCACTGATGGGGTGGGTGTCTGTGTGGCCCAATTTTTGGAAAAAAAGGGAGACTCCGCTTGGAGTAACCCTTGCTTACATTGTTTTTAAAAGAAGCCAAGATGAACAAGTCATGGATCAGCAAAGACTTTATCTACGTACCCCGGTGTCATCCTGGGGACGGATAAGAATGGCGTATTTTTGAATGTGCTTGATGCAAATGTAGCTGTGAAGTGTACAACTAGGGCACAACTGCTGCCACTGAAGGGGTGGGTGTGTGTGGGGCCCAATTTTTGGAAAAAAGGGAGACTCCGCTTGGAGTAACCCTTGATTGCTGTGTTTTTTATAAATGATCCAAGCTGCACAGAGCTGGGATCAGGAAAGACTTAGCTACCTACCCCGGTGTCATCCTGGGGACGGTTAATTATGGCGTATTTTTGAATGTGCTTGATGCAAATCTAGCTGTGAAGTGTACAACTGGGGCACAAGTCCTGCCACTGAAGGGGTGGGTGTGTGTGTGGCCCAATTTTTGGAAAAAAGGGAGACTCCGCTTGGAGTCACCTTGCGGTGTTTTACATGATTTTAGAAGGGCGTGCCATGCCTATATCTGTGTGTCCTCCTCTTTTTCCTTGTCCAGCTGTTTTGTTTTCGCATGAGTATATGTCCTTGTCACTTTCCAATGTGTTTGAGTTGTTTGTCACCTTTAGGACACCTTTGAGGGTGTTTTCTAGGTGTTTTTCTGTGTTTGTGATTGCCTGCCATTGTTTCCTATGCAGTTCGAGTTCGGTTCGTCGAACGTTCGACGAACCGAACTCGAACGGGAGGTCCGTTCGGCGAACCAACCTCGAGCCGAACCGCGACCGGTTCGCTCATCTCTAATCAAGACCCTAGATACACAGCCAGTGCAGCAATGGTAGAAGCACACCATGTGAACAAATAGTCACATCAGTAATAACCGTATAAGGACTTACCCATAGTGTGAGAATGGGGAGCCAGACAAAGGTGGTTCAGAGGTGGACAGGCAAATACCCTTCAACCCGGACGCGCGGGTCGCCAAAGCTTCATCAGCGGGGTGCAGGCGAATGGATAATCACACAGTACGCTCCTCATTTATAGCAGTAACTGCCCTGATTACAGGTGCCGTTCTCCATGTGTGTGGATCACTGACATAGCAGCGCACGCGCGCGGGACAGGGCACCCGGAAGTAGCGTCACTACACGGCAGCTCTCATCCCCGAGGCGCACGTCAGAGGGAATTCCCTCAGTGACGTCACCAGACATGCGCATCGGGAACGTTGAGGCCGCCGCGCGGCGACATCCGGAGGTCGTGCTCCGCGCGCACGCGCAGCAGCACCCACACACAGGGAATGTTTAGGAAAGTGACCGATATCTGGTATATACAAGGAATCTGACCCATAAAGACATGACAAGAGGATAAATAGTAAAAGTGAGTAGAGAGATAGAAACAATCAGAGGGAGAAAGAGGAAATATAATGACAAAGGAGTATAGAATTTAAAGATACTCAGTTAAAATGTATACCTGATAAGACATAGCTGTAATCAAATTCCCATCATATTATACAAGCCCAAATCTCTCCCTACTATATAGATAAATTGCCATCCATAAAAGAATGTATCATACACAATTAGCCAACAAATACACATCTTTGCATGAAAATAAACAGAGCATCAATAGTAAGCAACATAAGTGTATCCAATTCAATAAATCCAGAGTTCATGCCGTATATTTGTTGCTGCGTTTATTCTCATCAGGGTTCCCATGATGGCGTGGCAATTTATAATAAGGTCAAGGTGGTCCATCCATCCTTCTTGTCGGTCAGGTCATTTCCTTATTCATCATCAACAATCCAGGGTAACAATGAGGAAAGTGTACATAGAATTTACTGTTAAAATAATACATAAAGACAACACAAATTAAAAAGAGTCCTGGGACAACACTGCATAAAATACTTCCATAAATCGAGAAATTGATCCTATATATCCCAATCAAATACACCAAAGATTTTACTCTCATAAACGCCCCCATGTTACAAAACCATAAACATTTCCACATGGAATCAACATGAGGAAAAGGCATTTAGGAGGGGCAAACCCATGGCTGGAAACTCATAAAAAGGAGGAGAAACTTAATTTCTCATTTAGCCCCATAGGGGCCATAGTGCCTAGAGTAACAATCCAACGGCACTCCATTTGGGCCAACCGCTTTTTTAGATCGCCCCCCCTAATGCCACAGTGTAAAATATCAATCCCTCTAACCTTTAACTCTGAGGGATCGCAATTATGGTGAACATGGAAGTGTCGTGGAAGGGTTCTGAGGAGTGACAAATCTAAACACTGTTTTGAATTCAAAATATCACGAACATGCTCTCTAATTCTTGTCCGGAGCTGCCGTGATGTGAGTCCAACGTACAACTTTTGGCACGGACAAGTTGCCAGATAGATGACGTATGTGCTATTACAGGAGATACGTTTCAGAATTTTAAATGTTTTTTTACCATTAGCAGAGCAAAAATCAAAACCCCTGATGATGTTTCTATCCCTGCAGGCCAGGCAATCCCCGCATGGAAAACAGCCACCTTCTCTCCTCAAAAATCCCTCAGAGGTACCGAAGAGATTACTTGGCTTGGCCACATAGTGGCTTTCCACCAACATGTCCTTAAGGTTTCTTCCCCTCCGAGAAGTCATAAGGGGCGACTTTGGGATAAGACCTGCAAAAACTGGGTCTGTTTGTAAAACCGACCAGTGTTTGGACAGGGAGTCCCTCATCTCACCCCATCTACAATTAAAGGTCGAAATAAACCTTAGTACATTATCAGTAGTCTCCGGGGGAGTCGGTTTGAAAAGGAGCTGTTCCCTTCGTGTATGCCTAGCTCGCAAGTAACTTTTTTTGACTGATAATGTTAGGCTGGGGGGGCTCCCCATAACGTGGAGCTCCCCATCCTGAAAATACCAGCCTTTAGCCGTATGGCTTATCTGGCTGGTATTAAAATTGGGGGGAATGCACGCCGTTTTTTTTAATTATTTAATTATTTATTTCACTGCACAGTATACACATGCCCACCGGCTGCTGTGATTGGGTGCAGTGAGACACCTGTCACTCAGCGTGGGGGCATGTCTCACTGCAACCAATTATAGGCGCCGAAAAGCAGGAAAGCAGGGAATACGAGATTGTTTAATGAGCGGCCGGCTTTTTCAAAAGAGGAAAAGCCGCGGGAGTTTAGTGAACAGCTTTGCAGCGCCGCGGCAGTGATCGGGGAACGGTAATTATGAGAAAGGGGGGAGACTGACCGACAGACTGTGAGAGGGGGACAGACAAGACAGAGAGAGACCAAAAGACAGACAGAGAGACCAACTGACGGACTGAGGGAGATAGAATGAAGAAAAAAAAAATGACCGACATCGCTAGTAAAAAGTACAAAACGTGCATTTTGGACATCGGAGTGCCACACAATGTTTTCACGTAAAATCTTTCATGTAATCTCAAAAAGTAACATACACCAGCTCTATCTCACTATTGGGTATGTGCCCTTAACATTTCCGCCATGAAAATTCATTTTGGTGTCATTTTGGAAGGTTTTCTGGTGAGTCCGTAAAAATGGCGTAAAACTCGGACAAAATTGTTCACAGCTGTGACTTTTGAGTGATACATGCTTCAAGGGGTCTTCCCCATGCTGTTGCCATGTCATTTAAGCACTCTTCTAAAACTTTTGTGACATTTTTATGGTTTCTACATGCTGCCGGGGGGTCATTTCATAAAAATACTCGGGTCTCCCATAGGATAACATTGGGCTCGGTGCTCGGGCCAAGTACACGAGTATCTTGGGATGCTCGGCCCGAGCCTCGAGCACCCGAGCTTTTTGGTACTCGCTCATCACTAGTAGACACCATATCTGACCCAAAACTGCCGGATGCAAGCAGTGCGCACGCCTGCTTGGTGGTGAATGTTCTGCGAGTCATGTTATTTTTTTAGATCCCAGCTTAACAAAAAACCCTAATCTGCCACATATATGTGCCGCCCCAGCAGCAGTCGAACTGCTCGGATCCGGGGTTGCTGTGGCAGGAGGGTCTACGGACCCGGGAGCATGCGTCCACTTCAAATGTAAGGGAATATTTACAGGGGATGAATGTTCGTGACGCCACCGGTTGTGGTAAAGGGGAGTACCGCCGCTGCCGATGAAAGTACCAGAGAACAATAGAGAAGGGGTTTATGCCACGCTGTTCATCAGGAAGGAGGACAGAGAGATGATCAATGTTCCTTTATTGTAGCTTGTGTCTCCGCGTTGCAGGAGCTCTGCTCCCTTCATCAGGACATACAGCACAAAAACAACATATCATCTCTCTGTCCTCCTTCCTGATGAACAGCACGGAATAAACCCCTTCTCTATTGTTCTTTGTTATCAACCACGGGGGCTGCAGCAGATTTCATCCCAACAACATAAGCTTTCATAGGAGTTGTGACTGTCACAACTCCTTGAGGTGAGTGCATTTCTTTATTCATTGATATATACCGGGTAAGACCCTATTGCGCTTTTTCTCTCCACAGTTTTACCTCGATGGGAGTACCAGGGCAGATGGTGTGGGGAAGCCAGGTGTCAGTCCCTCCGCAGGTAGGGAAGGCCCCGGATAGTGGGAATTTGGTAAACGGGTAGCTTGGCCTTGGTAATCAGGGTGCAGGGGTCAGATTACTCACTGTGGTAGTCATGATGCTGGATCAGGTGGAATAAGCAGACACTCAAACAGATGGTAAACCAAAGTCTTTAGGCACCGCAGTCTCTATGAGGGAGCCCATCCAGGTCCCGTTCGCATCAGTGTTACTTGGTAAGTTCGGAGCCCTGCCTCCATGCACAAGTTGTTTGACAGTTGTGGCCCTTTGGCTTGAAGCTCTCGGGGCCCCGCTACCCGTGTGTATGGCAGCTGTGCTCTTGGAGGCTGGTACTCCGGATTTCAGTGGGGTGTGCTGATGCCTCCAATCTCTGAGCTCTTGGGGAAAGTTCATAAAGAGACTATCCTCCACAGGTTAATTATCACGTTGCTTGAAGCTACTCCCTAATCCAGGGTCCAGTACCTGCCGTGCTCGGTACCTGTAAGGTGGCTGGGCTTTCTGGTGCCACCAGTGCTCCTAGATTGCGTCTGTTACACTCCTGTCCAGTGCTCCTAATACCGGTCCCCAACTCCTGTGGTCCCGGACCACCGTTTGCGACCCAACCTGTCGCCTCACTGGGAGATCCAACTCCCCTGCTCCTCACTCTCTGAGGGCTAACTCTCAACTCCTTGTCTCCCTTCCCATCAGTCTGCCTGACCCCTAGATGGGCAGCCATGCTCCAACTTGACCAACCCACTGGTGTGTCTGTCCAGCCCTGGTGTGAGGTATGGTTGGGATTTGTAGTGCGGATGTTAGTGACAAGTGACACTGTTGATGGGAACCTGGAACCATGGGAGGGAAGGCCCTGCACCCTGGAGTACAGGATGCAGTTCCCTGTAGCACCCTGATACAGTCAGGGGCGCTTCATAAATATATATATATATATATATATATATATATATATATATGTATGTATATATGTATGTATGTGTGTATGTCCGGGATTGACAGCTGCACCGTCGCAGCTACAACCACAAAATTTTGCACACTCACACGTCTGGACCCAAAGAGCGTCATAGGCTATGTTGTGAGGCAAAATTTTAACCCCGAGCGATCCAATTTGCCAATCAATTTTTCCCCTCTCTACATAATGGGGAAAAAGTGAAACGAAAAGTGTATCCGCACCGTCGCTTTTACAATCACAAAATTTTGCACAGACACCTCATGTGACCCAGGGAACGTCGGAGACTATGTTTTGACAGTTAAATTTAAGCCTGCGCTTTACAGTTACTCTCCAAGAAACATGCCTTCATTAAAGTAAATGGAGCCTGGAACTACAGGTTATTAGTAGGAGCTGTGAGTGGTTGCTATAAGAACAAAAGACATTCATAGTATAAGAAGCTTATATGTGAGGTAATAACATGTTGGTGGGGAGACGGATAGAGAGAGACAGACAGAAAGAGAGAAAGACAGAGACAGACAGGGAAAGAAACAGACAGAGGCCTAAAACACACTTCCGCAAAAAAATGTCCATGTGACACGGTCCGTTTTTCGGGTCCATGTTCCGGTTTTTTTGGGCATTTCTCCAGTACGTATGGCATCCGTGTGATGGCGTATGCGAGCCGTGTGTACGTGTAAAATGTCCGTGTTTGTGTCTAAAATGCCCGTGTATGTGTACGTGGAATGTCCGTGTGGAATGTCCGTTTGTGTGTTGCACAATGTCGTTGATACATGTCGGCTGACAGCAGACAGAGTTGCGCGATGAGAATGAACTCGGGTGAACTTCATCCGACTTCATTGTCATGCCGCGGCTCTGTCTGTGTGCCGCGTACTGATTAGCGGTCACCTTTGAAGGATTCACCAGTGACCGCTAATCCCCCGAGTGACTAAAGTGAGCAGCCCTCTCTCATACTTACCGCTCCCCGATCACCAGCGCGGTGAGGAACAGCTGTGCAGAGAATACGCGGCAACAATTACTTTGAATATGCCGGCCGCTCATTAATCAATCTCGTATTCCCTGCTTTCCCCACCCACAGATGCCTGTGATTGGTTGCAGTCAGACACGCCCCCCACTCTGAGTGAAAGCTGTCTCACTGCACCCAATCACAGCAGTCGGTGGGCGTATCTATACTGTGCAGTAAAATAAATAAATAAATAATTTAAAAAAACGGCGTGCGGTCCCCCCAATTTTAAAACCAGCCAGATAAAGCCATACGGCTGAAGGCTGGTATTCTCAGGATGGGGAGCCCCCCAGCCTAACAATATCAGTCAACAGCCGCCCAGAATTGCCGCATACATTATATGCGACAGTTCTGGGACTGTACCCAGCTCTTCCCGATTTTCGCTGGTGCGTTGGCAAATCGGGGTAATAAGGAGTTATTGGAAGCCCATAGCTGCCAATAAGTCCTAGATTAATCATGTCAGGCATCTCCCCGAGATACCTTCCATGATTAATCTGTAAATTACAGTAAATAAACACACACACCCGAACAATCCTTTATTATAAAAAAAAACACAAACATATTCCCTGGTTCACCACTTTAATAAGCCCGAAAAAGCCCTCCATGTCCGGCGTACTCCAGGATGGTCCAGCGTCGCTTCCAGCTGTGCTGCATGAAGTTAACTGGAGCTGCAGAAGACACAGCCCTTCAGCTAATGAAGGGAATAGCGCGATCAGCTGAGCTGTCACTGAGGTTACTCGCGGCCAACGCTGAATACAGCTGATCGCGCTATTCCCTTCATTAGCTGCATGGAGCTGACAGGAGCAGCTGTGTCTTCTGCAGCTCTGGTCACCTTCATGCAGCACAGCTATATATATATATATATATACAGTCATATGAAAAAGTTTGGGCACCCCAATTAATGTTAACGTTTTTTCTTTATAACAATTTGGGGTTTTGCAACAGCTATTTCAGTTTCATATATCTAATAACTGATTGACTCAGTAATATTTCTGGATTGAAATGAGGTTTATTGTACTAACAGAAAATGTGCAATCCGCATTTAAACAAAATTTGACCAGTACAAAAGTATGGGCACCTCAACATAAAAGTGACATTAATATTTTGTAGATCCTCCTTTTGCAAAAATAACAGCCTCTAGTTGCTTCCTGTAGCTTTTAATGAGTTCCTGGATCCTGGATGAAGGTATATTTGACCATTCCTGTTTACAAAACAATTCCAGTTCAGGTAAGTTTGATGGTTGCCGAGCATGGACAGCACGCTTCAAATCATCCCACAGATTTTCAATGATATTCAGGTCTGGGGACTGGGATGGCCATTCCAGAACATTGTAATTGTTCCTCTGCATGAATGCCTGAGTAGATTTGGAGCGGTGTTTTGGATCATTGTCTTGCTGAAATATCCATCCCCTGCGTAACTTCAACTTTGTCACTGATTCTTGCACATTATTGTCAAGAATCTGCTGACACTGAGTTGAATCCATGCGACCCTCAACTTTAACAAGATTCCTGGTGCCGGCATTGGCCACACAGCCCCAAAGCATGATGGAACCTCCACCAAATTTTACTGTGGGTAGCAAGTGCTTTTCTTGGAATGCCGTGGTTTTTTTTGCCTCCATGCAGAACGCCTTTTTGTATGACCAAACAACACAATCTTTGTTTCATCAGTCCACAGGACCTTCTTCCAAAATGTAACTGGCTTGTCCAAATGTGCTTTTGCATACCTCAGGCGACTCTGTTTGTGGCATGCTTGCCGAAACGGCTTCTTTCGCATCACTCTCCCATACAGCTTCTCCTTGTCCAAAGTGCGCTGTATTGTTGACCGATGCACATTGACACCATCTGGAAAAAACGTAGAAAAAGAAGAACAAAAAACAAAGAGAGTTGAAGGTGAAGAATAAATATTTTATTTATTATATTGCAAAAAATTCATGAGACATGAGAAGAGGTTTAAGATCAAATACAAAGGGAATTGGGTAACAGTAAAATGGTAAACTGCACACAATATGACAGAAGATGAAATGGACCCCTCCCCAGGCAATGCTACCCGCTATGATAAGTAGTAGGAAAAAAGGAGAAAATCAGCAGTCCATTCAAGTGTAAAGTCACAGTAAATGAAAATGTATATATGGAATGATGAATATGGTGACGTAGTGCATGGATCAGAAACTGTCATACCATACTATATGGATTAATACATGTACTTGTTTCGTGGTTAAATTCCCGATCCATGCACTAGGACACACACTGGGAAGTGTGAAAATGATCACTGAGAAATGGAAAAGAATGTTTAAACGTGTGAAGATACACAGCCACCGCAAAGTGTAAGATTTATGGGGCATAATAGGATGTTAGGACTGAGAGGATGAACAATGAGGTCTGTATTTTGAAATCAATCAACAAACAATGAAAGTAAGGATTCAAATATTTACCTATGAGTGATAGGGAGTCGCAAAGGACAGGAGAGGGGTCCCCCTAACGATCATTTCGCAGGAACGCTTTTTCCAAGGGCAGTATAGTGGTATAGACAGAAAGTGCTCATTTAAATAGTGATGGCACACATGTAGCAGATCGGGTGATTAGAGGGTGATGCGGCGCACGCGCGGCCCGCAGAAGGTCGGGAGGCGGGGAGATCACAAGCGCCGTCACTCGGGCGCACACCCAGGCGATAGGGACGCGTCACCATAGCTCCCGGGCATGCGCACACGGCGACGCAGGACGTCCCCGCTGCCCGAACAACCGCAGGTCAGCGCGCACGCACCCACCATAACCAGAGGATCTCAAGATGATGCTGCAGGTCTTTGGAGGTGGTCTGTGGATTGTACTTGACTGTTCTCACCATTCTTCTTCTCTGCCTTTCTGATATTTTTCTTGGCCTGCCACTTCTGGGCTTAACAAGAACTGTACCTGTGTTCTTCCATTTCCTTACTATGTTCCTCACAGTGGAAACTGACAGTTTAAATCTCTGAGACAACTTTTTGTATCCTTCCCCTGAACAACTTTGTTGAATAATCTTTATTTTCAGATCATTTGAGAGTTGTTTTGAGGAGCCCATGATACCACTCTTCATAGGAGATTCAAATAGGAGAACAACTTGCAAGTGGCCACCTTAAATACCTTTTCTCATGATTGGATACACCTGCCTATGAAGTTCAAAGCTCAATGCGGTTACAAAACCAATTTAGTGCTTTAGTAGGTCAGTAAAAAGTAGTTAGGAGTGTTCAAATCAAGAAACTGATAAGGGTGCCCATACTTTTGCACCGGTCAAATTTTGTTTAAATGCGGATTTCACATTTTCTGTTAGTACAATAAACCTCATTTCAATCCAGAAATATTACTGAGTCCATCATTTATTAGATATATGAAACTGAAATAGCTGTTGCAAAAACCCAAATTGTTATAAAGAAAAAAGTTTACCATTAATACGGGTGCCCAAACTTTTTCATATGACTGTATATATATATATATATATATATATATATATATATATATATATATATATATATATAATTTTTTCATGTATATTTCATTTTACATTTTTTACCATAACCCTAATTTGTATCCCTAACTAGAAAAAAAATGATACAGTAAAAACGAAAAAAAAAATAATATATATATATGATTAGGTGATTAGAGGGGATGACGGAGGGCAGGATGATCACGGAGGGGAGGGCACTTACAAAATAAGGAAAGTTTTATAATAATTTTATATCAAAATTTTATCTTTCTTTTCTGACAGGAATTGTAGGATCTTTGCTTCCACCTCTCATCTAACTCTCTCTTTGACAATCGACAATCCGGCTTCCATCCACATCACTCTACTGAAACTGCCCTGACTAAATTCACAAATAACTTACTGCCAAAGCTAACAGCCAGCCACGTCTCTATACTCCTATTTCTAAACCTGTCCCCAGCCTTTGACACTGTTGACCACTCCCTCCTATTACAAATCCTCTCTTCCCTTGGTGTCAAAGACCTTAACCTCTCTTGGATCTCTTCATACTTTTCCAACCGAACTTTTAGTGTCTCCCACTCCCATACAACCTCTTCATTCCGCCCTCTCTCTGTTGGTGTCCCTCAAGGCTCTGTCCTGGGACCCTTACTGTTTCCATCTATACATTTGGCCTGGGACAACTCATAAAGTACTATGGCTTTCAGTACCACCTATATGCTGATGACACTCAGATCTACCTCTCTGGCCCAAATGTCACATCTCTGCTGTCCAGAAGCCCAGAGTGTCTATTGGCTATTTCCTCCCTCTTCTCATCTCGCTTCCTAAAGTTCAATGTGGCCAGAATTGAACTAATCCTATTTCCCCTATCTCACCTACACTACCTACCTGATCTATCAATTACAATAAATAACATCATGCTCTCCTCAGTACTCAAAGTTCGGTGCCTTGGAATGACCTTCGACACTTCCTTGTCCATCATACCACACATCCAATCCCTCACTACCTTCTGGTGTTTTCAACTCAAAAATATTTCCAGAATTCGTCCTTTCCTCAATTCTCAATCTACAAAAATACTAGTGCATGACCTCATAATCTCCCGCCTCGATTACTTCAATATCTTCCTCTGTGGGCCTCCCTGCTAACACTCACACTTTCCAAGTCCATCCTTAATTCTGCTGCCCGACTGATCCACCTCTCTCCTCAGTACCACCCCACTGCTTCCCTTTGCAAATTCCTCCATTGGCTCACAATCCTCCACCGTATCCAATTCAATCTAGTAACACTGACATACAAAGCCATCCATAATCGGTCTCCTCCATATATCTCCGAACTAATCTCCCGCTACACCCCAAAACATAATCTCCAGTCCTCCCAAGATCTCCTTCTCTCCTCCTCTCCCATTCGCTCCTTATGCAGCCGGCTCCAAGACTTCTCCTGAACATCCCCTGTCTTCTGGAATTCACTGCCTCAACACCTCAGATTCTGCCACACTTGCAAGCTTCAAACAGAACTTGAAAACTCATCTGTTCAGAAATGCCTACAGTCTCCAATGACCCCACTGCTTCACCACCACCAAAGCTACTGCCTCACCACCATGCGGGAACTGCCGCCTGACTAACGCCCCACCTGCTGTCTCCTCCCCAAAATTCCTTCTGTACCAGTCTGACTATTGTAACTTGTATATGTATTCCGTATGTAACCCCTTCTCATGTACAGCACCATGGAATCAATGGTGCTCTATAAATAAATATTATTATTAATAATAATAATAATATCTCTTTCTTCTCTCCCAGATCAACTACAAGGGAAAGAAGAGAATAAATCCAAGTGCTGCCATTTCTATAAATATTTTGCCTATTTGATCACTGCGATGGGATTTTAACAGTGATCAAAGGTCAGAAACCAATGACATTGCTTCCTGTCAGTTGCTAGGTGGAGGAGGCAGATTTTGGCAGACACACAGCATATGCAATCACCATTTTACAAGAAGAAGAGCAGAAAGGGGGCCCAAGAAGACTTCGACTTTATTGTGGTACCGGGGGAGGACATTTCTCTTCCATATGACATGATTCATCCCATGGGATGGGAGAGAAATTGAATAGAAGATGATTTCTGTGGTTGCATGCAATTAATGTGCCCACTATTTGACAAGCTGGATGGAACCAGCGGGACATTGACAGAACTGGTCAATCCCGGGAAGACTTTCACTCTCATCTGACAGTTTGATTGCGTTAGATGGGAAAGAGATCAACCTGAGGAAGCAGTTCTTGATAGGCGAACAACATATGCGACAGCAATTTTACAAGCTGGAGAGGTGGAGGTAGGCTGGCGAGGGGGGTAATTTAGCCACACCGAGGGACCAGTGTGGACTGAGGGAGGATTTATTCCTTAACGTAGCTTTAAGATTCCACTAAGAAATAGGTTGCCTTAACTGCCACTGTGGAGATTATTAAGGGGTTAAACAAAGTTATTTTGTTTTACATATGTTCTGGTATTTGGCTTGTACAAAGCTTTGTATGCATACTACTTGTGTTTTTAGTGCATTTCCGTTGAGGAAATACCCTAAAAATGCATGTTTTATCTGCAGTTTTTTTCTCATTTTATACAGTACCAGGAAGAGAAATTAGCATATTGCACAATTGAAACTCACACAATAGGTCAGTTTACATTGAGTAAAAAAGAAATACAGTGGACATGCGATTTCTATAAATCTCATCCACATTGCTTGATCTCAAAGATGCTGTGTTTTTAAAGCAGAAAAAATACGCAGCATCAAAACCTCAACAAAAAGTAATTTGGGGCACACAGCCTTAATGGTTGACTATTGTTTGAATTGTGTTCCATTAGATAACACTCTTAAGGGGGCTTTACACGCTACGATATCGCTAGCAATTGCTAGCGATATCGTACGCAAAAGCACCCGCCCCCGTTGTGCATGCGATTTCGTGTGATCGCTGCCGCAGCAAACATTATCGCTACGGCAGCATCACACGCACTTACCTGGTCGGCGTCGGCGCTGTGACTGCCGAACAATCCCTCCCTCAAAGGGGAGGGACTTTCAGCATCACAGCGACGTCACTAAGCGGCCAGCCAATCAAAGCGGAGGGGCGGAGATGAGCGGGACGTAACATCCCGCCCACCTCCTTCCTTCCACATTGCGGCCGGTGGCAGGTAAGGAGACGTTCCTCGCTCCTGTGGTGTCACACACAGCGAGCAACGAACAACATCAATAATCATCCATTACCGATTTTTGGTTTTGGGACGACCTCTCCATGGTGAACGATTTTCACCATTTTTGAGGTCGCTTAAGGTCACTGGTAAGTATCACACGCTGCGATATAGTTAATGACGCCGGATGTGAGTCACTAACAACGTGACCCCGACGATAAAACATTAACGATATCGTAGCGTGTAAAGCCCCCTTTAACCTGGCAATATAGCATTTTGAAAGTGCTTGGCCGCTGTACTGAAAGGCCAAAATCTAGAAGAAAATTAACTTTTTTCCTCCAGGGAGCCGTCGGCTTTCAGTCATGCCAGTGCAGTTTCAGTCACTGCTCATAGCACTGAGATTGGCAGCTCTATGTGATGTGAGCAGTGACTGGAGCAGCTTTGTCCCCAGTGCCACACTTTCAGTACATCAGACGGGAACATTCATTATGCTACTTAGTACTATATTACCGCTATGTCTGCAGGTCAATACTGTTATTAAAGAGGACAGGTTACCTTTAAGAAAACATATAAAAGGGAAATATGTTTGTATTATAGCTGTAAAACATTTATGTACTATATTTTTGTGTTTTTCACAGTTTTTTGTAGAATGGAAAGAAGTGGAAAATTCATTAGGCATCTAAAAACCACAATAATTGAGCATAAATATTTTTCCAGATGCAGAGAACTAAGTTTAGAACTAGGCCGCAGGTTATAAACTCACCTAAAATATACTCAACTTGTGAATGAAGCAGAAACACCAGAACTTGCTTACTTCAAGATAATATAAATAGAAATGATTAGTTAAAGAATATATTGACTTGTGACGTTGATAATGGAGCTGTTACATTAGTCTAATCGTAAATATTTTGAGAGCTGGAAAAAGAGAAGTAACAATCACATGTATTCGAAATAATTCTTGGTTCTAGAGCTACTGTTATAAGGTTCAAAACATTTAGTTATCATCTTTGTATCACTATAGTTAATGCTTGCTTGAAATTAGGTCTTTGCAGTAGTGATGTCTGTCAGACTCAGACTGTAAATGTCCAGATCCATGTGGTTTCAAACATACCCAAGTGCCAGGCCCATGCTCAGAATTCCAAGTATTGATCCAGATCCAGCAACTCAGGAAATAAAAAAAATAAAGGAAAAAGAAAGGAAAAATAAAGAAAATAAGAATGAAGCAACCGTTTCATAATTACAGAGTCTCAGGGATGGCTGTAACTGCTCCCGCGGCAACTCATTCACTTCCGGGGCCACTCATAATTCTTCATTGTATATGCACTGCTTTCTCTGCCCACCAGCGTTTGTGAGTGGTTACAGCCAGACGTGCCCCCACGTTTAGTGTCTGAGCTTCCCATCACATACGCTATGTACGTCTATCATAAAAATAAATAAATACATTTTAAAAAAGGCATAGGATCTCCATATTATGATACCCAGCACAGCTAAAGCATATGGCTAATGGCCGCAGCCCCCAGCTGTGCACTTATCTAGCCTGTATATTCAGTGCTTTCCCTGATCACCAGCGTTTTTGATTGGCTGAAGTCAGACGCTTCCCCCAAACAGTCTCTGGGGCTGGTTGGAATCACAGACCCTGTCTGTGGGTCTATTATATTAGGGTATAAAATAAATAAAATGGCGTAGGGTCACCCATCTATTGATACCAGCACAGATAAGGCCCATGGCTACAGGCCGCAGCCCCCCGCTGTGCACTTATCTTGTCTGTGTATCAACATAAAAGGAACCGCTTATTTAAATAAATTATTTTAAAAAATTGACGTGCAGTCCCCCCGAATTTTTATACTCAGCCATGATAAAGCTACCAGCTGAGGGCTTGTATTCTCAAGCTGGGGAGACCCATGTTTATTGGGCCCCCAGCCTAAAAATAGCAGCCTGCAGCTGGCTGGAATTGACGCATCTATTAGATGTGACACTCCCGCCACTTCCACCTGGCTCTTCCCGAGTGATCTGGTGCAGTGCAAATTTAGTCATAGACATGATAACATGCTGAGGGAGCCGAGTAGTTTGGGGAACTAATCAGGGACATTAGAACATGCAGAGGGAGCTGACTACTTTGGGGAGCTAGTCAAGGGTGTGATAAAATGCTGAGGGGGCCAACTAGTCTGATGAACTAGTCAGGGGCATGAAAACATGCTGAGGGAGCTGACTAGTCTGGAGATCTAGTCAGGGGCATGATAATATGCTAAGAGGTTCAACTAGTCTGGGGAACTAGTCAGAGGCATCATAGCATGCTGAGGTAGCCACTAGCCTGGTAAACAAGTCAGTGGCATGAGAACATGCTGAGGGAGCAGATTAGTCTGGAGAACTAGTCAAGTGTGTGATAACATGCTGAGGCAGCCGACTAGTCTGTGGAATCAGTCAGGGATGTGATAACATGCTAAGAGGGCCAACTAGTTAGGGCAACTAGTCAGGGGCATGATAACATGCTGAGGGAGCCAACTAGTCTTGGCAGGAACTGGTCAGGGGCATGGTAACATGTTGAGAGAGCCAACTAGTTTGGGCAACTAGTCAGGGGCATTATAACATGCTGCAGGAGCCAACTAGTCTGGGGAACTAATGCCCCATTGACTAAATGGCTTATTTCCATATGTAAGAAAGACTTTAGAAATACATTTTTTCAATATGTTTTTAAATGTCAGGTAGTATGAAGGGCTCATTAGGCAGGGTGTTTAGTAATAAAAAATATAAATGCTGGTGGATGGGAAGGCATTGGAGACCTGTCAGGATAACTTTAATGGATGAAAACTTGAGATCATTTGATTACGTGATCTAATGCTTGCCTTTAGTATAGTGTCAAAATAACATCTTATTGGGCTTTACAAAAGGACTTTACAAGTTGGGCTTTACAGGAGGACTAAGGTGAATTTGGCAGGCTATGACAAATGATTAACACGCCACAATTGTATCATGGAGAAGAAAGATGGCAGTCAGGGGGTGAATACATCAGCAATGGTGCCATTTAAATGTTCATGTCAGCGATTGGTGTCTGCTGTTACTGTCAGATGCTGACAATCTAGCAACTGAGCCCATTTCATAACTAGGAACCCAATTATTATTTGTTATATTGAGAAAAAGTTAAACATTCCTGTGTTTCTTTATCAATATATAAAATGAACTGTTTTGAACTGTCAATCAACGAGAGAAGTCAGGTGCTAAGAGGGATGAAGACCAAAGAGCTAAAAGTGCTTTAACTTGCTGAAATGCACTTACAGCTAATTTGAAAGAGTGAATTTGCTGAATTTCGAATTCATCAGTGTGGTTGAAAATTTCGAGGAAATATGATTTTTCATTAAATTAACCCCCAGAGTAAAACAATTGAAGAGTTCTCAAATCCTCTTTGTGATCTTGACATGTATCAATAAAACCTAGTCAGTGCCAGAACGGACACCAAAAATTGAAGATCTGAAAGAGGACATCTGATGCAACACCTGAAGAAAAGAAAACACTGGAACCACAGAGAAACAGATCAGATGAATCCGATGTGTGACAGTAGGAAAGGTGAGTGGGGGGAACTAACCAAACCAAACCAATTCCTTGTCCAAAGAAATAAAGAAAAATAACAGCTAGTCAAACGCCATGTTACTGGAATGTGACAAGAGAATTACCAAAAAGAATTCAAATTTGGGGAAATTTTAATTTTTTTTACAATTTGAGGTGCATTTTAATTGCATAAAATTGATTTGTTCATCTCTATATTTAAGTATACAAAAATTACTGTTTCTAAGTCCGGAGTCACACTTGCGAGTGACTCACATGTAAAACGCGTGAGTCTCGCATCACATCACCCGTCACCTCTGCACACCCTCCTGACAGGAGCGGGTCAGCTGCATGTATTTCTACGCAGCTGACTCATTTCTGTCAGGAGCGCGTGCTGCTGTGGCGGGTGATCCCGATGCCAGATTTGCACAAGTCACTAACAAGTGTAACTCTGGCCTAATCAGCAGTCTGGACAAGAATATCCAAAGCCTATGAAATAAAAAATACTCGGTAAGCACCAATTCCAAAGATATGTTGTTAAAACCAGTGCAATACAACTTATAGCATGAGTAATACACAGTTATAATCAAAATTATTGAACCACTATTGCAATTTTTTTTTTTTTTAGCAATATTTCCAAACATTTTGCTGTTTGCAATACAATAATGAACCTTATAGCTGAATAGCTTGAATAGCTTCATACAACTAACATTACCTGTGCTCTCTCTAAATTCAGCACCATTTGTAGAAAAATCTTAGCATATGAGGAAAGACATTAGATTTCTCTGGCTCTGTATCATGTTTGCAGCAGGTGAAAACAGCTGTACTAATTACTAGAGACTATTACCATGAAGCAGTTGAATAATTATGGGATTGCAGGAGACATTAAAAGTGGCATTTTAAGATGAATTTGGAAAAAACACTTGTTATATTAGTTTTGTTGTGATATTAAAAATTGTTTTTGTTTCAATGTTTCATTGTAAACAACGAAAAGTTTTACTAGTGTACCTAATTTGAATAATATTCATTCCAGTTATATAGCTAATGAAATAAGTATTGAATACATTATTTATTTTCTAAGTAGAAGTTTTTCAAAAGGTGCTATTGACATGAATTTCTCGCCAGATGTCAGTAACAACCCATCCAATCCACAGACAAAAATAAATCAAACCACAGATGTCCATAAATTAACTAATGTGTAATAATGAGAACTATCAAAGGGAAAGGGTATTGAACATGCTTATTGAAATGTATGTAATACTTTGTAAAAAAGTAGTTATTGGTGATGACAGCTTCCAGATACCTCAAGCATGGAGAAACTAGTTGCATGCTTTGCTCAGCTGTGATTTTGGTCATTCTACCATACAAACACTCTTCAAATCCTGAATGTTCTGTGGGCTCTTTCTATGAACTCTGAGCTTTAGTTCCTTCCATACATTTTGTATTGCATTCAGGTCAGGTGATTCGCTGGACCATTCTAACAGCTTTTTCTTCTTTATTTTAAACCAATTGAGAGTTTCCTTAGCTTTGTGTTTGGGATCATTGTCCTGGTGAAATGTCCTTCCTCATTTCATCATTGTGTTAGATGGCAGCAGATTTTTATCAGAAATGTCTCCGTACATTTGTCCATTAATCCTTCCTTCAATTATAGGAAATGTGCCAGTGCCATATGCTGAAAAATAGCCCCACACCATGCTGTTTGCACTTCCAAACTTTACTGTTGGTATGGTATTTTCAGGGTGATATGCAGTGCATTTTAGCCTTCAAAAGGCACTGCATATCATGTTAATAGAAACTCATGTCAATATCCCCTTTATCATCAAAAAGTTAATTTATTTCAGTAATTCAATACAAAAAGGGAAACACATATATTATAGATAGTCATTACAGAGTGATCTATTGGCTTACAGCCAATGAAAACCCAAAAGTCATTATCTAAGAAAATTAGAATAATTACCACAAAACACTTGCAAAGGCTTCTTAAATTCTTAGGTGTTTAACATGGTCCCTTATTCTGGTTCAGTAGGCTATACAATCAGACTGCTGACTTGACATATATCCAGAAGGCAGTCATTGACACACTCCACAAAGAGAGTAAGCCACAAAAGATCATTGGTAAAGAAGCTGGCTGTTCACAGAGTGCTGTATCCAAGCATATTTATGGAAAGTTAAGTGGAATGAAAAAGTGTGGTAGAAAAAGGTGTACAAGCAACCGGGATAACCACAGCCTTGATAGGATTGTTAAAAAAGGCCATTCAAAAATTTGGGGGACATTTCCAAGGAGTGGACTGCTGCTGGAGTCACTGCTTCAAGAGCCACCACACACAGACGTATCTAAGACATGTGTTACAACTGTCGCATTCCTTGTGGCAAGCCACTCGACAATGCCAGAAGCATCTTACGTGCACCAAAGATAAAAAGAACTGGACTGTTGCTCAGTGGTCCAAGGTGTTTTTTTCAGATGAAAATAAATGTTGCATTTCATTTGGAAATCAAGGTCCCAGAGTCTGGAGGAAGAGTGGAGAGGCCACAATCCAAGTTGCTTGAGGTCTAGTGTGAAGTTTCCACAATCAGTGATGCTTTTGGGAGCTATGTCATCTGTTGGTGTAGGTCCACTGTGTGTCATGAAGACCAAAGTCAGTGCATCCGTCTACCATGAAATTTTAGAGCACTTAATGCTTTCCTCTGCCGGCAAGCTTTTTGGAGATGGAAATTTAATTTCCAGCAGGATTTGGCACCTGTCCACACTGCCAAAAGTACCAATACCTGGTTTAATAACCACAGTATCACTGTGCTTGATTGGCCAGCAAACTCGCCTAACCTTAACCCCATAGAGAATCTCTGGGGTATTGTCAAGATGAAGATGAGAGACGCCAGATCCAATAATGCAGATGAGCTTAAGGCTGCTATCAAAGCAACCTGGGCTTCCATAACACCTCAGCAGTGCCACAAGCTGACCGCCTCTATGCCATGCCGCATTGATGCAGTAATTCATACAAAAAGAGCCCCGATCAAGTATTGAGTGCATTTACTGTACAGACTTTTCTGTAGGGCAACATTTCTGATTTTAAAATCATTTTTTCAGTTGGTCTTATATAATATTCTAATTTTCTGAGATAACGTTTGGATTTTCATTGGCTGTAAGCCATAATCATCAATATTAACAGAAATCACTTGAAATAGATCACTCTGTTTCTAATGACTCTATATAATATATGTTTTTCACTTTTTGTATTGAATTACAGAAATAAATTAACTTTTTGATTATATTTTAATTTGAGATGCACTTGTACATTTTTTAGACAATTGGTGACCTGCCCAATACTTATTTCTAGAGATGAGCGATGTTCGAGGCTCGAGGTTCACCAATTTCATGTTCGAGTGATTTTGGGGGGTGTTCGAGTCGTTCGACGAACTCAAGCTTTTTGCTAAGAGCTCGACAGTTCGAGTTATGTTCGAGAACGGTTCGAGCACCAAAAATGTGGCCTTTCATAGTAAGGCTATGTGCACATGTTGCTGTCTGCATGCGTCCTGCGTCTCCAGCACAATCCCTCTATTTTTCCTACTCACCGATCACGGGCATCTCGCTGCACAGCTGTCACAAATCCGCAGCGTCTTTTCATCTTTTGAAAATGGCTGCCGCTTCATTATTCAATCAGTTATTCCGTGCTTTCCCCGCACACCGGCGCCCATGATTGGTTGCAGTCAGACACGCCCCCACGATGAGTGACAGCTGTCTCACTGCAACTAATCACAGCCGCTGGCGGGCGGCTCTATATCGTGCAGTAAAATAAATAAATAAATAATAATAAAAAAAAAAATGCGGTTCCCTCATATTTGATACCAGCCAGGATAAAGCCGCACGGCTGGAGGCTGGAATTGTCAGGATGGAGAGCGCCACAGTATGGGGAGCCCTCCAGCCTAACAATATCACCCAGCAGCCGCCCGGAATTGCCGCATCCATTAGCTGCGACAGTCCCGGAACTCCACCAAGCTCATCCCGAATTGCCCTGGTGCGCTGGCAATCGTGTAATAATGAGTTAATCATGCAAATCTCCCAAAGACACCTTCCATGATTAAACTGAAAGTGAAAGTAAATAAACACACACAGCGAAAAATCCTTTATCTGGAATAAAAGACAAAAAAAATCCTCATTCACCATTTTATTAAAATCCCCAAATACCCCTCCAGGTCCAACGTAATCCACACAACACTGTCAGCTCTGCTAGCTCTGCTACATGAAGATGACAAGGAGCGTTCTCTGTCCTCTCCACGTAGCACCTGAAGTGAACTGCGCTGTAATCTGAGACTTCAGTCTGTAATGCAGAAGTCAAGATTACCAAATCTGCCTATGTTTGTCATTAGAGCCAGTAGCTCAATGGTTAGAGCTCTCGAAACAGAAGCATTAGGTCATGAGTTCTAGCCCCGGCTGTCCCAGTAAAAAAAATAATTTATTTTAAATTAGAATTCTAATTTAATTTAATTGTGCACTGAGAGGAGGAACCAGACATCAGCTGTGAGCCACACCTCTAAAATCGTAGCAGTTCACGGAATGAGGCTGCATTGCTCTCTCTCTTACTCTCAGTCAGTCAGTCAGTCTCAGTCAGTAAGTCAGTCTCAGTCAGTCAGTCTCGGTCAGTCAGTCAATCTCAGTCAGTCAGTCTCAGTCAGTCAGTCAGTCAGTCAGTCTCAGTCAGTCAGAGTCAGTCAGTCAGTCTCAGTCCGTCTCAGTCAGTCAGTCAGTCAGTCTCAGTTAGTCTCAGTCAGTCAGTCAGTCTCAATCAGTCAGTCTCAGTCTCTCAGTCAGTCAGTTTCAGTCAGTCAGTCAGTCTCAGTCAGTCAGTCTCAGTCAGTAAGTCAGTCAGGCTCAGTCAGTCAGTCTCAGTCAGTCAGTCCGTTGGTCTCAGTCAGTCAGTCTCAGTCAGTCAGTCAGTCTCAGTGAGTCAGTCTCAGTCTGTCAGTCTCAGTCAGTAAGTCAGTCAGTCTCAGTCAGTCAGTCAGGCTCAGTCAGTCAGTCTCAGTCAGTCAATCAGTCAGTCTCAGTTAGTCAGTCAGTCGGTCTTAGTCAGTCAGTAAGTCTCAGTCAGTCAGTCAGTCTCAGTCAGTCAGTCTCAGTCAGTCAGTCAGTCAGTCTCAGTCAGTCTCAGTTAGTCAGTCAGTCTCAGTCAGTCAGTCAGTCTCAGTCAGTCAGTGAGTCTCAGTCAGTCAGTCTCAGTCAGTCAGTCAGTCTCAGTCAGTCAGTCTCAGTCAGTCAGTCTCAGTCAGTTAGTCAGTCTCAGTCAGTCTCAGTCAGTCAGTCTCAGTCAGTCAGTCTCAGTCAGTCAGTCAGTCTCAGTCAATCAGTCAGTCTCTCTCAGTCAGTCTCAGTCAGTCAGTCAGTCTCAGTCAGTCAGTCCCAGTCTCAGTCTCAGTCAGTCAGTATCTCTCTCTCCTCTCTTCTCTCTTTCTCCTTTCTCTTCTCTCTCTCTCCTCTTCTCTCTTCTTCTCTCCTCTTCTCTCCTCCTTCCTCCCCTCTCTATTCTCTCTCTTCTCTCTCTCTCCTCTCTCTCCTCTCTCTCTTCTCTCCTCTTCTCACTCTCTTCTCTCTCTCTCCCCTCTCTCCTCTTCTCTCTCTCTTCTCTCTCTCCCTCTCTCTCTTCTTTCCTCCTCTCTCTCTCTCTCTCTCCCTCTCTCTTTTCTCTTGTCTCTCTCTTTTCTATATCTCTTTTTTCTGCAGAACTACAAGACTCAGCAAACTCCATCCAGGACTGTATGGAGGAGTTTTTTGCCCACCAAAAAAATGAAGTGGGCTTCGCCATATTTTTGTATGCTAGCCAGGTACAACAGGCAGGTACGGCTGCCCCCAACCCCCAGCTGCCTATTTGTACCCGGCTGGGAACAAAAAAAAAGGGAAGCCCTTTTTTTAATTATTTCATAAATTTCATGAAATAATTAAAAAAAAAAAATCGACATGAGCTTTGCCACATTTTTGTGTCCAGCCAGATACAACTAGGCAGCTAGGGATTGAAATCCGCAGCACAGGTTGGCCCAAGCTTTCTGGGCTACTCTGTTGCGAATTGCAGTTCGCAGCCACCCCAGAAAATGGCGCTTTCAAAGAAGCGCCATCATCTGGCGCTGTATCTAACTCTTCCAGAGCCCTGAAGCCGGGTGGCTTGCTGGGTAATAATAAGTTAATACTAGCTTTGTTTTACTAGCTAGTATTAAGTCAGAGATTCTTAATGTCAGGTACGTTTGACCCGGCCGTTAAGAATCTCCAATAAAGGGTTAAAAAAATAGACACCACACAGAGAAAAAATACTGTAATAGAAATAAATACACAGACACATTAGAGACTCCATGTTTATTAATCCCTCTCATCCCTCCACGATCCATGGTCTTCTGTCTTCTTTCTCCTTCAACCCATGCAGCTCTGCTACATCAGACAGTGCTGCATGGGAGGAAGAACGCTGCTGCATCCGTGCAGTCTATTCACTCAGTGAGTGAGCGAGCAGAGGCTGCAGGCTGTAAGCGGTGACGTCACTGCTGACAGGCGGATTGCTATAGCAACGGTGATTTCCATTATTGACCGGCTGTGACAGCCGGTGAATAACGGAACGGGGAAGCAGAACGGGGAAGCCGACTATGTGCCAGAGCATTTCGCTGGTATACGGAGATGCTGGAACAATCACCGCGTACCGGAGAGATGCAATGACAGGACATAGCATGACGTCATAGCCATGTGACTAGTCTGTAGCCAATGAGATAATAGACACGTGACTAGTCACCTGCTTTTTTTTTTACATCACGGAAGGTCCTATCATCAGTGCTGGTTACCAGGAGGACGCAGCGATTATCGGAAGGAAAACCGACGGGAGACAGAGTGCAGGACGTGTCGCGAGGACCTGTAAGTGTTATGGCAATAATTATTAATTGTATGTGTACATTTATAATGTGTTTTTATGTGTTTGTGTTTGCCTGTCATTGGTTTCAATGGGGCTCGAGAGGGTCGTCGAACGGTTCGTCGAACTGAATTCGAACGGGCCTCCGTTCGACGAACCGAACCGAACTCGAGCCTTCAGAGTCTCACTCATCTCTACTTATTTCATCCGCTGTATGTGCTTTCTCACTTAAAGACAATTTAAAGAAAAACCCTAGAGTGTCTTTAACAATCTAAAATCCCAAAAAGTTTTTGTTCTAAATTTGAGTAGCTTTTGTGTAGATGGTCCTACAGAGTGATTTACCATTTATGTTACCTACTTTTAATCAGCCATTTTGTGCATTGATTCATCCTTACAAATGAAATATATAATACAAGGGCTGAAATAATAGTCATAAAGCACACAATACTACAAGGTTGAATGATAATGACTTTTAAAAACTTTTTTGGAGAAGGAAAATGTAAGAAGATGAAATAAAAATGTAAAATGTAATGGGCTTTTCAACTGTAATATTTCAAAGTTAATAGACTTTAAATATCTTTATGTAGATGGCATTTGTAACACTTTTTGCAGGTTAATTATTTTCCTTATCTAATTGCCTCGTGTATGACACGTTATCATAAAATAGTTTCCAGGCATTTCACTACATTATTTCTTTTATAGATTTCATAATGTAATTGGTCTTTTATATCACTAGCTATCGAACTGCACAGATATACAAATACCTAAGCCATCATAATTATCATATTTTTAAAGCATGGAATGAATTGTCATTCTTTCATTTTTTTTATCTATTTCCTGGCATTTGTAAAATTAAAGGTCTAAGTTAATTAAATTTACCAATAATGTGTTCCTTCCTGTGCTATTCACTAATACAGTTATTTGGAAACTACAAGAGTAGGACACATGCTATCAGAGATTTACCAGTGTTATACAAGACATACTAATTGTGCTGTAAGTATTAGCGGTACTTTGCACTTTGCGACATCGCTACTGCAATATCGTCGGGGTCAAATCGAAAGTGACGTACATCTGGTGCCGGTAACGACGTCGCAACGTCTAAAGCATAGGAGAGAAGATGAACGAGCGTGAAACAGTCAAAAATCGGTGATCTGTGTCACATCGTTCGTTTTCATAATGTCGGTGCGTCTGCAGGTACGATGTCGTTCCTGCAGCTCCATACATCACTGTTTGTGAAGCCGCAGGAGCGACAAACATCTCCTTACCTGCGCTTGCCATCCACCGACAATGCGGAAGAGAGAAGGTGGGCGGGATGTTTACATCCCTCTCATCTCCGCCCATCCGCTTCTATTGGCCGCCTGCCGTGTGACGTCGCTGTGACGCCGAACGACCCGCCCCCTTAGGAAGGAGGCAGGTCGCCGGCCAGAGCAATGTCGCAGGGAAGGTAAGTGTGTTTGAAGCTGTTGTAGTGATAATGTTCGCTACGGCAGCTAACACAAGATATCGCATGTCCTACGGGGGTGGGTACTATCGCGCTTGGCATCGCTATCATCGGCTAGCGATGTCGCAGCGTGCAAAGTACTCCTTATTCTTGTATATTTTAAAAATAATCATTTTATTTCCTGTTGCTTATAACATGCAAAACATATTCTTCAAGGCTTCGCCAAAGATTGGGCTCTTTCATATAATAAAGTTGGAATGACATATACAGTAGTAATATCTGCTATTAAGAGATGTTCCTTCTCTTCATGTTTCTCACCAATCCTTATTTACTATACCAGCTATGTATGACTATTGGAAAAAAATGTAATAATTGAACTTCTTATTAAACATCCTAAGACCTCAGAAAAAGGTATCATTATATATTCTCAACATTACTCAATTTTTTGTTCAGTTTTTATAGTTCTTGGAAGGGCCATCCATAATGTTTTGGAAGAGCAAAATTGAACACGTAAGGCATGATTCATTATTAAGTTTTTGACTTTTTTTTTCTTTCTCCAATATTCAGCTTACCATTTCTATTATTTTTCAAGTAAATTTTATGTGTTCGCCAGTTTGTTTTTTGGTTTGCTCCTAAGAGGGGAGTATAGGGTCTCCAGATGCTTTTGACTGATTCAGTTTGAAACTTTTCAAAAGTTGAAAGATTTGCTGAAAATGTATTACAGTTTCCTCCTTGACATTATGTATGCCAGACTTTTTGGATATAGTTTTTGCTTTATTTTGCTAAACATATGAATGTTGCGCTAAATGTCTCAAAAAAAGTTAGAAAAATAAAAACTATTTTTTGCACCATTTTGAACAATTTTAAGAAAAACAAGGATCCAGCATCATGGAGAGTAGAAAAGTAAAACTTGCATATATTGGAATGCCATGAATAAGACTCTCTAGTTGAAACGCGTCGGTTAATCTGCGACTTTACTTGTGCCTCTGTGCCCACTGGATGTATCTTTGCTTTTAATCATTCCAATAAATGCAAGTTTTACTTTTCTACTCTCCATGATGCTGGATCCTCGTTTTTACTAAATGCATTTTCCGCCCGGGCCAGGGCGTTCCGTGCATCAGTGTGGAGTCCAGGAGTGAAGAGGGGTGAGCTGACAACAACCTTTTTTTGCTTACTCATTTTGAACAATTTGTCTCAAAAAACAGCAATGCATACCACTATACAAAAACAAAAGTGACTTAAAGAAATTAAAATTGAGAATTGTGGCCAAAAATGTATTGTGTTTCCCTCAAAATAAGATCTACCCTCAAAAATAAGTCCTAGCTGAAATTTTTAGCCTTGATGTATGCTTATAATATAAAAGGATTTTTGTGCGTTTGTGGGGTTTTTTTTTACTTACAGAGTTTGTAATGAGGGGGTCCCATAGACCCCTTTTATTTACCAACCCAGGGCTTATTGGCAGCTGTGATTTTTTGAGAAATCACAGCTGTCATTAACCCTCTATATTACCCCGAATAACATCTTACTAGGGCAATTGGTGTAAGCAGGCCAAAGCATCACAATTGTTGCATCTAATGAATGCAAAAATGTTGGGGTGACTGTAGGCTATTTTTATGGTTAGGGGCCAAATAACCATGGAGTTTTCCAGCCTCAGAATGCCAGCTCCCAGCTGTCTGCTTTTCTTGGTTGGGTGTCAAAATAGAGTTGGACCGCATACCAGTTTCTTTAATTATTTATTTAATTTTTTTTAAAAAGCTGCATGAGTGTCCCTTGTATTTTGATACACAGCCAAGATAACGCACACAGCTGGGTGCTGCAGCCTGCAGCTATCTGCTTTGTCTGCACTGGGTATCAAAATATGGGGAACCTCAATTTTTACAATTATTTATTTATTTTTACACTCCACTTCCTGGACCAGTGCAGATAATGTGAGGACAACCAATCACAGACACTGGCACAGAGGGTGAGCGGGGGGAAGCAGGACTGCAACCAATCTTAGACTGCGGCACAGAGAGTGAACGAGGAAAGCAGTACTTATTCATAAGGGTTATTGAGCAGACCAGTAAGTAGAGTGACAGGGAAACTCAAAACTGCTTTAACTCCTTCACCCCCAGGCGATTATCCTTTTTTTCATTTTGTTTTTTTCATCCCTTCCTTACGAGAGCCACAACTTTTTCATTTCTCTGTCAATATTGCCATGAGGGCTTATTTTTTTGTGGGATGAGTTGTACTTTTAAATTAAACTATTAATTCTATCATATAGTATACTTGAAAAAGAAAAAACATTCCAAGTGCTATGAAATTGCAAAAAAATGCAAATGCATGATAGTTTTTGGGCTTTTTTCACCACGTTCACTATATGGTAAAACTGATGTGTCCATATGATGCCTCACGTTGGTACGAGTTCGTAGAAACCAAACATTTATACTTTTAGTTTTATCTTAGTGGTGAAAACAATTTCAGAAATTTGTCCTAACAAAGAATAGTGAATCACACAAAGACTTTATGATGTTTAGATTAGTCCTATATGTGGGCTATATTATCCCTTCCAGAGCTCCGCATTCTTCTTTATGCTGAGGATAGTTCTTAAAGCCCGCTTTACACGCTGCAATTAGAGTTGAGCGCGGTTCGTGGTTCGTGGTTCTCCAGTTCGCGGCTCGAGTGATTTTGGGGCATGTTCTAGATCGAACTAGAACTCGAGCTTTTTGCAAAAGCTCGGTAGTTCTAGAAACGTTCGAGAACGGTTCTAGCAGCAAAAAGCAGGGCTTTTTACAGCTACAGTGAGCAGGAGCCATCGCTGGCAGCCTGCCACAAGCTGGTAACCAAGATAAACATCGGGTATCCAAGCAAAGCGCTTTGGTTAGTAACCCGATGTTTATCTTAGTTACGTGCAGGAAGCCCACACTTTCCCGCTCAGCTCGCTCCACCCCCTCCTGCCCGCGGCATGTACACATACACACACATACACAAACACACACACACACACACATCCACCCCCCCCCCCCCCCCCCCCCGCCCGCCCGCCCGCTCGCTCGCTCGCTCGCTCGGCTTACCTGCGGTGATGAAGTCCCGCCATCCCGACCTCAGCGCTGTCACTGTCCTCCATGGCCGCCGCTTGTCACATCACCTATCGCTTCCGACCCGAGACTGACACTGGCGGTGACGTCACGGACCTCTCTCGATACTTGATGTGAAGGCGCCGGTCATTGACCTCAGTGACAGGGGCTGTCGGCAGTGCTGGAGATCAGCGCAGGTAATGTACCTCGCTGACAGCAGCACTTGTCACCCCCCTGCAGTGACCTGGGCTGACCCATTGATGTTAGCTCAGGTCACTGCACTGCTCTCCCAGCCAATGGGGAACATCCTGCTCTTCATTGACTGGGACAGTGTGCATCGTCATGGCAACCCCTTGGATTACACCAGACCTGGATTTGTTTTTCAATCTAATAAATTGGTTAAAGAGGGAATGTTTTGGGGAGTGTTTTTTCAAATAAAAATGTGTTTGTCGTGTATTTTTTTTTTATTACTGACTGGGTTGGTGATGTCGGGTATCTAATAGACGCCTGACCTCACGAACCCCAGGGCTTGATGCCAGGTGACATTACACATCTGGTATTAACCCCAAATATTACCCCGTTTGCCACCGCACCAGGGCGCGGGATGAGCTGGGGCGAAGCACCAGGATTGGCGCATCTAATGGATGCGCCACTTCTGGGGCGGCTGCGGCCTGCTATTTTTAGGCTGGGGAGATTCCAATAACCATGGACCTCCCTAGTCTGAGAATATCAGGCCCCAGCTGTCTGCTTTACCTTGGCTGGTGATCCAATTTTGGGGGACCCCTACGTGTTTTTTTTTTTAATTATTTATTTAATTTAAAATAACAGCGTGGGGTGCCCTCAGTTTTGGATTACCAGCCAAGGTGAGGTTGCCAGCTGTGGTCTGCAGGCTGCAGCCGTCTGCTTTACCCTAGCTGGCTACAAAACTAGGGGGAACCCTATGTCATTTTTTTTTCATTTTTTTGGCTAAATACAAAGCTAAGCACCCCTTAGTGCCACATGAAAGGTACCAAAGGGTGTTCCACTTTTTCTCCATTTTTTTCTCCACTTTCTCTCCACTTTTTCTCCACTTTTTCTCCATTTTTTTCTCCACTTATTCTCCACTTTTTCTCCTCTTATTCTCCACTTTTTCTCCACTTTTTCTCCACTTTTTCTCCTCTTATTCTCCACTTTTTCTCCACTTTTTCTCCACTTTTTCTCCATTTTTTTCTCCACTTTCTCCACTTTTTCTCCACTTTTTTCTCCACTTTTTCTCCTCTTATGCTCCACTTTTTCTCCTCTTAATCTCCACTTTTTCTCCACTTTTTCTCCACTTTTTCTCCACTTTTTTCTCCACTTTTTCTCCTCTTATGCTCCACTTTTTCTCCACTTTTTCTCCACTTTTTCTCCACTTTTTCTCCACTTTTTCTCCTCTTAATCTCCACTTTTTCTCCTCTTATGCTCCACTTTTTCTCCACTTTTTCTCCACTTTTTCTCCACGTTTTCTCCACTTTTTTCTCCACTTTTTCTCCTCTTATGCTCCACTTTTTCTCCACTTTTTCTCCACTTTTTCTCCACGTTTTCTCCACGTTTTCTCCACTTTTTTCTCCACTTTTTCTCCTCTTATGCTCCACTTTTTCTCCACTTTTTCTCCACTTTTTCTCCTCTTAATCTCCACTTTTTCTCCACTTTTTCTCCACTTTTTCTCCACTTTTTCTCCACTTTTTTCTCCACTTTTTCTCCACTTTTTCTCCTCTTATGCTCCACTTTTTCTCCACTTTTTCTCCACTTTTTCTCCACTTTTTCTCCTCTTATGCTCCACTTTTTCTCCACTTTTTCTCCACTTTTTCTCCTCTTATGCTCCACTTTTTCTCCACTTTTTCTCCACTTTTTTCTCCACTTTTTCTCCTCTTATGCTCCACTTTTTCTCCACTTTTTCTCCACTTTTTCTCCACGTTTTCTCCACGTTTTCTCCACTTTTTTCTCCACTTTTTCTCCTCTTATGCTCCACTTTTTCTCCACTTTTTCTCCACTTTTTCTCCACTTTTTCTCCACTTTTTCTCCTCTTATGCTCCACTTTTTCTCCACTTTTTCTCCATTTTTTTCTCCACTTATTCTCCACTTTTTCTCCTCTTATTCTCCACTTTTTCTCCACTTTTTCTCCACTTTTTCTCCTCTTATTCTCCACTTTTTCTCCGCTTTTTCTCCACTTTTTCTCCATTTTTTTCTCCACTTTCTCCACTTTTTCTCCACTTTTTTCTCCACTTTTTCTCCTCTTATGCTCCACTTTTTCTCCTCTTAATCTCCACTTTTTCTCCACTTTTTCTCCACTTTTTCTCCACTTTTTTCTCCACTTTTTCTCCTCTTATGCTCCACTTTTTCTCCACTTTTTCTCCACTTTTTCTCCACTTTTTCTCCACTTTTTCTCCTCTTAATCTCCACTTTTTCTCCTCTTATGCTCCACTTTTTCTCCACTTTTTCTCCACTTTTTCTCCACTTTTTCTCCACTTTTTCTCCTCTTAATCTCCACTTTTTCTCCTCTTATGCTCCACTTTTTCTCCACTTTTTCTCCACTTTTTCTCCTCTTATGCTCCACTTTTTCTCCACTTTTTCTCCACTTTTTCTCCTCTTATGCTCCACTTTTTCTCCACTTTTTCTCCACTTATGCTCCACTTTTTCTCCACTTTTTCTCCACTTTTTTCTCCACTTTTTCTCCTCTTAATCTCCACTTTTTCTCCACTTTTTCTCCACTTTTTCTCCACTTTTTCTCCACTTTTTTCTCCACTTTTTCTCCACTTTTTCTCCTCTTATGCTCCACTTTTTCTCCACTTTTTCTCCACTTTTTCTCCACGTTTTCTCCACGTTTTCTCCACTTTTTTCTCCACTTTTTCTCCTCTTATGCTCCACTTTTTCTCCACTTTTTCTCCTCTTAATCTCCACTTTTTCTCCACTTTTTCTCCACTTTTTCTCCACTTTTTCTCCACTTTTTTCTCCACTTTTTCTCCACTTTTTCTCCTCTTATGCTCCACTTTTTCTCCACTTTTTCTCCACTTTTTCTCCTCTTATGCTCTACTTTTTCTCCACTTTTTCTCCACTTTTTCTCCTCTTATGCTCCACTTTTTCTCCACTTTTTCTCCACTTTTTTCTCCACTTTTTCTCCTCTTATGCTCCACTTTTTCTCCACTTTTTCTCCACTTTTTCTCCTCTTATGCTCCACTTTTTCTCCACTTTTTCTCCACTTTTTCTCCATTTTTTTCTCCTCTTATTCTCCACTTTTTCTCCTCTTATTCTCCACTTTTTCTCCACTTTTTCTCCACTTTTTCTCCTCTTATTCTCCACTTTTTCTCCACTTTTTCTCCACTTTTTCTCCATTTTTTTCTCCACTTTCTCCACTTTTTCTCCACTTTTTTCTCCACTTTTTCTCCTCTTATGCTCCACTTTTTCTCCTCTTAATCTCCACTTTTTCTCCACTTTTTCTCCACTTTTTTCTCCACTTTTTCTCCTCTTATGCTCCACTTTTTCTCCACTTTTTCTCCACTTTTTCTCCACTTTTTCTCCACTTTTTCTCCTCTTAATCTCCACTTTTTCTCCTCTTATGCTCCACTTTTTCTCCACTTTTTCTCCACTTTTTCTCCACTTTTTTCTCCACTTTTTCTCCACTTTTTCTCCTCTTATGTTCCACTTATTCTCCACTTTTTCTCCACTTTTTCTCTACTTTTTCTATGGTCGGTCTACCCATTAGCTCTGCCATGCATAGTGTAGCTCTACACCTACTGCACATGTTACTTTATGATTGACATCTCTTTCGTACCAGAGCTGTCTAAGTCTACTCTGACCCCATATTTGTCATTACTATATTGTCCTTGTACTGTATTATGACATTTGTATCATGTGTTTCATTTCTTGCTGTGTTGCAATTTTTTTGCTGCATCCCAATTGTACCTCTACATTGTTCGAGTTTATGTTATTGTTCTCTCACTCTTATGTGATACTGATTATTGTCATTTTTCATGATTACATGCAGATAAGTCCAATCTGACGAAGGCTCAGGCCGAAACGTCATTTGTAACTTGTTTTGGACAAAAACATATATGCTTATGAAAAAAAAATTTTCTTAATACGGACCAATAAAGAGTGATTTTGCATTACTATCCGTTGTGACTTACTGACTTAGTCTGGGAGATATAGAGTGCCGAGGTTACTCACTAATTTTATCTATTATTACCTCTGAGCACCTATATACCAGTGAGCAGAGCTTCCTCTACAGTAGTTCTCCTGATTAGGCATGCCCTTACCTCATGAGCAGGGCATTGCAGCTTTGGTAGCAACCATTACGACATGGACTCTGCTGCTGTGGACCCGGGGAGAGTGAGTGCAGATTCATTGCACCCACACTCCTCACATGAAGGGTCCGCACTCCTAGAAAATGGGGGATACGTTCCCTGAGTGTCTCCCCCCCATATTCTAGACGGTCCAGAGTCGTCGTGGGACCCCTTTATTTTTTTTCTTACAATAAATTGGTGAAAGAGGAAATGTTTTGGGGACTGTTTTTTCAAATAAATTTCTTTTGTCGATTTTTTGTTTTTGTTAGTACTGACAGTTTATGATGTTGGGTATCTAATAGACGCCATGACATCACAAACTGCTGGGCTTGATCTCAGGTGACTTTACAGCTAGTATCAACCCGATTTATTACCCCGTTTGCCACTGCACCAGGGCACGGGATGAGCTGGGGTGAAGCGCCAGGATTGGCGCATCTAGTTGATGCGCCACGTCTGGGGTGCCTGCGGCCTGCTATTTTTAGGCTGTGAAGGCCCAATAACTATGGACCTTCCCACCCTGAGAATACCAGACCACAGCTGTCCGCTTTACCTTGGCTGGTGATCCAATTTGGGGGGTCCCCTACTTTTATTGTGTAATTATTAATATTTATAAAATAATTATAAAAAAGAGCCTGAGGGGACCTCCACATTGGATCCCCAACCACGGTAAAGCTGCCAGCTGTGGTTTTCAGGCTACAGCCGTCTGCTTTACCCTAGCTGGCTATCAAAAATGGGGGGACCCAACGTAATTTTTTTTTTTTAACTATTTTTTAAATAGAAAAAATTAATGGGCTTCCCTGTATTTTGATTGCCAACCAAGGTAACGGCAGGCAGATGGGGGTGGCAACCCATAGCTGTCTGCTTTATCTGCGCTGAGAATCAAAAATACCGCGGAGCGCTACGTCATTTTTTTAAAGATTTATTTTTACAGCACTGTGATGTCCAGCAATCAAAATACAGGGAAGCCCATTTTATTTTTAGTTATTTAAATAAATAATTAAAAAAAATATATGTTAGCTCCCACTGCATTTTTTGTATTGCTAGCTAAGGGTAATCCAAGCAGCTACTGGCTGCTAACCCCCACTGCTTGGTGTTACCTTCACTGGCAATGGAAAATCCAGGGAAGCATTTTTTTTTTTTTTTGCCAAAAAGCTACAAAAAAAGGACGTGAGCTTCGCCATATTTTTGTATGCTAGCCAGGTATAGCAGGCAGGTGCTGGAAGAGTTGGATACAGCGCCAGAAGATGGCGCTTCTATGAAAGTGCCATTTTCTGAGGCGGCTGCAGACTGCAATTCGCAGCAGTGGGGCCCAGAAAGCTCAGGCCAACCGGTGGTGCGGATTCCAATCCCAGCTGCCTAGTTGTACCTGGCTGGACACAAAAATGGGGCAAAGCCTACGTCATTTGTTTTCTAATTATTTCATGAAATTCATGAAATAATAAAAAAAGGGCTTCCCTTTATTTTTGGTTCCCAGCCGGGTACAAATAGGCAACTGGGGGTTGGGGGCAGCCGTACCTGCCTGCTGTACCTGGCTAGCATACAAAAATATGGCGAAGCCACATAATTTTTTCAGGGGGCAAAAAACTTCTGCATACAGTCCTGGATGGAGTATGCTGAGCCTTGTAGTTCTGCAGCTGCTGTCTGTCTGTATGGAGAAGAGCAGACAGCAGCTGCAGAACTACAAGGCTCAGCATACTCCATCCAGGACTGTATGCAGAAGTTTTTTGCCCACCAAAAAAATGACGTGGGCTTCGCCATATTTTTGTATGCTAGCCAGGTACAGCTGGCAGCCACGGGCTGCCTCCAACCCCCAGTTGCCTATTTGTACCCGGCTGGGAACCAAAAATATAGGGAAGCCCGTTTTTTTTAATTATTTCACATATTTCATGAAATAATTAAAAAACAAATGACGTGGGCTTCGCCCTATTTTTGTGTCCAGCCGGGTACAACTAGGCAGCTGGGGATTGGAATCCGCAGCACAGGTTAGCCCGAGGTTTGTGGGCGCCTCTGCTGCGGATTTCAGTCCGCAGCCGTCCCAGAAAATGGCGCTCTCATAGAAGCGCCATCATCTGGCGCTGTATCCAACTCTTCCAACAGCCCTGGAGCCGGGTGGCTTGTTGGGTAATCATGAGTTAATACTGGCTTTGTTTTACCAGCCAGTATTAAGCCAGAGATTCTTAATGTCAGGCACGTTTGACCCGGCCATTAAGAATCTCCAATAAAGGGTTAAAAAAAGACACCACACAGAGAAAAAATACTTTAATAGAAATAAATACACAGACACATTAGAGACTCCATCTTTATTACCCATGTCAGCCCTCCACGATCCTGCTCTTCTGTCTTCTTTCTTTCTAGTGTAGTAGTAGTGACGATTGTAGTGAGGGGCATCACTTGGGGCTGGGGAACCTCCATCCTAACTACAATGCTCACTACAATCGGGAAGCAGCGTGCAGCCTTCACTCCGTGAGTGATCACTGCTGGCTGCTAGCGGTAACGCTGACAGACGCGTTACCATAGCAACGGTGCTCCCGGAGCCGCGGTTAGCGGTGACGTCACCGCTAACTGCGTTGCTATGGCAACGGTGATCTCCGTTAATGACCGGCTGTGTCAGCCGGTCCCTAACGGAACGGGGAGTCGACCGTGTGCTAGAGCATGTCGCCGGTACACGGCGATACACATATGTGCACCGTGTACCGGAGAGATGCACTCGCAGGTCCTACATGACGTGTCATAGTCATGTGACCAGTCTGTAGCCAATGAGATAATAGCCACGTGACTGGTCACATGGCTATTTTGACGTCACGATAGGTCCTGCTTCTCTGCTGGCAGTGCAGGTCACCGGGAGGATTCAGCGATCATCGGATGGAATAGCGGCAGGAGACAGAGTGCAGAAGGGATCGCGAGGACCGGTAAGTGTTATGGCAATGTTTATTAACTGTTTGTGTACATTTATAATGCATTTTTATGTGTTTGTGATTGCCTCCCATTATAGCCTATACGTTCGAGTTCGGTTCGTCGAACGTTCGACGAGCCGAACTCGAGCCAGACCCCCCGTTCGGCGAACCGCCTCGAGCCGAACCGGGACCGGTTCGCTCATCTCTAGCTGCAATGTATCTTACAATGTGTCGGCGGGGTCACGTTGTAAGTGACGCACATCCGGCATTGTAAGTTACATTGCAGTGTGTAACTGCTACGTGTGATTGCGATTGAACGGTAAAACGTTCATCGCATGCATGTCGTACATTCCTCATGAATTGTACATCAGATTGTTCATCGTACCCGGGGTAGCACACATTGCAGTGTGTGACACCCCGGGAACGATGAACAGATCTTACCTACGTCTTGCGGCTCCCGGCCGGTAATGCGGAAGGAAGGAGGTGGGCGGGATGTTTACGTCCTGCTCAGCTCCGCCCCTCCGCTTCTATTGGCCGGCTGCCGCGTGACGTCGATGTGACGCCGAACGTCCCTCCCACTCCAGGAAGTGAACGTTCGCCACCCACATTGAGCTCGTATGGAAGGTAAGCATGTGTGATGGGGGTTAATCGTTTGTGCGGCACATTCAACAAATTGAACATCCTGCACATACGATAGGGGCGTTGCAAATCGCATACGATATCGTATTCGAAATTGCAACGTGTAAAGCAGGCTTAACACTATTGGTTGTATGCTTGGGATCATTGTCTTGCTGCATAATAATATTGTAGGTAATCAATTTATTAATGTATTTCTCAGCATTGAGAACACCATTAGTTTTTATCAAATTCTCAACTCCATCTGAAATAAAGCTTGTCCAAATTTGCAAGGACTCTCCACCATGCTTCAATGTTACCTGAAAACATTATTGTACTAAACACTTGTGTTTTGGTGATCAAACTGCCTTCTGTTACAGCCAAATATTTCATATTTTGATTCATCAGTAGTGATGGGCAGACCTGGACTTTAGGAGACCAGACTCGCATGAGTTTAAAGGTGCCGAGCCCGGCATTCTCAGGGAATTCTGGGTATCAATCGGGATCTGGCACTCAGGTAATACAAAAAAAAAAGGAAGAATAAAGGAAAAAATAATAAAGCAAGTGGGATGTACTTATCGAGCCTCTGGCGCAGCTCTAACTGCTCCTGCAGCCATTCATTCACTTGCAGGGCTTCTCATTACCTTCATTGCATTTGCACTACTTTCCCCACCCACCTGCATCTGTAATTGATTGCTGTCAGACGTGTCCTCACGCTGAGTGAGTGAAAATGGCATAGAGTCCCCCCATATTATGATGCCCAGCCATGATAAAGCATACAGCTACAGGCTGCAGCCACCAGCTATGCACTTATCTAGGCCGTCTATCATAATAAGAGGAACCGAATGCAGATTTTTTAAAAAAAAATATTCAAATAAAACATTTTAAAAAAACAGCGTGTGGTTCCCCCCCCCCCCCCTGATTTTCATACCAAGCCAAGATAAACCCCACAGCTGGGGGCTAGTATTATCAGGCTGAGGAGACCCCCAGTTATTGGGCCCTCAGCCTAAAAATAGCAACTCGCAGCCATCCATTAGATGCAACAAACCCAGCTCTTCCCAATTTCCCTGGTGCTGTGGCAATCGGGATAATAAGTGGTTAATCACAGCTCACAACTGCCACTAAACCTTAGATTAGTAATGGGAGGCATCTATGAGACCCCCATTACTAACCTTTAGGTCAAAGTAAACAAAAACACAAACACTGAAAAAATCCTTTATTTGAAGTAAAAGACAAAAACATACCCTTTTTCACGACTATAGTAAGCCTCAAAACATCCTTGCAAGTCTTATGTAATCCACATGAGGTCCCATGACGATTCCAGCTCTGCTACATTACTGAAGGCACCGTGTGGGATCATGGTACATGGACCATCCACTGCGGACTTCTGGCAGAAACTGAGCAACAATCAGAGGTGACAACACGCAGGTAAGTTGTGGTCACAGCTGGAAGTTCCCACAGTCTTCTACCTGTGACCGCGGTAACCTGACCTCAGGTGACTTCATTAAACTCAGTGACTTCACCTGATCTCATATTCAGCATGAACCTTGACCATTTGGATGCTGATTCGGATTCCAAAATTCTTTTCTCAAATTTGGTCTTTTACAGTAACACTTCGCATTTGCACTAATGATATTCTTATGCCTTATTATGACTTTGGCCAGCATAGCGATGCTGTATGAGGAGCAAGGGGCAGTTGTTTCATGAGGGGAGGGGATTACTTACCAGTCTCTGCTCGCATGGCTGCCACTCTGCTACTGGGTTCTCTCATTCCATCTCAGGCATATTCACTGCTGCTCCGTTTGTAACAGTGTGTGTGATTGGTTGCAGTCAGTCTGCTGGTGTTTCTGATTGGTTACCCTCATGGAGGTTGTCCGAGTCCTTTAATGGCGTGTAACAATAAATAAAAAATAATTTAATGATGTAGAGTCCCCCATATATTGATACGCAGCACAGAAAAGGCTGATGTCTACAGGCTGCAGTCCCCAGCCATGCACATTATCTTGGTTGTGTCAAAATATAAGGAACCTCATTTAGCTTCTTTTTAACTATTTAAATAAATAATTTTAAATAACTACATGTGGCCCCCCTTAATTTTGATATTCAGCCAAAATAAAGCTGACAGCTGGGGGCTATATTCTCAGGCTGAGGAGGCTCATGATTATTGGGCCCTGCCCAGTCTAAAATAGCAGCTCACAGAAGACCAGAATGGTCACATCCATTAAAACCCTGCTCATCCTGATTGACCTAGTACGGTGGCAATCGGTGATAATATTAAGGGTTGATGACAGATGTCATTTGTCAAAAAATACATCTGCTACTAAACTTTGGATTAGTAATGATAAGGGGTCTATAAAACTACCCCATGCTGTAAGTAAGAAATAAACACAAAACACAGAAAAAAACTTTATTTAAAAAAAACCCCAAACACTGTCTTTCTATAATTTATTATATCCCAAAACACCAAAGTCTGATGTAATCCACATAGCAGCATGCCACAACAATCCCTGTTCTGCTATATATTAAAGTTGC
Organism: Anomaloglossus baeobatrachus; assembly: GCF_048569485.1. Taxonomy (NCBI): domain Eukaryota; kingdom Metazoa; phylum Chordata; class Amphibia; order Anura; family Aromobatidae; genus Anomaloglossus; species Anomaloglossus baeobatrachus. The sequence goes on along the minus strand of NC_134353.1, from coordinate 144,580,786 downwards.
AGCATGCTGGCACATTAGAGAACATGACCGCCCGCTGCAGCTTTAGGTAGACAGTGACTGAGCTGCAGCTGCGAGCTTTTATGTCACTGAGTTCACCTGTGGTCAGAGCTGAAAGTTCCCAAGATACCTGTGACTGCAGGTAAACTCAACACAGGTGAACTCACTGAATTCAATGAGACCTGCATCTTCTCGTGGGTTTTCTTGCAAGAAATGCAGATTTGGTGCTGGATATTATACACCAAACCCAAGGTTTTGTGGCAGCTGGCATTTTTGACAAATCACAGCTATCTTTAATCTCTCATATTACACCAATTGCACCAAACCAGGGCAATCAGAATGAGCAGGGTAACATGCTGGAATTGTAGCATCTAATAGATGCAACAATTCTGGGTGGCTGCATGCTGCTATTTTTATGCTGGGAGGAGCAATAACTATGGGCCTCCCCAGCCTGATAATATCATCCCCCATCTGTCGGCTTTATCTTGACTGAGTATCAAAAGCTGGATAGTTTTGAACCTGACCACTTTTGGTACAGGAATCCACCCTCGGAGCTATGTGTGGATGACTGGCCTGATAATGATGTAAATAGTCCTTGTTCCTCCTCCTCTTCCTCTTGTGCCTCATCCTCATCCATCTTCTCCAAAGCATTTTTTCAAGAAGGCATAGAAGTAGGATAGCAATTCTGATGATGGTATCATCAGCACTGGCCATGTTCATGGAGTATTTGAAGCAATGCAACACAGCACACACTTTCTGCATAGAGTCCCACCTGTTGGTCATGAAGTGTTGTTCTGCTTGGCGACTCCCCATTGTGTCCAGCAGCTGAAATGCCACTATTGCCTGCTGCTGCTCACATGGTCTCTCCAGCATATGCAAGGTGGAAATCCACCTTGTAAGTACATCACATATGAGGTGGTGTGTGGAAAAGCAGAACTGATGCTGCAGTGAACTCAGGTGAACAGCAGCAGTGTGAGAATGGAAAAAGAGTGCGCAGACAGCCTAAACTTACTGCAGCAGCTCTGCCATCTCGGAGTAATTTTTCAGGAGGCTGACATTTGTATTACTTTCTGCAAAGTAAAGTCAAAAGTTTACATATATTTCATTAGTATTTTGTACCATTGTCCTTAAACTGCATGACTTTAGTCAAATGTTTAGGAAATACTTCCACAAGCTTCTCAGAATAGTTGGTAAGAATGTAGGCCCATTCCTCCTGACAGAACTGGTATAACTGAGCCATGTTTGTAGGTCACCTTGCTAGCACCTGCCTTTTCAGCTTTGCCAATAAATTTTAGGACTTAAGGCCACTTTACATGCTGCGATAATGAAAAAAAAACAAAAAGCCAGCACTAAATGTGCACTTCAGCACTAAAAATTCCAAACTGTACTTATTATAAAAATTTTGAGATTTTTGGCAAAAAATTGCAATTTCTTGAGCTGCCTCGCCACGTCACGGCAAATCTCATTTGAGGCAGTCCTACACTAAAATATTTTTATAAAATGTGCCATACGGCCTCACATATGAATAGTAGAACTGCTCTTAGCAGCACTCACCTGGTCTATTTCAATCCCGTACCCATGACTGAGTCATGGCTGTGGGCGGGACAGGTCCAAGCAAATGCTGCATGAAGTAAATAGCCTGTGGACAAGGCCTGATGACAATGTGAAGAGTCACCAACCGCCAAAATAAATAAATATAAATAATTACATTTTAGGACTTAAGGCCACTTTACATGCTGCGATATTGGTACCGATATCGCTAGTGTGGGTACCTGCCCCCATCGGTTGTGCGACATGGGCAAATCGCTGCCCGTGGAGCACAACATCGCCCACACCCGTCACACTATTTACCTGCCTAGCGACGTCACTGTGACCAGTGATCCGCCTCCTTTCTAAGGGGGCGGTCCGTGCGGCGTCGCAGCGATGTCATTAAGCAGCCACCCAATAGAAGCGGAGGGGCGGAGATGAGCCGGACGTAACATCCCGCCAACCTCCTTCCTTCCTCCTTTTCTGGTGGACGCAGGTAAGGAAAGGTTCCTTGTTCCTGCGCTGTCACACGGAGCGATGTGTGCTGCCGCAGGAATGACGAACTACATCGTTACTGCAGCAGCAACGATATTCGAGAATGGACCCCCATGTCACCGATGAGCGATTTTGACCATTTTTGCGACGATACAAAATCGCTCATAGGTGTCACACGAAAAGACATCGCTAAAGCGACCGGATGTGCGTCACAAAATTCGTGACCCCAACGAGATCGCTTTAGCAATGTCGTTGCGTGTAAAGCGACCTTTAGTTCAAGGCTTTGTGATAGCCACTCCAAAATATTGACTTTGTTATCCTTAAGCCACTTTGTAACGAGTTTGGCAGTATGATTCGGTTCATTGTCCATCTGGAAAACCCATTTCCGCCCAAGCTTTAAGTTCTGAGCTGAACTATTGAGATGTTGCTTCAGTATTGCCACATAATCTTTTTTCCACATGATGCCATCTATTTTGTGAAGTGCATCAGTCCCTCCAGTAGCAAATAATCCCACAATATGATGCTGCCACCCCTTGTATTTTACAGTTGGGATGGTGTTCTTAGGCTTCAAAGATTCTCTCTTTTTTATCAAAACAGAACAATGGTCATTATGGCCAAACAGTTCAATTTTCGTTTTGACAGACCACAGGACTTGTCCCCAAAAACTAAGGTTTTTGTTCCTATGTGCATTTCCAAACATTGATCTGGCTTTTTTGTTTCTTTTGAAGTAAAGGCTTCTTCCTGGCAGAGTGGTCTTTCAGCCCATGTTGATACGGTACTCATTTCACAGTGGATAATGAAACAATCTTACCAGCTTCCGCTAACATCTTCACAAGGTCCTTTACTTTTGTTCTTGGGCTGATATGCCCTTTGGTCTGACCAAAGCACGTTCATCTCTGGTACACAGAACCGTCTCCCTCTTGAGTGGTATGATGGCTGGACATTCCCATCTTGTTTGTATATAATTCTTTGTACAGATGAACGACGCACCTTCAAGTATCTGGAAATTGCACCCAAGGATGAACTAGACTTGTGTGAATCCACAATTCTCTTACTGAGATCTTGGCTGAATTATTTTAAATTTCCCATTATGCTACACAAAGAAGCAATTTGTTTCAGGTGTGCATTAATTCATGTGTTGCCAATAAACCTATCAGAAGCTTCCAAAGACATGACATCATCATATCGGCTGTCCCATATTATTTAAAAACATAGTAATATAAGTGTATGTAAACTGTTCACTTTGCATAAAGTAATAAAAAAATGCCTTAAAACATTCTCTCTCATTATTCTGGCATTTGGCAAATATAAATAATTTTGATTCCTAATTGACTTAAACAGGAAAGGTTTATTCTGATTTCATGTCAGATAGTGAGAAAAACATGCAGATGTGTCTTTTTAGATAGTGTATGTAAACTTCTGGTTTCAACTGTAAAGATGGTATTGCTGTACTCATACTTACCCGAAGAATAAAACTGTCTTATCACTTTTATGACATGTTTCTTCTTATTCTGCGTCACAAAACCCAGACGAGAAAACAATAAAAAAACACTTTGTGGCCCAAAATGGTACTGATAACATTTCAGACTCATCCCACAAAAAACAAGAACTCACATGACTCTTTTAGAAGAAAAATAAACAAGCTATACCCTTCAAAATCTGGTGATGCAAAAAAAAATCTTTATTTTGTAAAAAGACATTTTAAGTGTGATAGTAGCCAAACTTAAAAATACAATAATCTGGTATAATAATAATCTTTATTTCTATAGCGCCAACATATTCCGCAGCGCTTTACAATTCAGGAGGATCATACACAAACAAGTAACAGTTATAGAAAATTCAATATTTAGAAGAAAAAACACAACCCTGCTCGTGAGAGCTTACAATCCACAATGAGATGGTGGGGAGGGACAAGGTACAAGTGTTTATTTACAATGACAATCCAGCCGTCTCACGGAAATGGAGGCTAGATAATGGTTTCCTGGACCAGTGGGCCAGAGCCTTGAGAGGCCTTTGGGTGCCATGGAGTTTGATGTGGAGTTATGTTGTGAAAAGTTGTAGAGGGACTATGTGAATTGAATTTGATTAGGGAGTGTGATAGGCTGCCCTAAAAAGATGTGTCTTTAGGGTGCGTCTGAAGCTGAGTAAGTTGTGATTTGTCCTAACTTCTTGGGGTAGAGCGTTCCAGAGGGTTGGTGCAGCTCAGAGGAAGTCTTGAATCCGGGAGTGGGAGGTTCAAATTAGTGTGGATGTTAGTCGAAAGTCGCTTGCAGAGCGTAGAGAACGGGTGGGGTGATAGACAGAGAGGAGGGTGGACATGTAGGGGGGTGCTGCACTGTGGAGAGCTTTGTGGGTGAGAACAAGCAATTTGAATTGGATCCTGTGATATATGGGCAGCCAGTGCAATGACTGGCACAGAGCAGAGGCATCCGAGTAGCGGTTAGCCAGATAGGTGACCCTGAGGAGAAAGTCTAGTTAGGGGGAGACCGATTAATAGAGAGTTACAGTAGTCAAGGCGAGAGTGGATCAGGGCCACGGTGAGGGTATTGCTGTAATCGTATTGACCGGAGGAATAAAGGCACCTCATCACCTATATCACAAAGGTGTAAAAAAAAATAAATAAAGACAATTCTTCTGCTGTTGATTTGTTTATTCTACCTCCCAAAGATCGCAGTATATGGTGGTTCATATTTATCCTGCACTCTATGCTGAGCATTTACAGCGGAGATTACATGTAAATATCTGAAAAATGTGATTCAGACAAAATTTAAATGGAAAATTCACTGTAATGAGGTAGAGGGAGTCAAACTCCCATCTGGCCAGTGGTGCGGCGGTGTCCAACTTTTTACACTTTTTACAGGAATTTTTAGGTATTCCCAAAAGTGCAGTCACTTTTTGGTCTTGAAAAAACGGTCACCACTGAACAGAGGACGAACAGAGTCCAGAGTAATTCTGCTGCCTCGTTATTGAATAGATAAGTTATGGATTTTGCGTGAATCACATATTTCAGAGCTGTGGATGGAAACTATGCTGTAAGCGCTCAACATAGAGCACAGCATAAATGTGGACTGATCCAAAATATTCAATTCAACCCACAAAAACAAAAGTCCTCACTTAGGTCCATCATCTGTTAAAGGAAATATAGTGGGGTTTCATGTTACTGGTAGCACAAAGACTCTAGAAAAATGTTATATCTCCTCCTCAAAAAAGAAATCTAGCAAAACCTGCATTCCAAAATCCAAATGCCCCACTCTCTTCTGGACCACACAATGTGCCTAGACCACAGTTAGTGTCCGCATATTTGACATTACTGTAGAAAGGAGAGCCCGCTTAATTTATGGGGTATAGGTCTCCAGAAGCATTGTTAGTAGTGATGAGTGAGTATGCTTGTTACTACTCGGTACTCGCACGAGTATCACTGTACTCGGGCTACTCGGCGGGTACCGAGTAATTTCGTGATACTTGTGCTGTACTCGTGGTCTTCATCCCTGCATGTTGGCACTCTTTTGAGAGCCAGCCCTCATGCAGGGATTGGCTGGCAGACCACTGCAATGCCACAGCCCTGTTAGTTGTGGAATTGCAGTGATTGGCCAGCCTGCATAGCGTGACCGAGCCTTTATACCGGCGGGCGCGCTGTGCTCTGCACACAGCCATCTCATATTCCATGCTTTCCACGCCCACAGGCGCCTATGATTGGTTGCAGTGAGACACGCCCCCACGCTGAGTGACAGGTGTCTCACTGCACCCAATCACAGCAGCCGGTGGGCGTGTCTATACTGTGCAGTAAAATAAATAAATAAATAATTAAAAAAACCGGCGTGCGGTCCCCCCAATTTTAATACCAGCCAGATAAAGCCATACAGCTGAAGGCTGGTATTCTCAGGATGGGGAGCCCCACGTTATGGGGAGCCCCCAACCCTAACAATATCAGTCAGCAGCCGCCCAGAATTGACACATACATTAGTTGCGACAGTTCTGGGACTGTACCCGGCTCTTCCCGATTTACCCTAGTGCGTTGGCAAATCGGGGTAATAAGGAGTTAATGGCAGCCCATAGCTGCCACTAAATCCTAGATTAATCATGTCAGGCGTCTCCCCGAGATACCTTCCATGATTAATCTGTAAATTACAGTTAAAAAACACACACACCCGAAAAATCCTTTATTAGAAATAAAAAACACTAACAAAGTCCCTCATCACCAATTTATTAACCCCGACAAACCCTCCATGTCCGGCGTACTCCACAGTCCTCCAGCGTTGCATCCAGCTCTGCTACATTCAGGTGACAGAAGCTGCAGAATACACCGCCGCTCCGGTCAGCTTCACACAGCAACTGAGGTGAGTAGCGCGATCAGCTGCTGTCAGTCAGGTAACTCACGGCCACCGCTGGATCCAGCGGTGCCGCGATTAACCTCAGTGACAGCAGCTGATCGCTATACTCACCTCAATTGCTGCATGGAGCTGACCGGAGCGGCGGTGAGTAGCGCGATCAGCTGAGCTGTCACTGAGGTTACCCGCGGCCACCGCTGCATCCACCGCTGGATCCAGGTAACCTCAGTGACAGCTCAGCTGATCGCTATACTCACCTCAGTTGCTGTGTGAAGCTGACTGGAGCGGCGGTGTATTCTGCAGCTCCTGTCACCTTCATGCAGCACAGCTGGATGCGACGCTGGAGGTCCGTGGATTACGCCGGACATGGAGGGTTTGTCGGGGTTAATAAATTGGTGATGAGGGACTTTGTTAGTGTTTTTTATTTCTAATAAAGGATTTTTCGGGTGTGTGTGTTTTTTAACTGTAATTTACAGATTAATCATGGAAGGAATCTCGGGGAGACGCCTGACATGATTAATCTAGGATTTAGTGGCAGCTATGGGCTGCCATTAACTCCTTATTACCCCGATTTGCCAACGCACTAGGGTAAATCGGGAAGAGCCGGGTACAGTCCCAGAACTGTCGCATCTAATGTATGCGGCAATTCTGGGCGGCTGCTGACTGATATTGTTAGGCTGGGGGGCTCCCCATAACGTGGAGCTCCCCATCCTGAGAATACCAGCCTTCAGCCATATGGCTTTATCTGGCTGGTATTAAAATTGGGGGGGACCGCACGCCGTTTTTTTTAATTATTTAATTATTTATTTCACTGCACAGTATACACACACCGGCTGCTGTGTTTGGGTGCAGTGAGACACCTGTCACTCAGCGTGGGGGCGTGTCTCACTGCAACCAATCATAGGCGCCGAAAAGCAGGAAAGCAGGGAATATGAGATTGTTTAATCTCCGTCTTTTTCAAAAGAGGAAAAGCCACCGGAGTTTAGTGAACAGCTGTGCAGCGCCGCGGCAGTGATCGGGGAACGGTAAGTAAGAGAGAGGGGGGAGAATGACCGACAGACTGTGAGAGGGGGACAGACAAGACAGAGAGAGACCGACAGAGCAAGACCGACCGACGGGAGATAGAATGAAAAAAAAAAATGACCGACATCGCTAGTAAAAAGCACAAAACGTGCGTTTTGGACATCGGAGTGACACACAATGTTTTACGTAAAATCTTTCATGTATTAATCTCAAAAAGTAACATACACCAGCTCTATCTCACTATTGGGTATGTGCCCTTAACATTTCCGCCATGAAAATTCATTTTGGTGTCATTTTGGAAGGTTTTCTGGTGAGTCCGTAAAAATAGCATAAAACTCGGACAAAATTGTTCACAGCTGTGACTTTTGAGTGCTAAATGCTTCAAGGGGTCTTCCCCATGCTGATGCCATGTCATTTGAGCACTCTTCTGAGACTTTTGTGACATTTTTAGGGTTTCTACATGCTGCCGGGGGTCATTTCAGAAAAATACTCGGGTCTCCCATAGGATAACATTGGGCTCGGTGCTCGGGCCGAGTACACGAGTATCTTGGGATGCTCGGCCCGAGCCTCGAGCACCCGAGCTTTTTAGTACTCGCTCATCACTAATTGTTAGCATGTAAAAAAAAATACTGTACTATCAAGTGCTTGAAGTATAACCAAAATAATATGAAATCATTTCATACAGCATATTTTTTGCTAAGAGTCTAAATCCACCAGATTTTCCTTTTCCACCCTCATAGTTATAAAAAAAGACAAGTAGATAATCATTATCATCTAAAACCATATTATCCTTTGGTCTTATTGTCTTTTTTTCATTCCTTGGACTGAATTTTCAACTTTAAATTAAAGCCGAGAAAGTGAGAAACCTATTACAAGAACACAAACTACATAATCATGCAAAGCAAATTAAATGGATGATTACCCATGTACTTGTAACTCTCGATGGACCTCTAATGCTAAAGATGTTCTGGTGTGTGAGTACGTTCAGAACATTGTCATCAAACATGAGAAAAATTGTAAATTAAGGAAGTAACCTAAATATGAAGCGCAAAACATATTTACATAGCGGCAGGAAGATATTTGGAAATAAAGATGCAAGAACGTACCACAACAACAAGGAGAACACAACAGCTGCAAATGATGTAATTATGTATCTGTATGCAAATGTGCAGCGTCTCAAAAATGTTGTAGCATCATTTCCATTGCTAATGAACTACCTTTTATTACCCCTGCATAATTTGTACATGTGGTTTTGTGCCAGATGTCATTGTAACTTGTACTACCTTTATTGTTAGGTTAGTTGAGGTAAAATACATTAAGACCTCTCATAAAAACTTTATCTCTAATTAAATTTCCTTCAGCTCTTTTATGGTTTCTCACTGTCCTCCTGTCCATAGTAATTAAAAACTGATTTCAGCAATTATTATTACTATTAAACTTAAAAGAGGGCGATATTGCCTGGAGTTATTTATTAAACACTATGAGCATTATATACCTTTGCAACTACTTTTTTCATCTATATTAAAAGGTGAAGCAAAAAAAAAAATATTTTTTACACTGTTTTCTGACTCTAGCTCTTATGTAGACCTATGTATCTCTTTCATTGCGTGTATAAACAAACCTTGTATAATCTGAACCTACAGTCATACACTCATTCATTTTTCTTTACTTCTTGCAAACCAACATTTGGTATAAAAGCCAGAAATAAGTTAATTATGGAAATATAGGATAGAGTAGAAGCTTTAGAAACATTAGGATGGCTTATTTACAGTTCTTCACCATACTCTGTACAGCGGAAATGCTGATCTCCTGTGAATGCCAGGGCTCAGCCGGTATTCACAGGAAATATGTGCTGACAGTGACAGAGGTCATTAGCTTACCCACGGATGTTATGACAATGGCATGCTGTGACCACATCCATGGGGCCACCAATAGGGGCAGGTAATGACTCGCTTCCTGACGTCACACGTTAAATGCCACTGTCAGAAATTAACAGTGGGATTTAATTAGTTAAAGGGAATCTGTCAGCAGGTTTTTGCTATGTAAGGCCTTCAACACACATCCGTGAAAAACACGCACGTGTGTTACGTCCGTTTTTCGGGTCCGTTTTCCGTTTTTGTGTCCTTTTTTTGGTCCGTGTGGCATCTGTGTGAACTGCGTATGCTAGCCGTGTGTGTGTGTTTGTAATGCTCGTGTGTGCGTGTGAAACTTAACTGACGTGCGTGTGTTGTCCGTGTGAAATGTCCGTGTGTGTGATGCTAAATGTCATTGATACATAACCGCTGACAGCAGACAGTGTCGCGTGCTTAGAATGAACTCGGGTGAACTTCACCCAACTTCATTGTCATACCGCGGCTCTGTCTATGTCGCGTCCTGATTAGCGGTCACCCATGAAGCACTCACCGGTGACCGCTAATCCAGCTGGATACTCCCCCCGTGACCACAACTCACCTGTGACTTCATCGCTGTCACCTGGGTGACTTGCTGTCACAGGTGGAGGATCCAGCGGTGGCCGCGAGTTACCTGAGTGACGTCATCGGTGATCGTGATACTCAACTCAGTTTCTGCATGGAGCTGTCAGGAGCGGAGGTGTTCTTCTGCAGCTCCTGTCGCCTTCATGTAGCAGAGCTGGAAGCGACACTGGACCTCCGTGGATTACGCCAGACATGGATGGGTATTTGGGGCATATTAAATTGGTGAACGAGGGTTTTTTTTAATGTTTATTATTTCAAATAAAGAATTTTTCATTGTGTGTGTGTTTAGTTACTTAAATTTTCAGATTAATCATGGAAGGTATCTCGGGGAGCCGCCTGCAATGATTAATCTTGGACTTAGTGGCAGCTATGGGCTGCCATTAACTCCTTATTGCCCCGATTGCCAACGAACCAGAGCAATTCGGGAAGAGCCGGGTAGAGTCCCAGAACTATCGCATCTAATGGATGCGGCAATTTTGGGCGGCTGCTTTCTGATATTGTTAGGCAGGGGGGCTCCCCATAACGTGGAGCTCCCCATCCTGAGAATACCAGCCTTCAGCCATGTGACTTGACTCTGGCTGGTATCAAAATGAGGGGGGAACCGCACACCGTTTTTTAAAATTATTTATTTATTTTTTTTACTGTACAGTATAGTCCCGCCCACCGGCGGCTGTGATTGGCTGCAGTGAGGCAGCTGTCACTCAGCGTGGGGGGGTGTCTCACTGCAACCAATCATAAGCGCCTGTGGGCGGAGAAAGCAGGGAATACGAGATTGTTTAATTAGCGGCCGGCTTTTTCAAAAGGGGAAAAGCCGCCGGAGTTTAGTGAACAGCTGTGCAGCGCTGCGGCAGTGATCGGGGAACGGTAAGTATTAGACAGGGGAGAGACTGACCGACAGACAGTGAGAGAGGGACAGACAAGACAGAGAGAGACCGACAGACAAACAGAGAGACAGACCGACGGACTGAGGGAGATAGACTGAAAAAGAAAGAATGACCGACATTGCTAGAAAAAAGCACAAAACATAGACGGAGCATACAGAGATGCATCCGTGTCATGTACTTGTGCGTACCAAACCATTCACTTTCATGGTGTCCGTGTGTGCGTGCTCCGTGCAGAAAACGGACGTGCTTCCGTGCAAAACGGAAACACATACGGATCACGGACACGGACACACGGACATGATGAAAAATGCAAGTTTGACCACAAACATAGATTAACATTGGTACACGTTTGTCCATGTCTCCGGTATATACGGAAATGGACAAAACACGCACGTTTTTAACGGATGTGTGTCGGAGGCCTAAGCTGAAGACAGCATGCTGCAAAGGTTAAATAATACAATTCAGTGATGCCTGTCTTGTGAACGTTCCATCTGTTGTTTATCTGCTATGTTTGCTTAACCAGCAGGACCGTTATTGTTGCTCAGACTACAATCTCACAGTCTTGCATACCCTTCTGACTGCTGATGTTCTTAAGGCCCCGTCACACTAAGCAACATCGCTAGCAACATCGCTGGTAACGAACAACTTTTGTGACGTTGCTAGCGATGTTGCTGTGTGTGACATCCAGCAACAACCTGGCCCCTGCTGTGAGGTCGTTGGTTGTTGCTGAATGTCCTGGACCATTTTTTAGTTGTTGCTGTCCCGCTGTGAAGCACAGATCGCTGTGTGTGACAGCGAGACAGCAACAACTAAATGTGCAGGCAGCAGGAGCCGGCTTCTGCGGAGGCTGGTAACCAATGTAAACATCGGGTAACCAAGAAGCCCTGTCCTTGGTTACCCGATATTTACCTTTGATACCAGCCTCTCTCACTGCCTGTGCTGCCGGCTCCTGCTCTGTGCACATGTAGCTAGCTGCAGGACACATCGGGTTAATTAACCTGATGTGTGCTGTAAGTAGGAGAGCAAGGAGCCAGCGCTCAGTGTGCGCTGCTCCCTGCTCTGTGCACATTTAGCTGCAGCACACATCAGGTAATTAACCCGATGTGTGCTGTACTAGGAGAGCAAGGAGCTGGGGGCTGGTCACTGGTTGCTGGTGAGCTCACCAGCAACTCGTGTAGCCACGCTCCAGCGATCCCTGCCAGGTCAGGTTGCTGGTGGGATCGCTGGAGCGTCGCAGTGTGACAGCTCACCAGCAACCTCCTAGCAACTTACCAGCGATCCCTATCGTTGTTGGGATCGCTGGTAAGTTGCTTAGTGTGACGGTACCTTTAGGGTTCTTTCTTTGGTTATTTGACTTAACCACCATTATTGGTAAATATCTCTGGTTATATGCTGTGTTTCTCATACACTTTTTGTGCAATTCTGTACTGATTACACTGTATGGATCTTACATCTAGTCAGCTGCCTTGTGATATCGTATACGGATTGTGGGAGAGGATCCCCTATTTACTGTAAAGGAGAATTGTGTTTTTTAATGGTTTTAAACTTGTACTGTGTTTATTCAATATAGCTACTGGTATGGTATTAATGGATCAAGATCTGTATACAGCAAAAAATACACTTAAAAATTAACCTTTAATTAGTCTCTTTAAAAAGAGGATTCATCATGCCTCTATAAAATCAGTATCTGCCACAGAAAATGCCGTACTGTGATACCCACTTTTCTCAGAGGGATCCAAGCACTCTGCCGCAGAAAGTAAATATATATAAAAGTGGCCACCAAGCCACAGATTAAGTGCTGATCTATTTACTGACAACACACTAGGGAAAAGAATTGGCTACCCCCACCAATGTGTTGTTTCATACATATATGCAACAGTCCTTGTTTAGGGGACAAAGCAAATAAGTACACAACCTGTTGATCAGGTAATAATCATTACCTTTCTGACCAATAGGCGTCAGTGGTTCAAAAAAACATGTCAATGCTCCCAAACACCAAGATTCACTGGGGCAATAATACATGTAAATAAATGGAACGATCTCACCACTGTTGGTGCATTCAATTTCCACAATCATCCAGCGGACAGTTTCTAATCTTTATAGGCGTTTCCACAGTTCCTTTAAACTAAGATCTGGGATCCCTCTGGATTATCGACTGTCTACTGTAACTTGTATATGTATTTTGTATGTAACCCCCTTCTCATGTACAGCACCATGGAATCAATGGTGCTCTATAAATAAATAATAATAATAATAATAATAATAATAATTATAAATTACTGTCCTTCCCAAGTTCTCCTTCTCCCGACGCGTTTCATATGTCCCATAATCATCAGGGGAGGCTTGAAAGCGGAGAAATAGGTTCCAGTTATGAAACCTTACCAGGGTTTACTAAAAGTGAAACAAAAACCATAGGGAATAAACAGAGGATGCAAGCATAATTGAACTCCTCTTACAGCAAACTTTCCAAGTAAAGGTATACAAGAGCGGTCGACTTACCTAGTGGTGACAGCATACATCATCCAGGCTGCACACCACTACTCTATAATCGCCATGTTTAAATAGTCACCGCTCCTTTGCCAGCGTGTGACCTCACATCCGCACATGCGCTCCCGGTCTCTATGTTAAACCGTGGGATGCAGCAATGGAACGCAAGGTCCCTCCGGAAGTGACGATCACTATCCTGGCGCTCTAATGACGTTTCCTTACCTAAACGTCAAAAGCCGAGCGCACACGCGTCCACAGTGTCCGCCTCCATTATGCAAACAGAGCCGAGACGTCACGATGACACGCTCATGCGTCTCCAAGGTCCGCCCCACTCATAGATTAGCAGCAACGCTTAGCCAGCATTCCACTGCGCATGCGTGATGTTCATTATACAACTGAACACTGCCATCTACGTAACAAAGACCGCCCTATTAATAAGCGGAAAATAGAAAAATAGGGGCGAAGTTGCTACCAGATAATATGTGCTGATTCATAAAAACCCAGGGATTATCAGATAAAGCTAGATCTCAATAGAAAATACTAATCTCAGAGAGTACACAAGGGTATGGGAAGGGAGGGGGGGGAAATTTCTTACAAGATCCTTGGGGGCACAAACAAAAACTACCACTAGAAGAACTGTTAAAAATACTAGAGGAATAGAGGCTAACGACCAGGAAGCAACCCAGAGGCTGATATTGAGACCCCTAATTGAACTAAAAAGAGGCAGGAAAGAACAGTCACTCTACCAACTCCACCACCAACTATTCTTTCTCAAAACCAACTTGCCCTACCTACCCGCGGAGGTTGGCACCCTAAAGATACGGTGTATGGCGCCCCCGCTCGTGCGATGGCTCTCCCTCCTAACTACCACTAATCCTACACCTAAAGAAACGGTGCATAGGAAAGGGTCTCATTTAGGCCGAGGGGATAGACCGTTTTTAACCTAAATATCCATCTTGATTCTTTTTGCAGGATTTTTTTATCCCAATCACCGCCTCGTTTAAGTGGGGGAACAATATCTATTCCCTGAAAGGTCACATGACCCCCGGCCCCTCCATGAACAGTATTAACATGGTTGGCCAACGGGGTATCATTTCTCAGTCTTATGTCCCTCAAATGCTCACCTATCCTCCGTCTGAATTCCCTCCTGGTCTTGCCTATATATTCCTTCCCACAAGAACATGTGGCTTTATATATGACCCCCTTTGTTCTGCAGTTGACAAAGCATCGGATATCAAATTCTTTGCCAGTGTTATTGCTCAGGAACTTTTTCCCTACTTTTATAACACTGCACGCCAGGCAGCCACTACACTGAAAACATCCTATCAGGTTGTTTTTCAACCACTCACACCCCGCACCACCACCTTCAACAAAGTGGCTGTGCACCAACCTATCATGTAGTGATCTCGCTTTCCTGAACGTGATTTGGGGTTTGTCAGGAATGAGTTTACCAATATCGGAGTCCATTTTCAAGATGGACCAATGCCTCTCCAGTATTTCTCTCATGGCTTTTGAACCATTGTTGAAGGTTGTGACAAAACGTATTATTTCATCCGCATTCCTCTTTACAAGAGGGGGGAATAGTAACTTTGGTCTATCAATTTTGCTGATCTCATCCCGTGCTTTCTTGATGATTTTATTGGGATAACCTCTTTCCCTAAATCTGTCTTCAAGGTCATCAAACTGAGATGCACACTTCTCTGTATCCGAACAGTTTCTCTTGATTCTAGAGAACTGGCCCTTAGGGATGCCCTTTTTCAATGCTATCGGATGACCACTCTCCCACCGCAACAGTGAGTTAGTCGCCGTCTCTTTCCGATGGGTACTGGTGATAATATTTCCCTCACTATTTTTTTCAATAAGGACATCCAAAAAGGGTAACCTCAAGCTGTTCACCTCAAATGTAAAGAACAGACCCAAATTATTGCTATTACGTTCTTGTACCATTTGAGCCAATTCTACCTCTGAGCCCCTCCATAAGATGAAAATGTCGTCAATAAATCTGCACCATAGCAGAATCTTGTCTATGGGCAGAGTGGACTCGTCACCGAACACAAACGCTTCCTCCCACCAGCCCAGGAGCAAATTAGCGTACGATGGCGCACAAGGGCTGCCCATCGCGGTGCCCCTGAGCTGGTGGTAAAGCTGGTTTCCAAAAGTGAAGATGTTACGTGTGAGGGAAAACTCCAAGAGCTCCAGTAGGAAGGCATTATGTTCACTAAATTGCCTACCTCTGCTATTCAGGAAGTGTGCAACAGCTTTTAACCCTACTTTGTGTCTAATTGAAGAATACAAAGATTCAACGTCAATACTAGCTAGTATTACATCTCTCTCAATGGTAATACCATCAAGTTTTTTCAACAGATCTGAGGTGTCTCTAAGGTATGAATTGAGCGACACGACAAAGGGCTTCAAAAGTTCATCAATATACACACCTAGATTCTGAGTGAGACTCCCCACCCCTGATACTATTGGTCTCCCTTTAAGCGGGTTAATCCCCTTATGTATCTTAGGGAGACAATAGAAGGTGGCAGGCACTGGGAATCTAGGGAGCAAAAAATCAAACTCGCCTTTGTCTATCAGGTTCTTATCCTTTGCTTTCAATAGAATGTCTTTCAGCTCACGATGGAACAATTTTGTAGGATTAGCCGCAAGTCTACCATAACCATCACTGTCACCCAAAATATTCAAGCACATATCCTTGTAGTTATCCACATCCATTAAAACAATGTTGCCACCTTTATCAGATTTCTTTATTATTAGGTCAGAAGAGTGCTCAAGAGATATCAAGCTCGCCATTTCAGTCTTGGTAAGATTGAAATCAACCGAGCGACCCCCACGAATTTTTTCGAGATCCCTGGTGACCAAGTTACAAAAAATATCTATGGAACCTACGTCACTCATTGATGGTGGCATTTTGTCACTTTTTACCTTCAATTGTGTAAATGGTCCCAAGCCATTCATGTTAGGATCAGTTTCTCCAATACTGTAAAGAAGTCTTACGTCCCCAAGGATATCTTCTGGTATACCCAACTTAGTGCTCTGTTTTCTATTCTCTCTTACAAAAATTTTTTTCCATTTTAGCTTCCTCGTGAAAAGATTTAGATCTTTCACCCCTTCAAATGGATCAAAATCAGTAGTCGGTACAAAACCCAGGCCTTTACTTAAAACTGACATCTCTGTGTCTGTGAGGGTATGCTTTGATAAATTAATTACTTGGGCTGACCTACCTGTAGGGGGGTGTTGTGTTGCCGTTGTCTGTTTCTTAGGAAATAATTTGTTTGCTCTAAAAAACGACCATTACCCCTCCCCCTTCCTTTATTCTTCCCTTTCCCTCGAAAGGCCGTACCTCTACCTTCTAAATCGGAAGCTTCTGTGTCAGTGGAGGTACTTTCCGGCTCACTCTGTCTGATGGGTCTGCTGGAGAAGAAGGTGTAGGCTTTGTTATCTCTAAATTCCTGTAGGTTTCGTACATAAAACTTATGTTTTTTTTCTTTAAGATGATATTGGAATTTTTCGATAGTGTTTTGCAGGGTCACCTCCTTCGCTGCAAACTCCTTATCGTTTGAAAATTTCTTTGTTATCTCGATTTGTTCCTTCAATCCTACTTCGAGACCCGCTAAATTTTTCCTTTCCTCTTCCAGCAGCAATGTCATCAGTCTAAGTGAGCAATCTGTAACCTCCTTCTCCCACTTTAGGGCCAGATCAGAATTCTTATATCTGAAACCCGGTGTCAGTGAAATCCTCAAAAAATCTAGGGACTATTCTGTCCCTAAGATAGTTCTCGAGCGACTGCACCTCCCACCAGGAAATAGTTCGCTCCTTATACATTTTAGTCAAATCACTGAAAGCACCATTAAGAGTTGGGGTATACTTTTTTTGAACGAAACTTCTCTCTGAGAAGACCTCCTTGGCTTCTGAGATCCAGCTATTAGTATCAATGCCTGCGGTCAAAAAACCAGCCATATCACTTCAAACAATCAATATAGCTACTGGTATGGTATTAATGGATCAAGATCTGTATACAGCAAAAAATACACTTAAAAATTAACCTTTAATTAGTCTCTTTAAAAAGAGGATTCATCATGCCTCTATAAAATCAGTATCTGCCACAGAAAATGCCGTACTGTGATACCCACTTTTCTCAGAGGGATCCAAGCACTCTGCCGCAGAAAGTAAATATATATAAAAGTGACCACCAAGCCACAGATTAAGTGCTGATCTATTTACTGACAACACACTAGGGAAAAGAATTGGCTACCCACACCAATGTGTTGTTTCATACATATATGCAACAGTCCTTGTTTAGGGGACAAAGCAAATAAGTACACAACCTGTTGATCAGGTAATAATCATTACCTTTCTGACCAATAGGCGTCAGTGGTTCAAAAAAATATGTCAATGCTCCCAAACACCAAGATTCACTGGGGCAATAATACATGTAAATAAATGGAACGATCTCACCACTGTTGGTGCATTCAATTTCCACAATCATCCAGCGGACAGTTTCTAATCTTTATAGGCGTTTCCACAGTTCCTTTAAACTAAGATCTGGAATCCCTCTGGATTATAAATTACTGTCCTTCCCAAGTTCTCCTTCTCCCGACGCATTTCATATGTCCCATAATCATCAGGGGAGGCTTGAAAGCGGAGAAATAGGTTCCAGTTATGAAACCTTACCAGGGTTTACTAAAAGTGAAACAAAAACCATAGGGATTAAACAGAGGATGCAAGCATAATTGAACTCCTCTTACAGCAAACTTTCCAAGTAAAGGTATACAAGAGCGGTCGACTTACCTAGTGGTGACAGCATACATCATCCAGGCTGCACACCACTACTCTATAATCGCCATGTTTAAATAGTCACCGCTCCTTTGCCAGCGTGTGACCTCACATCCGCACATGCGCTCCCGGTCTCTATGTTAAACCGTGGGACGCAGCAATGGAACGCAAGGTCCCTCCGGAAGTGACGATCACTATCCTGGCGCTCTAATGACGTTTCCTTACCTAAACGTCAAAAGCCGAGCGCACACGCGTCCACAGTGTCCGCCTCCATTATGCAAACAGAGCCGAGACGTCACGATGACACGCTCATGCGTCTCCAAGGTCCGCCCCACTCATAGGTTAGCAGCAACGCTTAGCCAGCATTCCACTGCGCATGCGTGATGTTCATTATACAACTGAACACTGCCATCTACGTAACAAAGACCGCCCTATTAATAAGCGGAAAATAGAAAAATAGGGACGAAGTTGCTACCAGATAATATGTGCTGATTCATAAAAACCCAGGGATTATCAGATAAAGCTAGATCTCAATAGAAAATACTAATCTCAGAGAGTACACAAGGGTATAGGAAGGGAGGGGGGGGGAAGTTGGTTTTGAGAAAGAATAGTTGGTGGTGGAGTTGGTAGAGTGACTGTTCTTTCCTGCCTCCTTTTAGTTCAATTAGGGGTCTCAATATCAGCCTCTGGGTTCCTTCCTGGTCGTTAGCCTCTATTCCTCTAGTATTTTTAACAGTTCTTCTAGTGGTAGTTTTTGTTTGTGCCCCCAAGGATCTTGTAAGAAATTTCCCTCCCCACCCTCCCTTCCCATACCCTTGTGTACTCTCTGAGATTAGTATTTTCTATTGAGATCTAGCTTTATCTGATAATCCCTGGGTTTTTATGAATCAGCACATATTATCTGGTAGCAACTTCGCCCCTATTTTTCTATTTTCCGCTTATTAATAGGGCGGTCTTTGTTACGTAGATGGCAGTGTTCAGTTGTATAATGAACATCACGCATGCGCAGTGGAATGCTGGCTAAGCGTTGCTGCTAATCTATGAGTGGGGCGGACCTTGGAGACGCATGAGCGTGTCATCGTGACGTCTCGGCTCTGTTTGCATAATGGAGGCGGACACTGTGGACGCGTGTGGGCTCGGCTTTTGACGTTTAGGTAAGGAAACGTCATTAGAGCGCCAGGATAGTGATCGTCACTTCCGGAGGGACCTTGCGTTCCATTGCTGCATCCCACGGTTTAACATAGAGACCGGGAGCGCATGTGCGGATGTGAGGTCACACGCTGGCAAAGGAGCGGTGACTATTTAAACATGGCGATTATAGAGTAGTGGTGTGCAGCCTGGATGATGTATGCTGTCACCACTAGGTAAGTCGACCGCTCTTGTATACCTTTACTTGGAAAGTTTGCTGTAAGAGGAGTTCAATTATGCTTGCATCCTCTGTTTATTCCCTATGGTTTTTGTTTCACTTTTAGTAAACCCTGGTAAGGTTTCATAACTGGAACCTATTTCTCCGCTTTCAAGCCTCCCCTGATGATTATGGGACATATGAAACGCGTCGGGAGAAGGAGAACTTGGGAAGGACAGTAATTTATAATCCAAAGGGATCCCAGATCTTAGTTTAAAGGAACTGTGGAAACGCCTATAAAGATTAGAAACTGTCCGCTGGATGATTGTGGAAATTGAATGCACCAACAGTGGTGAGATCGTTCCATTTATTTACATGTATTATTGCCCCAGTGAATCTTGGTGTTTGGGAGCATTGACATGTTTTTTTGAACCACTGACGCCTATTGGTCAGAAAGGTAATGATTATTACCTGATCAACAGGTTGTGTACTTATTTGCTTTGTCCCCTAAACAAGGACTGTTGCATATATGTATGAAACAACACATTGGTGGGGGTAGCCAATTCTTTTCCCTAGTGTGTTGTCAGTAAATAGATCAGCACTTAATCTGTGGCTTGGTGGTCACTTTTATATATATTTACTTTCTGCGGCAGAGTGCTTGGATCCCTCTGAGAAAAGTGGGTATCACAGTACGGCATTTTCTGTGGCAGATACTGATTTTATAGAGGCATGATGAATCCTCTTTTTAAAGAGACTAATTAAAGGTTAATTTTTAAGTGTATTTTTTGCTGTTTACAGATCTTGTACTGTGTTTAATAAAATATGCATCACTTTGGATATACAGAAGCAACACATCTCATTTATTAGAGTTCCTGTGCTTGTATGTGTATGTCTCTTTTTTCTCCTTGTTCTCATGATTTTTGGTACACTGCAAGGATACTATGTTTAATGGTATTATTATTACAGGTGGTGTCTCATTTTGTTTGTCTTTCCTCTGATTGACACCTAAATGTAATTGCCATCTCTATAGAGAGCCTCCTGTGGGCGGGACACCTCTCTCAACTCTGCTGCAAGCTAACTCTAAAAATTCTGATTTTGTTTGAGTGTCTGCACCCAGTAATCTAAGTGATACATTGTTGGATTCGGGATCTTGGCCTACATCATGCTGCTCTCAGATGAAATAGCAAAAACCTGCAGACAGATTTATTTTAATAGTTAAATCCACCGCTCCGCACATGCTTTTTTGCTGGTTAACATGCAGGTCTCGCTGTGTGAGCCCACGTTAAAGGAACACATATGACCTATAATGTACATCATAGATTATAAATGGGTTAAAAATGACTATTCCTTTAAATGTAAAATAGTCAATTTATTAATTTTTGAACATATTTAAAGACAACTTAGTGTAAATAATATAATTATTAGAGGTGCTCAAATCTTTAAGATTCAAATTTACCAACTTATAATTTTTTAAATTCTCCTAGAACTGTATAAAACCCATTTCAGGTTTTTTAATATAAACATAGCCTTGGTAATGTCCATGCAAAGTTAACATATCTGGCTATGATAACGAGTAGTAAATAACAGACTGTTTAACACTAGAACTACTGAGGTAGTCATTTTGACTACTTCGCACCATGTATTTCTATATAGGTGTCACGAGTCCAGTAGTTCTAGTGTTAATAACACACAGCAAAGACATAGTTTCAATGGTTTTTAATATTAAAACAGTGTCCTAAAACTATACCTCTTTTCTTTCATAATCAGGCAGACCATTTGACCATTTTGTCATTGTTTGTTAGTCCACGAGAAAGACCGAGGGAAGGTTAACACATTTCTCTACAAGAATTTAATTGTTAATATTTTTTTATAAATAACACCGGGGAAAAAAAATTGGTGCATGAGTAATGTAACTTGTTGTTAGGTTAGTTTTTGCTGCTAATTTTAAATCTGCTCTTATTTTTCTTTATTCAGCCCTAGTTAATGAGATGTTATATACCCTATGTATATGCATAAGACCGATCGAAACACCAGGACTGCGGAATACTAAACATTGTTATTTTTACCTTCTTGGCTACTAAATCAAATTCACACATGTAGATTGATTTTATTTATGACGAATTTACATCACAAAATTAGAAAAAACATCCATAAAAAGTTGTTATTGAGATTGTTCATTTACTAAAATTTAGCAAAAGTTGCCCTTTAAAGACTGCTGGCAGGGAGTTGCATCATGGCAATCAGTTTAAAAAGACAAGCAGTAATCCACCATCATGTGGGTATCCAACTGTTGTTGATATCTTTCTTCTACACTTGTTAAAGATTGGTGGAACCGTTTACCTTGCCCTTCACTTTACCAAGGTTTTCTGGGAAACAATGCAAGTGGTTATAGAGAAAATGATACTCATTGTACAACCAAGGTCATGGAAGAAAATAACATTAATTCTACTAGTTCAGTGTAGCTATCTACTTTAAAATTCCCAAGAAAATTCTGTACAACCATAGAGAAAGGACACCATGCATCTGCCTCAGCATTGCTCAATTAATGTTTGAAATCTGGATCTTTTATGAGTTCTCTGATTTGAGTACTTTCAAACATACGCGCCTTTAACTTCTCCATGGTGAGTGCTGGAAATTGTCTACAGATATACTTAAAGCATCTTTCCTCTATGTTTAGAGCCTTAACAATTTGCTTTATTAAATTTTCAGTGGTGGTAAAATGATCATATTCCTGCCAATGGTTCTGCAGTTACATTTTTTTTTCCTACTACCATGTGTTCTCTCAGAGGCCACTGTTTTCTCATCCAGTGCTCATTTTTTGAACTACTATCCCAGAGACAGAAAAAACAGGTATGCGTGGTGCATCTGCTGCCCCAGAACAATAGTCAGCATTTTTAGAGCCACACAGATTGGTCACTGGTGATCGCGGTATAATAATTTCTACAGGGCCAGAGTAATTGTGTTTTACTCTTCAGTTATCTTAGTTGACTAACCTATTGGGATTAATCCATATTTTTTTCTATTGAATAAAAGCACACATTTTAGGTTCCTTTTAAAACTGACATGAACAGCTGCCATTGACTTGGTTGATAATGTAATAGGCCCATTTTCATCTGCAAGCTTTATATCTTAATGCTTATTTAAATGTGCATTGTATTTAATAAGTTTTCAAGTATTTGTCACTTGCCTTACATCTTTTCTTTCATTTTATAATTAACACTGCTATCGAGGAAAATATCCCAAATTCATATGTGGGCAACTGTACATCAAAAAGTAGAGCTGCTACAAAAAAAATGAATGACATATTCTGATTCAGAGGACTGAATATACCTAAATCAAGCCTACTAACTGAGCCACCAAAACATTATTTTTCCTTTGTTCCCCATTGTACAAAGTGCACACTGGATTCTGTACTTAAAGATGTCCATCCATTCTTGTAACAATGGCACTATATCTATGTTTTGTGGTCAAACGGCAGCAAATCAGAGATGCCAGTGGAAGGGGAAAGCAGTGAATATGCATTAGTGATAATTTTGGGACCCGGAAGTAGCGCCACAGCAGCTAGGAGACTCGATAAGTACAGTCCCTGACAGAAGTTCTGTCGATTATCCATTTTATGTAAATAAAAGCTTATAACCTGACTTAAAAGTCATCCATTGGTTTCATAAATTACTCTTCTGAAAGCTGTAACCCTCCCAAATTTGGTTTAGGTTATGAAAATAAAGTTGCTGCAAAGCTGGAATATTGATCATTAAATGAACACAGAAAGGTCAGATTTTGGCAAAAAAGTTTGTTGCTTTGTCATATAATGCACCCAATCCTAGTTTACATCCTCACCTGTGTTCAGTAAATGATCGGTTAATTAGTGGGTGTGTATAAAAAGAAACCCAGCTCCCCAGAACTTCACTTGAACTGCAACTTGACCTCTGACAACATACCAAAAATCCACCCTGCGACCAAAGCCTTGATTATCAAGAGGCTGACGAACAAATCCACTGCAGAGATGGCTGGCACCTTTAATGTGTCTCAGTGTCAAGTACAAAGAATTAAAAAGAGATTTGAAGTGACTGGAGATGTTTTAGACAAGCCCAGGTCTGGCAGACCATGAAAGACAACTGCTCCAGTAGGAACATTTGTTGGTTAGTAAATCCAAAGCCAGCTCCTCTTCCACTGCAGCAGAGCTCCAAAGAGACTGGTCACCTCAAGTCCCTGTGTCAACAAGAACAGTTTGTAGGATTCTGTCTCGAAATGGCCTCCATGGTCGAATCAGTGCTAGAAGCCAGCACTAAACAAAAGGCAATTAAAAACCGTGTGGCATTTGCCAAGTCCCACAGCCTGCTAAACAGATGGATGCTGGAAAAGTGGCAGAAGGTGGATTTCTCTGATGAATCTTCAGTTGAATTACACCACAGCTGCCGCACATACTGCAGGAGACCTACTGGAGCCCGTATGGATCCAGAAAACAATTAAGTTTGGTGGTGGAAAGATCATGGTCTGGGGTTACATTCAGTATGAGGGTGTGCAAAACATTTGCAAGGTGGAAGGCAATATCAACAGCCTAAAATATCATGAAGTATTAGCTACCTCTTACATTCCCAATCATAAAAGGGGTCAAATTCTGCAGCAGGATGGTGCTCCATCTCATCCATCCATCTCTACAGCAAAGTTTCTCAAGGCAAAAAAGATCAAGGTGCTCAAGGACTGGCCAGCCCAGTCACCAGACATGAACATCATTGAGCATGTTTGGGGTAGGATGAAAGAGGAAGCTTGGAAGACAAAGCAAAAGAATCTAGATGAAATCTGGGAGGCATGTAAGACTGCATTCTTTGCTATTCCTGATGACTTCATCAATAAATTGTATGAATCATTGTTGAACCGCATGGATGCAGTCCTTCAAGCTCATGGAAGTCTCACAAAATATTAAATATGGCTCTAATAGCACCACAACTTCATTCATCAATGATATGCAACATATCTTTGTATTAGAAGTAAATTATTTGTTTGAATTTCACATTACCTTTTGTGGGCGACAAACCTTTTGTCTTGCCAAAATTTGACCTTTCTGTGTTCATTAAATGATCAATATTTCAGCTTTGCAGCAACTTTATTTTCATAACCTAAACCATATTTGGGAGGGTTTCAGCTTTCAAAAGAGTAATTTATAAAACCAATGGATGAATTTAAAGTCAGCTTATAAGCTTTTAATTACACAACATGGATAAGCAACAGAACGTCTGTCAGGGACTGCATCTACTGCTTTAACCTTTTTTATTTTCTTTCTTTTACAACCCCCCTACACTATTTTACAACACATCACTTTTGCCTCCCATTGAATTTAATTGGTTCGGCCAGGATCGACAATCGAATCGGCTAAGATCGTCGATCCGATCACGATCTAACTCAGGATTGGCGATCCTTAACCGATCCAATCCTTTTCAGGATCGCTCATCTCTACTGATGAGCATAGTTTGTGAGGTGGGTATCAGCACGCCTTGATACTTTGATTGGCACCCGGCTCTTGAGCACAAAGCATTTTCACAAATGACACAAATCTAATAACATAGAGGCTGGTTCCAAAATTATAGAGGTTTATAATTATGGAAATTGCAATATTACATAGTTACATTGTTACATTGGTTAAAAAAGACCTAGGTCCATCAAGTTCAATCTTTCTCTACCAATGGTACATTTTTTTGGTTACTAAATTATCTATAAACCATAATGTTATGTGCACCGAGGAAATCATCCAGACCTTTCTTAAAAGCTGATATGGTATCTGCCATTACTATCTCTTGTGGTAAGGCATTATACAGTCTGACTGCTCTAACTGTAAAGAACCCTTTCCTATTTAGCTGCCAGAATCACCTTCCTTCCATCTGTAATGAGTGCCCACTGCTCCATAGTATGTTTTTTGGAAGGAATAAGTCATGTGCCAGTGCTTTGTATTGACCACACATTTATTTATACATATAAATGAAATCTCCTCTGAGATGGCTTGTTTCTAAGCTAAAGAAGCCCAACTTTTCCAACCTCTCATCATATGGGAGATCTTCCCTTCCTTTTAATAATCCAGTTGTTCGCCTTTGAACTGACTCTGACGTCTGAATATTCTTTTCAAAACTGGATCCCATATTCAAAATGTGGCCTCAAACGTGATTTATAGAGTGGTAACAGTACCTTGGGATCACGGGATTCAATCTTTCTTTTTATACACCCTAAAATCTTGTTTGCTTTGGTATCCATGTACTTCAGTTTAGTAACTTCTTTAGAAAGTAGGAAACCCCCTTAACTCAATAGTAAAACTGTAGTTTAAAGTTTTATAATTTAAAGAGATATTCCCATGTTCAAGATCCTAAACCAATATGTAGGTATTCAGCTTAGGTTTCCATGGTTATAACCATGCATATAGTGACATTTTTGTTAGTTGCTAGTGGTTGTAACCATGGATACATAAGCTATTGCAATGCCTTGCACATGAGGTAAGCGAAGTAGCTAATCAGGAGAACTATACTACATTTCTAATTGGAGGTATTTGCTAATATTATTATTATTACACCTACTACATATTTAGATATTTATCTTGGAGATGGGCATGCCCCTTTAATGCTACAATTATATATATATATATGACTGAGCTTTGTATCAGCAAAAACAGAACTGTTAAACTGTTATCATTATAAAGTAGTTTTAAATAATTTATATGCACAGAAATTTGTATCTAAAATTGTCAATTATGGACTGGATTTAAAAATTGAAGGATGAGATACAAGGCAGGTATTTGGAATCTTGAGGCAACAATCTTAGTTGACCTGTTACCTCTAATGTGGTCTTCTGGGGAAATTATTGTCTCATATATAATGTTACTGATGCTTAAAGCACATTTATCCTGCGCATATTATGAGATTCAATTAAGTTTTAAATTGTTGTAATAACGCTTAAGATATATATAGCGATTACGGAGCTGCGTTTGTGTTTCTATTTCAGTGTGATGCACAGAACAAACTAGTTGTAGTATTAATATTATATATCAAAAATGACAATTTGATTATCATTCCAATATATTTCATTAGCTAATTTTATTTTGTTAACTAATTTTATGATTGCAGCTGAAGAAATATGAGCTGCAATTTTCAAGAAAATTACATGTCTAGGACTATTGCAAATAATAATCCTGCCTCTGGAGACATAATGTACTATAAAAATACAATATCTAAAAGCTAATTTTCCTTTAATGGATTTAGTAATATGCACTTTCAACAATGGAATAGAAAATCTTCTCAGTAAACAGTCTTGAAATCCTAGCATTATTTACTATGCATTCTTATACAATTTATTGTTTCTTAATGATTACTGGTGATCATAAATACATTTAATGGGATGACAGAATTATTTTATAACTCACTGAGGGAAAAAATAACACCTATGTAAAAAGATATTTATATACATGAACCTACACTATAAATGTAGAATATCAGTCTTGTCGAGTGCTCTTGATTTCAAATGCAAATTTATACATAAGATATACTTATCTGTAAACTACGGTATGGTTATAGCAAGCTGCATTATGTCTTTTTGTAACACTGCAATGGGTTTTCTACACAAATATATTGCCTAGAAGTAAATATAAATGCATGAATGCAGATGTATGAATGAAAGAATGCAATTATTATATAGAGATGAGTGGTACTACACAGGTTCTACTTGCTGGATCTTCTCATGCAAAATCAGTGTGTTACCGGATTTTCCTATCGTTTGTCAATTACTAACATGTAAATGCTGCACTCACTTTAGGAGCTAAAATGTGTATTTTACAGTAATATGTCAGAAATGCTGCAGAGTTCATAAAAGCCCGTCATCTGCTGCAGAACAGAATAATGCATACCTCAGATGCTGCTCACCATTATTTTTTTTTCTCGATGCTTATCATTTTTGCCATTAAAGGTTAGAGTTGTGCTGCAGCAGAGGTGTATAAATCCAGATAGCTATGATAAAAGGGACTTTGTCAGCACAGAATGACTGTTTAAACAAAGTACAGGCCCTCAGTGTGTCATGACGGGGCCAAAGATTTAACTGCACCTTCACTCCTGCTTGTTATCCTTCTATCTCAACCTCCTACTCTACTCTGATTCACAGTTCAGGCTTCATAGTGCCAGAGAAAGGAGGAGATACAAGCAGGTGGAAAGGCGCACTTATATGTTTGACCCCGCCATGATACACAAGTGCCTGTACTTAGTTTGAACAGTCATGGTTACACAAAACCCACCATACAAAATACGACGAAAATAAAGAAACTTAAACACAAAATGGAGTAGAATGGCCGTGGCACTTTTCTTAAGGGTTACTTAATAAACTTCCATTAGAATATGCATCCATAAATAAATAACATAAGTAAAATACCTCAAATACCGATTAATGAAACGTCTTTATACAGTGCTTATCCAAAACTGTAATCTGCCCCGATAAGAAAAAGGGGCAATTTATCCCCTCTAATAAAAGCACACAACAGAGAAAAATAACAAGGGAGGGTGGGTGTTTCCAATCTTCTTGTCACCTCAGGATGAGGTAACCACTCAAAACATTGAGGTTACATACGCCAACTTCCCGCACTTTCTAGGCAGCCAATCAAATACTGTCTCAAAGCCACCGCACAACAGCTGAGTCCCAATCAGATTGCTACTTGCATTACTAGGCTACCAGACCATATACTTTGACAATTCTTTCCACTATACAATCCACCATGCCCACAAAATTGTCCACAAGCTGAAAGGGAAAAAACTAATAAGTCAGCATTCATAAACAGTAAGTGGAAACTGTCAGCAAGCTGGTAACACTATTTAACAATGCAATAAGCTGAAGAGAGGTAAAAGGAAAAGAATAAAAAGGGGGGTTTGTAAAACCATGTCACCCCACGCTAGCCGCTCTGGGGGTTATCATTCTGTGCTGACAGAGTCCCTTTAAGCATGTATGAGCATGAATCAGCCTATGAGAGTCTTTTGACCCTGTTTGTAGGCTATGTGCACACAGCATATTTTTCGGGGAGATTCCGCTCATAATGTGTCTGAAAACGTGACCCATAAAATCAACCTAATGCACAGCAATGTCAAAACAATACCTTCCATTTTATGTAACATCTTTGAGCTGTTTTAGGGTTCCGAAACCAAGCCAGTTTTGTACTTCATGCCCAGGCAATTTTTTGCAATTCTGACCAGAGTCACTTTATGAGATTATAGCTCTGGAACGCTTCAGCGGATCTCGGTGATTCTGATATAGTTTTTTCGTGATGTATTGGACTTCATGACAGTGGTAAACTTAAGACAATATTTTTTGCTTTTATTTGTCAAAAAAAATTGATGAAACTTTTGTTTTTTAGTTTTTATGCCCTTAAACCACAGAGTTATGTCACAAAAATAGTTACTAAAATACATGTCTCACATGTCTACTTCAACACAAAACACATTTTTTGGGGTTAGGAAGTTAGAAGGGTTCAAAGTTCATCAACAATATCTTATTTTTTTTTTAAAAAATTACAAAATCATTTTTTTAGGGACCACATTACATTTGAAGTGACTTTAAGAGGCCTAGGTGACAGAAAATACCCAAAAGTGACAGTATTCTAAAAACGGCAACCCTCAATGTGCTCAAAATCACACCAAAGAAGTTAATTAACCCTTCAAGTGTTTCACAGAAAATAAAGCGATGTGGAATTAAAAACAAAATATATCATTTTACCTAAAAATGTTGCTCTAGACCAAATTTATTCCCTTTTAGAAGAAATGCCACAACAGAATAGAATAGAAAATGTGTTCCCCATTTTCTTCTAAGCACGCTGGTACCCAACATGTAATCAGAAACTTCTGTTTGGATAAATGGGAGGGCAATATTTGAATTTTGGAACAGAAATTTGGCTGAAATTGATTGCGGGCACCATGTTGAATTTTCAGACATGTCATATGAGGCAGAAATCAGAGAAGGAAGACGTGTGCAGCGGGTGTGTCACATGTGCAGCGGCCATGTTAGATAATCATGAGGTGGAGGTGGACTGGGGGTGGCACTTTAGCCACACCGGGGGACCGAAGGAGGACATTTATCTTCCATCTGACATGTTTGATCATGCCAGGTGGGAGATAAATCATTTTTCCCCTACACTCCAATTTCCTACAACGTGATCAATGTGATCATGATTCTCCAGGGTATACCAGTGATCACATGACCAGAGACCAGAAAAAACTGCACGAAATGTGATCTTCAGGATCTCAGCTATTCCTACTAACTAAAACTTTGAAGATTTACTGACTCTGGGGGGGCTATTTACTTTTTTCTTACTTCTTACTGTCATTTTAAAATAGCAAATCAGAATAACTACCCTCTTCTGCTGCCATTTTAATCCGTAACTGATATAAAACTGATACAAAAAAGTCCATTAGCATCTGTTGATTCTTTATAATTGTATTTTTATTGCATATTTTACAATTTTTATAAAGAAAGATTAGAAAAAAAGACACTGAGTATCAGGATATAACAAACTTGTTCAGTACATATATCTCAAGCATATTCCTTGGACTAAACCATTTATTTATGGAGATTATACTATATATCTAACCTACACTAGCCATTACATGGTATAAGGTATAAAAAAAAAAGTCTCAAATTTCTCATGTGTTGCCCCTAATGAAACATATTGCATATGTATGTATTATGTTGATTAATTTGGTCATTTTAGAATCATTGAACATTATTCATTGTGAGTTAGTTGTTATTATTATTATTATTATTATTATGTTTTTCATGTAATTGTATTGAATTATATTATTAGATGAAAGTAACATTTTAAAAGTGATGTTTTATACACACCATCACTTTACTCCTGAATCAGGGTACACAATAAGTAGTATAGTAGTATTCCATAACTGCCGGCTTAGAATTATATATATTTTTTTTTGTAAATTCTTTATTTAGAATGTTTCTCAATATTACAAAAATGGAATGACAACAGTAATCATGAATAAGACATATATTTTTTGTATGAAAAGAAGAAAGAGAAGAAAAAAAAGAAAGGGGGAAGAAGAGGTGAAATCAGAAAGAATAGAAGCATAGTGAAAAAAGGATAGGGGGGAGATATAGTAGGGGACAAATCAGCTATAATATAAAATTTCCTTTGTACATTTGCTGTTCAGAGTTCAGCATACGTACTCTTGTATGTATACTTTTTGTGTTGTGCTTTATCTTGGTGCAGATAGTTATGGCTAGATTCCAGGTTTTATTTGGTGTTTTTGGCTGTATAAATTGACAATAACTTGGAATTGACAGTTAGCAGTTCATGTCTGTTGTTCAGTATTTCTTCATTGTTTGACTCATTGCCACCAGATGAGATAAGGAAACAAGACATACAATTGCCAGGTACACTCTTATTCTTTGAAGTCACATCTGGATTGTTTCTTCCTTGGTTTTCCTGAATTGTGAACTGAAAATGATCATTTTCTTTGCTTTACTACCTAACACTAACTTGGCTAAATTGGAAACATCAATGCCTGATTTCCAGAACATTCTGTTATTAGCAGTTTTAGCAAGAAATAAAGGCTTCAAGGAAAATTATCTAAATTTCTATTAGATGGACACTTAACTTACAGGTGTCCATACACATTAGCTGAAAGTCTAAAGAATTGGACAATTTCTGCAGTACCAGATGGCTGTCTGAGGTGTTTAGGGTTGTCTTGCCTCTGTGACCACAGATATTAGAAAAGAAGGATTGTTCAGACAAGTTTGCATTTATATGAGGGAGTCAAGAAGAATTGTCTGAACTGACAGTTAAGTTGTATGAACACCTTTCTCTCATTTGTGTCAGTGGTGAAAAAAACCAACAGTAAAAAAAAAGTTTGATTTCCCTTTTTCATAAAAACAGTTGCCGGTAGATATCCTCAAATTGTAAATTTCCACCAAAAACTTAAAATTTTTCTTATCTTAGAAAATTTAAAACTAAAATAGTGGCTAAGTTTGGTAATTATAATTACTTTACTTACGTGAATATTTTCTATTAAGTTGTAGTGGCCATTTTGGCTAACATGATAATTACCGATATGCAAAGTTGGCTACATGTTTAAAGCAAATCAGGTGATTTTCTAGTACAAGATTAATGGCATCCTGGAATAGGGCTTTGGCAGCCCATTCAGGATAAGTAAACTCTACCTTCTTCTGTTATTTTGCTGTAAGCCTGCCAAACTGATTATGCACTGCTCCCCACACCCATGTCTCGACAGTTATAGTTAATGACAGCAAAGATTTTTACTATCACTGATGCCAGCACAAAGACGTGGGCATAGGGACCAGTGTATAATCAGTTTGGATTTAAATATGCTTGACAAGCCATTGATGGACACTGAATTCTCCATGGCTAACAGCAAGATAACAGAAGAAGGTAGAGCAATAACAGTTACTGGTTGTGAAAGGGCTCGTCAAGCTCAATTCCAGGATACCATTAGTTTTGTACTAGAAAATCATCTAACAGATTTCCTTTAAGGTGGTTTGTGTACAGTTTTGATGGTGCTATATAGAAAGTATGCACAGTTTTGATGGTGCTATATAGAAGGCTTGTGGTGGTCTTTAATTATACCTTTGTGTAGAATATTAGCCTCAGTAGGACTGGAAATGTAAATGGGCTGTATCCTAATGTAGAATTCATTCTGCAGTGAGTGCTCCTCAACCTCTTTGCTCTACTATTAAGACATGGCCATTGTGAAATCCTGGACAGGTATTTAAGATCAGAGGAGAAGGGTTGGGGAATGCAAAAAGGCAAGGGCACTTCACCATTAGGGAAATCCTATTGGGCACTCAGTCATGGTTTTATTAAAACCCTGAAGGTTGGTGCAGTATCTTTCAACATTTTCCACCTCTTCAACTAACCTAACCATGCCATATGTTTTGCAATGTCAACATTGAAAACAGACATCGTTTAACACATTCATTGATATAATTAATGCACAAACCTGTTTTTTATTAGTCTCTAAGCCTTTAATTTGGATATACAGTCATTGTGAATGCATTTTCCCAATTATGTAAATTAAAATATTTTAAACAATGTTCATATAAGGAATGAAAAATGAAAAAAGTTGTGCAGTCAATCTCGTTCAAGCAATGCCAACCACCACTGAAACTGCTATATGTGCAAATAACAAGATAAGAAACCAAAAGCTGTAAGCTAAAATATAGAAAAGTTTTCCTAAGCTAATATAATGCATTTTGCATGTAGATGGTTTTTTTTGCACGTCGATGATTTTTCACAAATGTACCTTCTTCATTCTCTCAGCATTTATCATGAGATTAATTGTATCAAAGGTTCTGTCAAGCTTCCAACACTAACTGCAAATGTTGTAAAATGACTTTTCATAAGGACTGGAAATGTAATTTTAATTCTGTTGCAGCGGTGTTAAGAAACTACAGTGGTTTGTGCTTTTAACGTCTTTCAGGACAATCCTAACGACAGTCATTTTCTAGACTTTAATTCAATTCTAAAACACAATTATTTCCCAAGGCTCGCCATGAATCAAAGGAATGATGAAAAATGGTAAAGTAGCACATTGTTTAACGTAATGATACACAAGTGAGTGTCAGCAGTGAAGAAATATATAAGCAAAGCAAAATACACAGTAAAAGATTATTATAAATCTCCCACAACTTCAATAGAGTCTGTTGAGACTCCACAGAGCTATAAAAATAATGCTGCAGTTTCTGTTCCCTCTGAAGGATAAATTCCCTTTAGTACCTTGGTGTTTTAGAGCTTCTATAACAATTCTACAAATAGACAGAACAAAATACTTTATTATTGGCTATTTGTCACACAAGTCTCACCGGCTGAGTGACTTAAATTTGAATTCAGTTATACAGAGTTTTCAGTCGTGGCCAAACTTCTGCAGCAGCGATGAATGATTTATCTTTCAGTATGTTAGAAGAGTTTACAGTTTCAGAAGTCACGCGTGTATTACAAGATAGAAACAGTACAAAGAAGACTGACAAATCTGATGAGGAGCATGTTGGATATTGGGGATGAGGAAATAATTTACTTTATTTACTTTATAATTTAATTTACTTTATTTAGTCTTGAGAAGGGACAATAATGGGAGAAACGTCTGCTAGCACATAGAAGGCACAATACATAAAAGTCTGTACCCTAGAAAACTCCATCAATAGACAAGGGGGTATTCCTTACATCTGGAAAAAACAAAAAGTTAAATCTCCAAAGGAGACAAGACATCTTTACCACGAAAACTCTTAATCTGGGAAATAGCCAACCTCAGAATCTCATCACAACAGGAAGAGAAACCAAAGCTGCAGCTAATAGGAAGGGGGGTTACCGTATTAAGAAAACCAAGAAAAATAAACCCCATTAAAATTTATTTTTAAAAAGGTCAAGTGACCAACATATAAATACACATATACAAATACCTTTTGAGTAAGCGAGGGTGAAAGAAATGCTAATGTAAACAAATATATTAGCTAGATATAAAGGGTTAGGGGAGGCTGACCCTAATGGGTCAATTCCAAATAGGCAAAAGGAGGTATACAGCACTCATGGCAATAGGAATCCAGAAAAATAGATTAAAAACATTATGTTTATTGGTAGTTTTTAAAAAAGGAAAAAAAAAATCCACAACCTAACAGTAGACACAGACTACGCATTTCGAGCATGCAGGCTCTTAATCATGACAATTGACTCATATGAAGCTGGTTAGCCTAACTGGACTTTCCGTGCAGCACCTGTAACAAGACTCTCTAGGAGTGGTGAGCTGATTTAACCTTTGAACTTTCCTGCTTCTATGACGCTAATGGGCCCTAATACCATTCCTATGTAACAATGGAGGGTATGACTCCTTAGGTTAATGGCGCCCCCATTCAATGATGGAGACCTTAGCAATCCCTAACTCACCCTGCTCTACTCAATGTGTCCTAGAAGGTATGCTACTATTTATCTGAAAAAAGTCCAGAATTAGGATCCTCAGTACGTTGTCCCAACGTGTTTCTCCCAGCAGGGTCCATGGGGTTCATTAGGGGACAGGCTAGCAGAATCAGTCCAAGATGATGGATATCACAAACAGTCCAAATTGATGGGCATCACATCCCAGAATCAGGTGTGAGGCAGGTGCATAAAAGCAATACGTCCTTTTCTCAGACAAGTAGTAGCATACCTTCTAGGACATGTTTCATTAAAGGGAACCTGTAACCGGATGTTTATAATACTTACCTAACGGTCGGTGCAGAGCAGATGGGCGTTAGGTGAGTATTATGAACCTCCGGTGACAGGTTCCCTTTAAAGATAGTTTTCTGAAAACTAATTTAAATATCAATTAATTGGTTCTTTAAAGAGATACACCAAAATATTTTTAAAAGGAATCTATCAGTTGTCCCAACACATTTAAAATTCCAATAAACCTTTAGACCGTTATTAAGGCATTACAGTTATGTGTGATGTTAAATATTTATTCAAATATTGGTGCAAAATGATACTGCTCACCATTAGGAAATTAGCCAAGATTAGTCTGGGGAGGCATTTACTCACCAACACTAGGCATGGTATCATAGTCACAGTCTTGTCCCCCCTGGGTGATATTTGCAGTGCCTGCACTGCTGTCTTTTCAACCTACTTCTATTCTTCACTACTGGCTCAGGTAGTTCCTCCAGATATCTCTGTTCCCTTTTATAGCTCTTTGATAGGAAACAGAGATACCGAAAATATCACCAATGATAATTAGAGGTGAGCTGAGATAAGACAGCAGTCCAGTGACTGGCAATCATGCCCATGGGTGCAGCTACTGAATCCCTACTGATAGCGTAAACACCTGACTAGACAAATCAGAATGCATTACTATTTAAAGGGAACCACCTGTCACCAGGTTTTTCCCATATAAGCTGTGGCCACTAGTAGTAAACCCTTATATACATCATTCTAGAATACTGTATATCAGTTCACAAGCCAGCTTGTATAATATGAAAAAGATCTTTCATTTTATTCACCTATGGGATGGTGCGGTCCAATGGGTGTCTTTGGTCTTGATGTGACGCCTCTTCTCTGCTTGCGATTGCGTATTTTATGTGGATGCACTTCTCTTAGCCCTGCTGAGGGCAGAGCAAAGTACTGTAATGCACAGGTGTGGAAAGAGGTCAAAGACCACCTGTGCATGTGCACTACAATACTTAGCTCTGTCCTCAGCAGGGCATTGAGAAGTGTGCATGTGCAGGAGCACAATGGAGGACACTGTGTGGATGATGTAGGACGCATCATTCACATGACGCAGGTAAAGAGGATGGCAATTGCAAGCAAAGAGGAGATCAGCGACACCCATCGGGCCAGACTACCCCATAGGTGAGTATAATAAAAAGTCTTATTTATGTTATGCAGACTGGCTTGGAGATATCATATATATAGTATTCTCAAATGATGTATATAATGATTTATTGGTAGAGGCCAATGTTTATATGGGAAAAATCTGGTGACAGGTTCCCTTTAACTTCAAAAATATTAGTGTAATGAAGGAATAAAGGTATTAAAGCTTATACGGGCAATTTAAATACAGCCGTACTTTAACACTAGTATTTTGAAGTAATTTCATATATTGCATTCTCCCAACGCGGGGGTATTATTTGTATTGCAGCCCTTTTCTTCTTTGTCAGTTCATTAATGCCACATAGGTCTCATTCTAACTGTGCTCTCTTATAATAAATGTTTCCACATCCTTAAATTACTGTTGTGTCATGTTAAATCTGCCATGTCGATAGATCTGTAATGTTGCTTCAAGCTTACTTTGAATGAATTCACATAGCTTTTATCCCATATCCCCAAGGAGCAGACATATATGACGCCATCTGCCTTATATCCAACAGTTTGCAAAAGGAAATAGGTTTGATCTATTTCTGACTTTAGACTTAAGCCTGCTGGAAGTCCTTATTGCATCTGATCTATTTAGGCCAACCACCAGAGATGTTAATGTTAAATTGCTCTGGGATTTGGATGTTTGATGCTCGTGGCAGAAATCCTAATCACAAGAGTTCCAAGGCTTCCTCTGTCCATTTCTTTTAGGGAGAGATGAATATTTTAATCAGTCATTGAATTTTCTCCTGATAGACCTGCTCTAAATTGTTTAATTTACACTTTTATACATGGAATGGTTTTGAAGTGTTCAATAAAATAATTTAAATTATAAATGTTACATATTGTTATTAATCCTCTTATTTTCATATCATCACTAGAGATGATGAGTTGATCTTTTGAAATTAGAATTCACGAACTTTGCCAAATTGTCCTCAAAAATTCAGTTTGTGCGGAAAAATTTGCTTGAATCTCAGTATTGGTAAGATTGTATTAACTATAGCAAGAGTGGACCATATGCTTTCACAAATAACCTGAAAAAACATAAAATATAACTTTTAATTGTTTATTTTTAAAAGTGATAATATATCACCCATAAAAGCGTGAGTATAAAATAAAATCCAATTTATGTATATCAGCTCACCGTGTGCAAGCTCACTCCTGGCCTCTCCCTGGAGCACGGACAGGCACTGCCACAGCCTGATATTGCAAATACAGAAAGAAACGGATAACATGCTGTGCTGGTAATGTCATCCGTTGTTCCTGCATGTTAAAATAAAGACCATGGCTTTCCTCGCCTGAAGAGCTGGATGATTCTTTCTTTCTGTATAAAATAAAATACCCGAATTCTTAGTCACTAAGCTCAATTGGGCCAGTGGTCTGAGTAAGGCGCAACTATATCCGTCCTTTTTAGGACAAGCTATAAAACAGATATGATGTAAAGGGCAGTTCCCTTATTAGGCTATCTCTGAAACTTATATCAGATAAGGACCTGAAGTGAATATCATTTCACAATTATAAATACAAATGCCATTTTCACCATAAATGATCATTCTATATGGAATGGTCTCACCACATTGTGGGCTATACACTTTTTATCAGACGTGGAGCAGATGCTGATAAACCTTTTTCACAGGTGATTTTCGCTCAAACTTCCAGAATTCAATATTTAATATAAGGCAGACATCATGTAACTCACAATGCATTTATTTTCCACATAAAAATCCTCAGAGGAGCCTATGTTACTTGAGTTCTGCACATCTCGTCACCCTTATTCACATCCACATAATGGCTCCTTCATATATAATGCCCATCACGGACTGCAAATTTAATAACATTACTTAGCAAATTGTTCTTTCTCATAGACAGTCACATTAAAACCCAAATATAATCAAAGGTCAAACAGTTACCAAATCGTGTCCACAGACATTCTCATTCTAATGCGCCGCGCTGTGCGCTATGGACGCCGCCATTTTATACCCCTTGCACATGCTACTTACATCACAATCTTAGGGAGAGATCACATGATCGGACATCGTGTCCACGTCACGTGAGTAAAAAGACCGCCCCCTATATACAGGGAGGTGGAATGGACGCAAGCCTTGCGCTCCACTCAGTCAATCCATCATCTGTATCAGCATTCCAAAGCCTACACAGACCTCCTTAGCTGATAACCGAGGTGCCAGCGCTGATTCTCTCTCCCCACATGAGACTTTAGGCAGCTATCATCATAATACATCTATGAAGCCTGGCTCTTTACTGCTTAATAATCAATATGTAATATCAACAGTTATTATATCAGCCAAACAATGGTCAAAGTCCTAATCTCTACATTGTATTTAACACCTTCATGGGCACCATGATATATTCCCCTACCAAAACAAAAAAAAATCATTCTTTTATTTTTTTTATTTTTTATTTTTTATGTTCAAAATAATACACACTTCATACCTTTTATGCAAATGCTGTTGCTCAATTTTTTATATCTTTTTTCTCAAAACAGAATTCAAGCTCAAATGTACATGGCAATAATCTGCCAATATATCTCCATTTTAATTCAATATGAATCAACACGGAAAATATTTCAGAAAAAAAACTTTTTTTTTTTTATAAAATAGTCATATTTAATTTGCTCCTGGATTGGTGGGAGGAAACCATCATTTTTGGTGGTTAAACGGACACAGAAGACATTGTCCTCTGGATCCATTTCATTGATGATATTTTTGTTATCTGGAATGGTGATATGACAGGCTTTGAGCGTTTTGTTGGTGATCTAAATCTTAACAACATTGGCCTTACCTTTACATATGAGGTTAGTAAGGCGAAGTTGGCATTTTTGGATGTGTTGGTTAAAAGAGGCCTAGAAGGAAGATTGATAACAAGCTTGTTTCATAAGGAGACTTCATCCAATTATCTATTGAGGTGGGAGAGTGCCCACCCACATGCACATAAGAAGGGCATTCCAAAAAGTCAATTCATTAGAATGAGATGGAGCTGTTCAGATAATGAGCAGTTTCCTCAGCATTCTGGGGATTTGAGAGCGAGGTTGATTGAGAGAGGGTATCCCAAATGCTTGGTTGGTTAAACCTTTCAAACAGTCAAAAAAATGGATCGGGCCAAGATGTTAATTTCCACACCAAAAGAATCTAGGATTCCAGATCTCCTATGATTTTTTACGACCTATAACAATGGCTCTACACAATTAAGGGAGATCATAGGTAGATACTGGCCAGTTTTAAAAATGGATGTTTCAATTGGTTAGTTGATACCTGATAGCCCTTCAATAACATTCAGACGAGCATGATCGCTGAGAGACAGATTGGTGCATTGGATTGGATTGGACAGATTGGAGCCACTTTAAGGGTTCAAGTAGTAGGTCACAGAGCAATGTGAAGAACTGTTATAAATGTCACAACTGCACTGTGTGTGATATGATGGAAGAAGGAAGGGAATTTGTGGACCTCAACACAAATAAAAATTTCAGATTAGATCACTTATAACATGCAAGACCAAGGGAGTTATCTATAGAATAAAATGTTGCTGTGGTATATACTATGTCGGTAAAACAATCAGGGAGCTGAGGAAAAGAGCAGCGGAACATAGGCGAGACATTATAAACACAAAGGATACAGCGGTGGCACGACATGTCAATACTGTGCATAACGGGCATTTAAGATCTATCACGGTCATGGGTATTGACCATATAGGACCTCCTTCTAGAAGTGGCAACTGGGACAACTTGTTACTAAAAAAGGAATGCTTTTCGATTTTTAAATTAAATACGGTTGCACCATGTGGACTTAACGAACAATTATCCTTTGTTCCCTTTCTCTGTGCAAAATAGATTTAGGGTAAGTACAGGAGGGACAGTCGATGTTGAGCAGGGGCATCACAGGCGTAGGAATTAGGGTGCCAACCTCCGCATGTTAGGTAGGGACATTTTTGATATCTGGAGGCTTAAAGGATAGTGGTTACCTTCTGGTGGTAGGAACTGTCCCCTTTACTTCTATTACCATCTATATGGATAATATGCTAAATCATTTGGAACGGCCCTGCTTCTCTCCACCTCTAGTCGTAGATGAAAAAATCTGACCCGGTTCCAACTGTGTGGATTCAATTGTGATTTTGGTGTGGATTCATGACATTTTAGCTAATAAGATCTGAGCGCTAACCATGCCCCACGCACTCACTGGCAACTGAGTCACTGCAAGGGTCGTGGTTACAGCTGCCACTCTCCAAACATAGAGCGGTGACTGAACCCATGCGGGCACCGCCCTTGTGACTGAAACTGGAACTCTCATAAAAATCTTGCTTTTTTTCCATGCACTACTCCACCATACACAAAGTGGCACCGCACCTTGAATGAAACCCAAAGACTGTTGGGAGGATTAAAGTTAATTTTCTCCCAGCAGCTGGGCTTAATGTGCAAGCATCGGGTAGGTTTAGAATGCTATTAATCTGCAGATTAACCCCATATCTAAAGGTTATAAGAATTTTTCCATGTCAGGTTTCCTTTAAGTATATACAGTGTATAGGTTATTCTTTTCACAAGAATATTTGCCATGTTGGGCATTGTAGTTATGTAAAGGCTGTTGAGTGCTACCAGACAGCATGCTGCTAACATGTTGCAGATGTAACAGCAGAATATTTAAAATAAGAGGAAATTAAAGTGAAATAAAATGAAAACAATCTATCAATTGTTTTTAACTGGTGAGAGTTTTATGTACTAAAAAGTGGAGAGTTCATAATCAAACGTAATAAGTTTTACTGGAGTACTTTATTAAACACTAATATGTCTGCAGGTTACAGAAGGGTGGACGTTTTACTTACAGAAACTCTCCTTAACAATAAATGCAGGCATATGACTTGTAATAAACTTTCTCTGTAAAGTAAAAATATTGTCCATGTGTGATTGATAACACGTATGCTACGAGCAAAAAATCGAAAAACATTTGAAAACAATTGAATTAACAATTATATTAAATTCCTGTAAGATGTGAGTTTGGCTCTATTATATTTCAAGGTGAGTATAAGAATCTTTCTTATTTATTTACCTTTTAATGGGCTTTTACGGTTCAGAAAAATGGCATCATTTTGCTGATTTCGTGTGGAAAGAGATTACGAAAATCTGCATCCGTAATTTAATTCTACTATAATATATTTACTCCTCTTCAGTATCGAGTATATTAGTCACTATAAAAATTGCTTACGTTTCTAAAACTTATCTCCTAAAAAGCAAGTCTTCATAGAGCTACAAATACAATCACATACAACCATGCATTACACATACACAAACATTGCATAAGTCACTATATAGACTGATTTTTTGTCGGATATTGTCTTTTTTTTTACAGCATCCTCTTCTATAATGCCAAATCTACACTTGTTTCTTCAAAGGATTAACCCGAGGTACATAATCTATGCATTCTGCTATTTTGAGAGCTGTAATGTTGGTCCACGCAGCACATAAATTATGTTAATGTTGTCCTAGGGAGACTGTTTCTTGCTGACATTATAGCACTGCACAATGAAGCATAGCTCAGACATGTTCTATGGGATTTTAGGGAATTTACTCAAAAAAGGCTTCTGTATGATCTTTTTTTGTCCACCAAACTTTAAAGATTTAACTTTGTGTCATATACCATTAACAGAGTAGTTGTTTTTTTCATCATACCTATGTATGTACTGACTCTTCTTTCAATATTTTAAGGTGTGCACAAAATATTCACTCAGTTTTGTTCAGGGAAGATAGAGTTCTTTGCCATAATTCTAAAAAGAAATCTCAGACAAATTAACAGGTAAGAGAGGGCAGCAGCTTCTTTTGGGCCAGTCCATCACCTAACATGACTCCAATAGAACATGTCTAGACTATGCTTAGCGTGCAGTTAAGTGTCTGTTACGGGGAGACTGGCAGATCAGGATAAAATCGTAAAAATCCCAATCGCCAGTCGGGGCCCACCATGCTCCTGATGACAAAGGAGCTGCTGGCAACCCAAAGGTTAGGCAGAGAATACAGAGCTGGGTGGCTCTGAGATAACCCAGGAAACCTGGAAACCGGTCACGTGTGTAGGGACACATCAGACCGAACGACAACCCAGTTAGCGTTTTGGTGTATCTGGCGCTACATTGACCACGTTTGCAGGGAACATGTCAGGCTGGGTGGTAACCAGGTAGCGTTGACCAGGAGACCGCCGGAAAAGCGCCCTGTCGGCCACGTGAGTAGGACATGTCAGGCCGAGCGGTCCTTCGATTAGCGTTTCTGATCACTTCTTGACTAGCCACGTGTGTGAAGGACACATCAAGCCAAGTGGTCACACCAGTAGCACTGACTGGGAAGCCGAAGAGGATAACAGGGTCTGCACACTCAACCCAGGAACTCCCTGTTAACACCACAGGGATTCTAGGGGGCACAACTGGACAGGTGGCGCAGAAGCCGCAGCCCAGTTAATGCCACTGGGCTGCTGCAGTAAGACTGGAACAGCAAGAGGGAAGCACGGCGCCTGACCCTGTTGTGCTGAGTCACGAATCCTGGCGTGACAGGCACCGTTTGGCTAACCCTACCTACCACTTCCACACAAAGGCTTATGCCGCAATGGGCTCTATACATGGAGGTGTGCTCAGAACAAGCATATGAGAAGACTGTGCACCTCCATGTTATCTCCAGCCCTTTTTATAACCTGGGTCTGCCCCAAACCCAGGGTGGACCACAATGGCACCTCCAGGGTCCAATAGCGGAGTGCCATGTCATCAGCGACATCACCAGTGGCCTATCCGGAACTGCCACGTCATTGATGACCTCATGGCAACCATGCCCCAAACACCTCACCAGTCATCGTCTGACGACCAATGGTAGGGTGCCAGGTCATAGGGGTGGGTCTCCGCGAGCCAGTCCAGAGTAGCCATGTCATCAGGACACCTGATGCCCTCTGCCCTATCAGGGTCTGCCACCTCACGGACATGACCACTGAGGTCCTTTCCGGACCTAGCCTCTGAAGCACTGAGCATGCTCAGTAGCCTGAACAACAGTCTCAGAAATCAGACCTGCCTGAGCATGCTCAGTAGGCACAACACAGGACTAAAGGCCCCGTTAAACACTACGATATATCAAACGATATGTCATCGGGGTCACGTCATTAGTAGAGTTGAGCGCGGTTCGTGGTTCGTGGTTCTCCAGTTCGCGGCTCGAGTGATTTTGGGGCATGTTCTAGATCGAACTAGAACTCGAGCTTTTTGCAAAAGCTCGGTAGTTCTAGAAACGTTCGAGAACGGTTCTAGCAGCCAAAAAACAGCTAAATCATAGCTTGGTTTCTGCTGTAATAGTGTAAGTCACTCTGTGAATCAAACTATTATCACATTTCAGTGTATAGTGTGCGTGAACAGCGCCTTCAGATCACTGCTGTTTCTATAATGGCGATCGCCATTTTTTTTTTTTTTTTTTCTTGTCTTCCTTCCCTAAGCGCGCGCGTCTTGTGGGGCGGCCCAGCATGTCAGCCAATCCCAGACACACACACAGCTAAGTGGACTTTGAGCCAGAGAAGCAACGGCATGTGTGATAGGATCTGCATGTCACATGTCCCTGCATTATAAAACCGGACATTTTCTTCACGGACGCCATTATCTGCCTTCTGCGTCTTTGGTGTCAGACATCACTGTCGCAGCTCCGTCTTCCTGAGTCCTATAGCCGATACAGCTGTATGCGCTGCATACACAGCGTTAGACAGCTTAGGGAGAGCACTTTATAGCAGTCCTTTTAAGGGCTCCAACCGGCAGGGTCAGAGAGCCATAGGTGACAGGTCCTGCAAACAGCAACAGCGTCTGTGTAGCCCAGGTCAGGGATTTCCTACCTGCATTTCACCATTAGGAGGGAATAGAAAGGCAGTCTTCCATTCCTCTACCCAGAGCACCACAATCCTGCCACTGTACCCTCTTGTCCTCTGCACACTCCAACTGATAACTAAGCCATTATACTAGCAAACACTCAGTGTACCTAGTGGCATCCTATACGTGGCTATTGGACTTTGCTATAGTCCCACTAGTGCAAAGACATTTGCAGAGCGCGTCTGCCTGCATTGCACACTACAACTCATTCTAACCAAGCCATTATACTAGCAAACACTCAGTGTACCTAGTGGCATCC
The DNA here is from genome assembly GCF_048569485.1 of Anomaloglossus baeobatrachus. NCBI lineage: Eukaryota > Metazoa > Chordata > Amphibia > Anura > Aromobatidae > Anomaloglossus > Anomaloglossus baeobatrachus. The sequence goes on along the minus strand of NC_134353.1, from coordinate 144,536,953 downwards.
TATACGTGGCTATTGGACTTTGCTATAGTCCCACTAGTGCAAAGACATTTGCAGAGCGCGTCTGCCTGCATTGCACACTACAACTCATTCTAACCAAGCCATTATACTAGCAAACACTCAGTGTACCTAGTGGCATCCTATACGTGGCTATTGGACTTTGCTATAGTCCCACTAGTGCAAAGACATTTGCAGAGCGCGTCTGCCTGCATTGCACACTCCAACTCATTAAAACCAAGCCATTATACTAGCAAACACTCAGTGTACCTAGTGGCATCCTATACGTGGCTATTGGACTTTGCTATAGTCCCACTAGTGCAAAGACATTTGCATAGCGCGTCTGCCGGCATTGCACACTCAAACTCATTTTAACTAAGCCATTATACTAGCAAACACTCAGTGTACCTAGTGGCATCCTATACGTGGCTATTGGACTTTGCTATAGTCCCACTAGTGCAAAGACATTAGCAGAGCACATCTGCCTGCATTGCACACTACAACTCATTCTAACAAAGCCATTATACTAGCAAACACTCAGTGTACCTAGTGGCATCCTATACGTGGCTATTGGACTTTGCTATAGTCCCACTAGTGCAAAGACATTTGCATAGCGCGTCTGCCTGCATTGCACACTCAAACTCATTTTAACTAAGCCATTATACTAGCAAACACTCAGTGTACCTAGTGGCATCCTATACGTGGCTATTGGACTTTGCTATAGTCCCACTAGTGCAAAGACATTAGCAGAGCACATCTGCCTGCATTGCACACTACAACTCATTCTAACCAAGCCATTATACTAGCAAACACTCAGTGTACCTAGTGGCATCCTATACGTGGCTATTGGACTTTGCTATAGTCCCACTAGTGCAAAGACATTTGCAGAGCGCGTCTGCCTGCATTGCACACTCCAACTCATTAAAACCAAGCCATTATACTAGCAAACACTCAGTGTACCTAGTGGCATCCTATACGTGGCTATTGGACTTTGCTATAGTCCCACTAGTGCAAAGACATTTGCAGAGCGCGTCTGCCTGCATTGCACACTCCAACTCATTAAAACCAAGCCATTATACTAGCAAACACTCAGTGTACCTAGTTGTATCCTAAACGTGGCTATTGTACTTTTGTCAATTCACAGTATTGGAACGTTATTTGCAGCACGTCTGCCTGCATTGCACACTCAAACTTTTTTAAACTCAGCCATTTATAGTAGCAAACACTCAGTGTACCTAGTTGTATCCTAAACGTGGCTATTGTACTTTTGTCTATTCACAGTATTGGAACGTTATTTGCAGCACGTCTGCCTGCATTGCACACTCTAACTTTTTTAAACTCAGCCATTATACTAGCAAACACTCAGTGTACCTAGTTGTATCCTAAACGTGGCTATTTTACTTTTGTCTATTCACAGTATTGGAACGATATTTGCAGCACGTCTGCCTGCATTGCACACTCTAACTTTTTTAAACTCAGCCATTATACTAGCAAACACTCACTGTACCTAGTTGTATCCTAAACGTGGCTATTGTACTTTTGTCAATTCACAGTATTGGAACGTTATTTGCAGCACGTCTGCCTGCATTGCACACTCAAACTTTTTTAAACTCAGCCATTATACTAGCAAACACTCACTGTACCTAGTTGTATCCTAAACGTGGCTATTGTACTTTTGTCAATTCACAGTATTGGAACGTTATTTGCAGCACGTCTGCCTGCATTGCACACTCAAACTTTTTTAAACTCAGCCATTATACTAGCAAACACTCACTGTACCTAGTTGTATCCTAAACGTGGCTATTGTACTTTTGTCAATTCACAGTATTGGAACGTTATTTGCAGCACGTCTGCCTGCATTGCACACTCAAACTTTTTTAAACTCAGCCATTTATAGTAGCAAACACTCAGTGTACCTAGTTGTATCCTAAACGTGGCTATTGTACTTTTGTCTATTCACAGTATTGGAACGTTATTTGCAGCACGTCTGCCTGCATTGCACACTCTAACTTTTTTAAACTCAGCCATTATACTAGCAAACACTCAGTGTACCTAGTTGTATCCTAAACGTGGCTATTTTACTTTTGTCTATTCACAGTATTGGAACGATATTTGCAGCACGTCTGCCTGCATTGCACACTCTAACTTTTTTAAACTCAGCCATTATACTAGCAAACACTCACTGTACCTAGTTGTATCCTAAACGTGGCTATTGTACTTTTGTCAATTCACAGTATTGGAACGTTATTTGCAGCACGTCTGCCTGCATTGCACACTCAAACTTTTTTAAACTCAGCCATTTATAGTAGCAAACACTCAGTGTACCTAGTTGTATCCTAAACGTGGCTATTGTACTTTTGTCTATTCACAGTATTGGAACGATATTTGCAGCACGTCTGCCTGCATTGCACACTCTAACTTTTTTAAACTCAGCCATTATACTAGCAAACACTCACTGTACCTAGTTGTATCCTAAACGTGGCTATTGTACTTTTGTCAATTCACAGTATTGGAACGATATTTGCAGGACATCTGCCTGCATTGCACACTGAAACTTTTTTAAACTCAGCCATTATACTAGCAAACACTCACTGTACCTAGTTGTATCCTAAACGTGGCTATTGTACTTTTGTCTATTCACACTACTGCAAATCTATGTGCAGCACCTCTGCATGACAACCTCGTGCTCTGTTTTTAATAAGCTATAATGATAGCACAAAATACTGCCATTTTGTGGCATCATAGAACTGGCTGTTGTATTCCATTAGTGCCCCACTGGTGACAAGCTATTTCTAGCACCTCTACATCACACCCTCATGCACATTTAGCTACGCTAATGTTATAGCAAACTCATGGAATTCAGTGCTGCATTTCATAATTCGGAGGGATAGAAAGTCAGGCTTCCTTTAGCTTTTCCTTCTGTTCATAGACAGCATCTCCAAGACAAATTTCCCCTCCACGTCTAAGTGTGGAGAGGCAGCTAGTGCGCATGCGTGTGCCGATGTACCCCAGCTGCAGCATAATTACAGTGTTTCGCCTAGTGAGTATGCTCAGCCTGACTGTGCCATTCCTGACGCTAAGTCTTCATTTCGGGATACAGCGCATGCTCCCACACTAAGTGTGAAAAGCCTCTTTGCACAGGTGCTTGCATTCTGTGCCGGGTCTAAGTCCTGTTTTGTGCCTAGACACCATGCTAAAGCTGATAGTCTTTTTTCAGAGACTGTATTTCATGCTACTGAGCATGCTCAGGCACTTCCTGCATCAGAGACTAGGTCCGGTAATGAACTCTTTGGCCCTGGCCCTGATGTGGGGGTCCCATATAGACCACAGGGCATCAGGTGTCCTCCCAAATGGCTTGCAGAGGCCCACACCTATGACTTGTCACCGCATTATTGATGGTCAGACGATGACTGGTGAGGTGTTTGGGTCATGGCAGCCATGAGGTCATCATTGAAGTTGCGTTTCCAAATAGGACGCTAGTTATGCCACTCATGACGTGTCACTCTGCTTTTGTCTCCAGGAGGTGCATTGTGGTTCACCCTGGTTTGGGGCGGACCCAGGTTATAAAAGGGGCTGGAGCCAACAAGGAGGTGCGCAGTCTTCTATTATGCTCCGAAAGAGCACACCTCCATGTGTTGAACCCATTGCGGCTTTAGGCCAGAGGTAGGCAGGGATAGGGTGGTGGATGCAGGCCACCACCACAGTTGGTAACGCAGAACGGTTAAGACCAGCTCCTGTCCTAACAGTCCTGCTTGTGCAGCCCAGTGGCATTAACAGGCCTGCTGCTGCTGATGCGCCTGCTGTCCACAGGTGTGGCCCCTACGCACACGGTCAGCGTACTCAATGGCCCCTGTGTTGTTAACAGGGAGTTCCTGGGCTGGGTGGGCATGTGGACCCTGTGACGCTAACAGGGCTCACAGTCTCCAGATCCGAATGGCGTCTAACTCGGTTCAGGCTACTATTAGTTTCATAGCCACACAGCTCTGTATCCTCCACCAAACCTTCAAGTTGCCAACCTCTCCTTTTCCAACTGGGAGCACGGTGGACACTGACTGCTGAAGGTGATATATACCTTTCTCTTTCTTTTCTTATTAATTTTTGTTATATAGCGGTCACAGATTATATACCACTTTATCCAAATCTGCCAGTCCCACTGTAACAGATGTTGTTTCTTCAGCAAATGTTACAGTTGTTTAACCACCAAATCCACGGACCAAAATTTTTTTCCCCTTTCCAACACACCTGTTCCCCTTTCCAACAGCATCTGTCCTTTTTCAACTCATTTTGGGATATGACCAAAAGTGCAACTGTGCAGGGACACCGTACTCAACGCCATCTCAGCACAGCAGCCATCCCTCGGTCCCTCCGATGTGGACAAGTAAAAGACCATTTCCTCCTATCCATGACAAAGTGTTGAGATTCACTCTGTGCAGCACTGGTGTTTAGTGGAAAAGTAGATCTAAGATTGCGTACCACATTCTGCAGATACTCCTGTATACGTGCGTCTATTTCTATGGCAGGAATTAGTTCGCCAAATTTTGTCTTGTACCGGGGATCTAACAGTGTGGCAACCCAGTATTCAGGATTACTTCAAATTCATACAATCCGAGGGTCATGTAGGTAGTGCAGCAAGAAGGCGCTCATGTGTCTTGTGCATCCAGGAGGACCAAGTCCTTGGTGTGTTGGTGGCAGAGAGGTGAGAATCGTGCATCCTTCCTCTGCCCTCTACCCACAACCTCGCACAACCGAAATGTGAGCAAGCTCTCACTCATCTGCTGAGTCTTCCATGCCCATCGCCAGTTCGTCCTCCATTTCTTCATGGGCTCCTGCACTTTCATCAACACTTTTTGCTGATACTATGCGCCCTTGTTAATCCCTCTCCCTCACCATGACTGCCGCATAGGTGCCGCTGACCATCTGGACCTCGTAGATCTTGTTATCCCTTCCGCATATGACTCCTCCTGTACTTCCTCCCCTTCCTCTTGTCCCAACACCTGACTCCGAATAATAATTACAGTGTGCTCCATCATGTAGATGACCAGAATTGTCACGCTGAGAATGACATTGCCAGTGCTAAACATCTTCGTCGACATTTCAAAACTGTGTAGCAGGGTGCATAGGTCCTTGATCTGACACCACTCCAGCAGCGTGATCTGCACCACCTCTGGATCAACTTATCCCAGGCTATATGTCTTACCGTATTTCAGCAGGGCTCTGCGGTGCTGCCACACACGCTGCAACATGTGCAGATTCCAATTCCTGCGTGTCGGAACATCGCATTTCCGGCGTTTAACTGCCAGACCCTAAGACTTCCGGAGTGATGAAAGTTGTTGAGCTGCTGTGTGCGCACGATGGAAGTGAGCACATAGCGAGCGTGCCCGCTGCACAAGGCCATGTAGGCCGTGATGGTGTTTTAAAAATTGCTGGAGAATTCGGATCAACACGTGAGCCATAAAAGGCATGTGTGTCACATTGCCCTGAGGATGGCCCGCAGCCAGGTTTGCATCATTGCCGCACACGGCTGTTAAGTCACCAACGGAGTCCGCTCCGTCAATTTGTACTCCGGTCGCCAGGTGACAACGTGTTCCTTTCATGAATAGTGCTGATGATGGGAGAGTAGTCGATGCCAGCGGCGCAGGTGGACGCAGGTTATGCTCACCCACTGGGCTGCATTACCTTGACAGATGCAGAATCTCTGGCTGAATGTAGCTGGTGGGTATCTCACAGATGAAATACCATCATTCAGCTACAACCAATGGGAAGACACCACACCCTTTTTTATGCCCATCCTGTCTGCAGACCACTGCCAGACATAGCTATGAACCTCTGGTTAATTTTACCCCCAGTTCAGTTTTATGATTTTGTGTGCTTGTTACCTGACTACTTTTCCTGCTTGCTGTTTATGTACCTTGTTGGCCGATACGCATTTCACCTCTGCTTGTTTTCTGATTAAGTCCTGGCCGTCCCATTCTGTTCCTGTTCCTCAATTAATGTTTTGACCCTGCCTGACTACTATTCTCTGTAATAGCGGTGTGACTCACATTTCCCATACATTTCAAAGTAAAACTTTGACCGCCTGATGGCATTGAGCTCTGCTGCCAGCATAGTAAGGAGGTGTGTGGTAGTCCTTGTGCGCAGTTGCAAGGAAGGGTGGCCTGACCACACAGGGTTTGCGCAAAGGTAGAGGACCCACACGAGGTTGAAGAGGCAGAAGCAGTGTATTAACTTCTACATACAGAACAAGGATTGAAACAACTCGTGGGGACGGCAAGACTTGTACAGCAGACCCTTCTCCATCTCTCACCATAGTTTGCCAGTGCCCAGTCAGTGACATGTAATGACCCTGTCTATGCTTACTGGTCCAAGTATCTGTGTTGAAATGCACCCTGTCGCACACAGATTTTCTCAAGGAAGTGGTGATGTTGTGTGCGACATGCCGGTGTAGCGCGGGCATGCTTTTCTTGGAGAAGCAGTGGTGATTGGGCATCTGGTACTGGGGCACAGCGACAGACATAAGGTCTGTAAAATCCTGTGTGTCCACTACGCGTAAAGGCAGCATTTCGGTAGCCAACAGCTTACAGAGGGATAGAGTCAACCACTTAGCTTTGTCATGGGTCGCAGTAAGTGGCCTTTTATTTGACCACATCTGAGGGACAGAGATCTGGCTGCTGTCTGTAGACGGTGTTGAGTAGGGTGTCCCTGGAAAAATGCAGGTTTGTGAGAAAAGTGCAGGCGGAGACATGATGTTGGCTTCATCTTGCCTTCAGATCTGTTCATCTTGTATCATTTTTAAAAAACACAGCAAGCAAGGGTTACTCCAAGCGGAGTCTCCCTTTTTTTCCAAAAATTGGGCCCCACACAGACACCTTATCAGTGGCAGCACTTGTGCCCTAGTTGCAAACAGGATGTTTTGATTTGCATCAAGCACATTCCAAATCCACAAGCATTTACTCTCCCCAGGATGACACAGGGGTAGTAAATTCCTTCTGGATCCATGACTTGTTCATTTTGATGAACGTCAGTCTGTCCACATTGTCACTGGACAGACGCGTGCGCTTATCTGTCAGCACACACCCAGCAGCACTGAAGACACGTTCAGAGACAACGCTGGCAGCTGGACACGACAAAATCTTCGAGGCGTAACTGGAGAGCTCTTGACATTTTTCTAGATTTGAAGCACAAAAGGAGCAAGGCTCCATTTGCAAAGTCATTGCATCGATGTTCATTTGGAGATACTCCTGTATCATCCTCTCCATCCGTTGACTATGTGTCAGACTTGTTGTCTCTGGTGGCCTTGCAAAGGAGGGTCTAAAAAAATTATGAAAAGATTCCATAAAATTGCTGTTACCAGCACCAGATACGGTCCTACTGGTACGGGTAGACTGTTGAAGATGACGAGGCCGTCCCATGTTTGTCAAGTTACAACTGGGAGAATCACTCCCTTCACCTGCACGGTTGTTTGGTGGAAAAGCCGAGCTAAGATCGAGTAACAGCTTCTGCTGATACTCCTGCATACGTGCGTCCCTTTCTATGGGTGGAATTATGTCACAAAATTTGGACTTGTCCCGGGGATCTAATAGTGTGGCAAGCCAGTAGTCATCATCACTTCTAATTTTGACAATACGAGGGTCATGTTGGAGGTAGTGCAACAAGAAGGCACTCATGTGTCTTGCGCAGCCATGCGCACCAAGTCCACGCTGTGTTTGTGGCATAGAGGTGCTAACCGTTCTTTCTTCCTCTGTCATCTCCCCCCAACCTCTTTCAACTGAAATTTGACCAAGGTCCCCCTCATCTGCTGAGTCTTCCATGTCCATGGACAGTTCGTCCTCCATATCTTCATGTCCTCCTGCACCTTCCTCAACATCTCACCTGCTACCATGCGCCCTTGTTGATCCCTGTCCCCCATGGTCCCATGCCTGCCGCGTTGGTGATGATGAACGTCTGGACCTTGGTGATGTTGTTGTGTCTTGCGCATATGAATCCTCCTGTAGTTCCTCCCCTTCCTGTTGTCCCACCCCCTGACTACGAATAGTGTTTAGCGTGTGCTCCAGCATGTAAATGACTGTAATCGTCATGCTGATAATGGCATTGTCAGCGCTAAACATATTCGTCGCCATGTCGAAACTGTGCAGAAGGGTGCATAGGTCCTTGATCTGAGATCACTCCATCAGGGTGATCTGCCCCACTTCTGCATCTCGTTGGCCCAGGCTATACATCATGACGTATTGCACCAGGGCTCGCCGGTGCTGCCACAGTCGCTGTAACATGTGGAGAGTTGAATTCCAGCGTGTCGCCACATCGCATTTCAGGCGATGAACCGGCAGGCCGAAAGACTTCTGGAGCGATGCAAGTCGCTCAGGTGCGGCGGTTGAACGGCGGAAGTGAGCACTGCAGACAGTTTCCGTGCCCTGGTCAGAAGGCCATCTAGGCCGGGATAGTGTGTTAAAAATTGCTGGACAACAAGGTTAAACACGTGAGCCATACAAGGCACGTGTGTCACCTTGCCCAGGCGAAGGGCCGCACCCAGGTTTGCAGCATTGTCGCACACGGCCTTACCAGGCTGCAGGTTGAGTGGAGACAACCATTTATCAAAATCAGTCTCCAGAGCTGCCCACAACTCAGTCGCTGTGTGACTCCTATTTCAAAGACATGTCAAGCTAAAGACCGCCTGATGCCGTTGCACTCTGCTACCAGCATAGTAATGAGGGGTGCGTGATTCCTTCTGCGCAGTGAGAACGCTGGTGGCCTGACCAGGCAGGCTTGGGGCGGAGGTGGAGGACCCAGATGAGGTGGAGGATGCAGAAGCAGTGGCGGAACTTGGACAGACAGAGGATTGACACACAAGTCGTGGGGACGGCAAGACTTGTGCAGCAGACCCTTCACCATCTATCACCATAGTTACCCAGTGGCCAGTCAGCGACATGTAACGTCCCTGTCCATGCTTACTGGTCCAAGTATCGGTGGTGAAATGCACCCGTTCACACACAGAGTTTCTCAAGGAAGCGGTGATGTTGTGTGCGACATGCTGGTGTAGCGCGGGCACACCTTTCTTAGAGAAGTAGTGGCGACTAGGCATCTGGTACTGGGGCACAGCGACAGACATAAGGTCTCTAAAATCCTGTGTGTCCACTAGGCGGAAAGGCAGCATTTCTGTAGTCAACAGCTTACAGAGGGATAGAGTCAACCTCTTCGCTTTGTCATGGGTCGCAGGAAGTGGCCTTTTATTTGACCACATCTGAGGGACAGAGATCTGGCTGCTGTGTGTAGACGGTGTTGAGTCGGGTGTCCCTGGAAAAATGCAGCTTTGTGAGGAAAGTGCAGGCGGAGACATGATGTTGCCTTCATCCAAAGTTGGTGCTATCGATGTCTGAGAGAGCTGTACACACTCACTTGTTTCCCCTTCCAAACCAACTGACGACCTACCAAGCAAACTGCCTGTTGCGGTTACAGTGGTGGAAGTTGTGGGTGGAAAAACAGGTGTGACAGCTGTCCCCACAGTCCTAGAAGATGACGAGCGCGCGGATGCACTGGAAGGGGCAGGCGGTGGATGGTTCGCTCCGCTAGGCCGCATTGCAGCACGGTGAGCTTCCCATCGGGCCATATGATATTTATTCATGTGACGATTCATGGAAGAAGTTGTCAAACTGCTGAGGTTTTGACCTCTACTAAGAGAACCATGACAAATTTTACAGATCACATAATTTGGGCGATCTTTTTCTATGTCAAAAAAGGACCTGGCTAGGCAAGGCTTAGAGGCCATGCGACCTGTTGATCCACCCCGAATAATGCTCAGAGGCAGAGTGGTGGCTGAGGATGCAGTTGTAGACGTGCTACCAGTGCTCCGACTGTGTCCAGGACGGCGCCAGGTTACTTCGACGTCGGTTGCATCCTCCTCCACCGCCTCTGTTGACCTCCTCGAGTGTCTGACTGTGGGTTGACAGTAGGTGTGATCTAGAACTTAATCATCAATTGTTGTGTTTGCACTCCCCTACCCCTCAGACCGAGTTTCTTCTTGCCCTGACCGAATATTTAAGTTGTCATCCCAATCGGGTATCTGCGTCTCATCTTCATCAGTATGTTCCTCATTGCCTATAACCACAGTTGTTGGAAAGGCAGCATTTTGGTAGCCAACAGTTTGCATATGATGAAAGTCAACCTCCAAGCCATTTCATGCCCTTCTAAAAGCATGTAAAACACAGCGAGGGGACTCCAACCACAGTCTCCCTCGTTGCCACTAACTGGGCCACACACACCCCACTTGACTGGCATCGGTTGACCCCCCCTTTTGACAAAGAAAAAGATGCTTTGCATGAAGCACTCTCAAAAATACGCGTGCCTTTCCCGTCCCCTGGCTGACCCAGGGGAAGAAAAGTCCTCTGAGAGCCATGACTTGTTCATCTTGGTTCTTTTAGAGACACAGCGAGGGGACTCCAACCACAGTCTCCCTCGTTGCCACTAACTGGGCCACACACACCCCACTTGACTGGCATCGGTTGAGCCCCCTTTTGAAAAAGAAAAAGATGCTTTGCATGAAGCACTCTCAAAAATACGCGTGCCTTTCCCGTCCCCTGGCTGACCCAGGGGAAGAAAAGTCCTCTGAGAGCCATGACTTGTTCATCTTGGTTCTTTTAGAGACACAGCGAGGGGACTCCAACCACAGTCTCCCTCGTTGCCACTAACTGGGCCACACACACCCCACTTGACTGGCATCGGTTGAGCCCCCTTTTGAAAAAGAAAAAGATGCTTTGCATGAAGCACTCTCAAAAATACGCGTGCCTTTCCCGTCCCCTGGCTGACCCAGGGGAAGAAAAGTCCTCTGAGAGCCATGACTTGTTCATCTTGGTTCTTTTAGAGACACAGCGAGGGGACTCCAACCACAGTCTCCCTCGTTGCCACTAACTGGGCCACACACACCCCACTTGACTGGCATCGGTTGAGCCCCCTTTTGACAAAGAAAAAGATGCTTTGCATGAAGCACTCTCAAAAATACGCGTGCCTTTCCCGTCCCCTGGCTGACCCAGGGGAAGAAAAGTCCTCTGAGAGCCATGACTTGTTCATCTTGGTTCTTTTAGAGACACAGCGAGGGGACTCCAACCACAGTCTCCCTCGTTGCCACTAACTGGGCCACACACACCCCACTTGACTGGCATCGGTTGAGCCCCCTTTTGAAAAAGAAAAAGATGCTTTGCATGAAGCACTCTCAAAAATACGCGTGCCTTTCCCGTCCCCTGGCTGACCCAGGGGAAGAAAAGTCCTCTGAGAGCCATGACTTGTTCATCTTGGTTCTTTTAGAGACACAGCGAGGGGACTCCAACCACAGTCTCCCTCGTTGCCACTAACTGGGCCACACACACCCCACTTGACTGGCATCGGTTGAGCCCCCTTTTGAAAAAGAAAAAGATGCTTTGCATGAAGCACTCTCAAAAATACGCGTGCCTTTCCCGTCCCCTGGCTGACCCAGGGGAAGAAAAGTCCTCTGAGAGCCATGACTTGTTCATCTTGGTTCTTTTAGAGACACAGCGAGGGGACTCCAACCACAGTCTCCCTCGTTGCCACTAACTGGGCCACACACACCCCACTTGACTGGCATCGGTTGAGCCCCCTTTTGAAAAAGAAAAAGATGCTTTGCATGAAGCACTCTCAAAAATACGCGTGCCTTTCCCGTCCCCTGGCTGACCCAGGGGAAGAAAAGTCCTCTGAGAGCCATGACTTGTTCATCTTGGTTCTTTTAGAGACACAGCGAGGGGACTCCAACCACAGTCTCCCTCGTTGCCACTAACTGGGCCACACACACCCCACTTGACTGGCATCGGTTGAGCCCCCTTTTGAAAAAGAAAAAGATGCTTTGCATGAAGCACTCTCAAAAATACGCGTGCCTTTCGCCTCCCCTGGCTGACCCAGGGGAAGAAAAGTCCTCTGAGAGCCAGGTCCACATTGTCAGTGGACAGACACGTGTGCTTATCTGCCAGCAGACCCCCAGCAGCACTGAAGACAGGTTCCGAGAGAACGCTGGCTGCAGGACACGACAAGATCCCCAAGGCGTACGTGGCGAGCTCAGGCAATTTATCCAGATTGGAAGCCTAAAATGAGCAGGGCTCAAGTTGCACAATAATGGAATCGATGTTTCTTTGCATATACTCATATATCTGTGTGTCTCCCTCTTTTTCCTTGTCCAGCTGTTTTGTTTTCACATGAGTATATGTCCTTGTCACTTTCCCATGTGTTTGTGTTATGTTGTGAGTTGTTTGTCACCTTTTGGACACCTTTCAGGGTGTTTTCTAGGTGTTTTACTGTGTTTGTGATTGCCTGCCATTGTTTCCTATGGGCTCGAGTTCGGTTCGTCGAACGTTCGACGAGCCGAACTCGAGCCAGACCCCCCGTTCGGCGAACCGCCTCGAGCCGAACCGGGACCGGTTCGCTCATCTCTAGTCATTAGTGATGCACATCCGGCATTGTTTGATATATTGTAGCATGTTACAGCTATGAGTGACTGTGAACGAGCAAAAATAGTCACCTTATCGTTGCTCGTTGACACGTCGCTCATTTTCAAAAAATCAATCGTCCTTCTGCGTGCTGGTTGTTCATTGTTCCCGAGGCAGCACACATCGCGACGCGTGTAACGGGCGCTTTAGACACGGCACGATGTCCAAGTATCTGTGCAAAGAGGCTTTTCGCACTAAGTGTAGGAGCATGCTCAGTAGCCTGAACTGAGGACTTGACCACAGAAATGGCACTATTAGGCTGAGCATGCTCACTATGCGAAATACTGGACTTAGGCTCTGACTGAGGTAAATCGACGCGTGCATGCGCATTAGCCACCTCTCCACACTTAGACGGGGAGGAGGAAGCAGCCAGTTGGACGACTCGAGGCACAGCCAAAAACGGCAGCCGGCGCCTGGGCGCAACAAGTACCACAGCAGGCTGCTTGCGGCTATGGCGGCGCCGATTCGTAATAGTGTCATTCGCAGACTCTTTTTTTATGTGGAGAGCTTTTCTAGTATTTGCATGCCAAGTTATCCATCTTTTGAAAAGAAGAAATAGTGGAATTCAATGATTCTATGCCCATGCAGATTAAAGCACCCCAATCACCAAGATCTTCCTATGTAACCTAAAGCCAGTGCTATACTGGCACTATCATGCTGATTCTATCCATACCTTTACTTGTCAGCTAGGATGTATAGGTTTTGAAACACAAGCAAGTAAAGATTTTAAAATCAGCAGTTTGTTGAGTGACAGCAGCTGCCGATCAGATAATAGCTGGGGTAGGTATTCATACTTATCCCCTCCCCCTGTTACTTATGCTAATTCTATTATAAAATTGTTTTACTTTGAGACTAAAAGGATCTGTGCTGATGTCATACCCATGTGACCAGAAGGGGCGGGGCCTCAACCAACATAACTTATACCAGGCAGCAACATTTTTCTGTTGGCTGAGGCCCCGCCCCTTCTGGTTACATGTGTATGACATCAGCACAGGTTCTTTTAGTCACAAAGTAAAAAGATTGTATAATAGAATTAGCATAAGTAACGGGGGGGGGGATAACTATGAATACCCACTCCAGCTATTATCTGATCTCAGCTGCTGTCACTCAACAAGCTGCTGATTTTACAAACTTTGCTTGCTTATGTTTCAAAACCTTTACATCCTAGCTGACAACTAAAGGGATGTATAGAATCAGCATGATAGTGCCAGTATAGCACTGGCTTTAGGTTATATAGGAAAATCTTGGTGATTGGTGCGTTTTAAGAGTTTGAAGAAAGAAAATGGTGGAACATCTAAGCTTTATTATTAGTGATGAGCGAGTACTAAAAAGCTCGGGTGCTCGAGGCTTGGGCCGAGCATCCCAAGATACTCGTGTACTCGGCCCGAGCACCGAGCCCAATGTTATCCTATGGGAGACCCGAGTATTTTTCTGAAATGACCCACGGCAGCATGTAGAAACCCTAAAAATGTCACAAAAGTCTCAGAAGAGTGCTCAAATGACATGGCAACAGCATGGGGAAGACCCCTTGAAGCATTTATCACTCAAAAGTCACAGCTGTGATCAATTTTGTCCGAGTTTTACGCCATTTTTACGGACTCACCAGAAAACCTTCCAAAATGACACCAAAATGAATTTTCATGGCGGAAATGTTAAGGGCACATACCCAATAGTGAGATAGAGCTGTATGTTACTTTTTGAGAATAATACATGAAAGATTTTACGTAAAATATTGTGTGGCACTCCGATGTCCAAAGCGCACGTTTTGTGCTTTTTACTAGCGATGTCGGTCATTTTTTTTTTTCATTCTATCTCCCGTCGGTCGGTCTCGCTCTGTCTGTCTCTCTCTGTCTTGTCTGTCCCCCTCTCACAGTCTGTCGGTCAGTCTCCCCCCTCTCTCTTACTTACCGTTCCCCGATCACTGCCGCGGCGCTGCACAGCTGTTCACTAAACTCCGGCGGCTTTTCCTCTTTTGAAAAAGCCGGCCGCTCATTAAACAATCTCGTATTCCCTGCTTTCCTGCTTTTCGGCGCCTATGATTGGTTACAGTGAGACACGCCCCCACGCTGAGTGACAGGTGTCTCACTGCACCCAAACACAGCAGCCCGTGGGTGTGTGTATACTGTGCAGTGAAATAAATAATTAAATAATTTAAAAAAACGGCGTGCGGTCCCCCCAATTTTAATACCAGCCAGATAAAGTCATACGGCTAAAGGCTGGTATTCTCAGGATGGGGAGCTCCCCGTTATGGGGAGCTCCCCAGCTTAACAATATCAGTCAGCAGCCGCCCAGATTTGCCGCATACATTATATGCGACAGTTCTGGGACTGTACCCGGCTCTTCCCGATTTAGCCTAGTGCGTTGGCAAATCGGGGTAATAAGGAGTTAATGGCAGCCCATAGCTGCCACTAAATCCTAGATTAATCATGTCAGGCGTCTCCCCGAGATTCCTTCCATGATTAATCTGTAAATTACAGTTAAAAAACACACACACACAAAAAATCCTTTATTAGAAATAAAAAACACTAACAAAGTCCCTCATCACCAATTTATTAACCCCGACAAACCCTCCATGTCCGGCGTACTCCACAGTCCTCCAGCGTCGCATCCAGCTGTGCTGCATGAAGGTGACAGGAGCTGCAGAATACACCGCCGCTCCTGTCAGCTTCACACAGCAATTGAAGACAGCCGCGCGATCAGCTGAGCTGTCACTGAGGTTACCTGGATCCAGCGGTGGATGCAGCGGTGGCCGCGGGTAACCTCAGTGACAGCTCAGCTGATCGCGCTACTCACCGCCGCTCCGGTCAGCTCCACGCAACAAATGAGGTGAGTATCGCGATCAGCTGAGCTGTCACTGAGGTTACCTGGATCCAGCGGTGGATGCAGTGGTGGCCGCGGGTAACCTCAGTGACAGCTCAGCTGATCGCGCTACTCACCGCCGCTCCGGTCAGCTCCACACAGCAACTGAGGTGAGTATAGCGATAAGCTGAGCTGTCACTGAGGTTAATCGCGGCCACCGCTGGATCCAGCGGTGGCCGTGAGTTACCTGACTGACAGCAGCTGATCGCGCTACTCACCTCAGTTGTTGTGTGAAGCTGACCGGAGCGGCAGTGTATTCTGCTGCTCCTATCACCTCCATGCAGCAGAGCTGGACGCGACGCTGGAGGTCCGTGGATTACGCCGGACATGGAGGGTTTGTCGGGGTTAATAAATTGGTGATGAGGGACTTTGTTATTGTTTTTTATTTCTATTAAAGGATTTTTCGGGTGTGTGTGTTTTTTAACTGTAATTTACAGATTAATTATGGAAGGAATCTCGGGGAGACGCCTGACATAATTAATCTAGGATTTAGTGGCAGCTATGGGCTGCCATTAACTCCTTATTACCCCGATTTGACAACGCACTAGGGTAAATTGGGAAGAGCCGGGTACAGTCCCAGAATTGTCGCATATAATGTATGCGGCAATTCTGGGCGGCTGCTGACTGATATTGTTAGGCTGGGGGGCTCCCCATAACGTGGAGCTCCCCATCCTGAGAATACCAGCCTTCAGCTGTATGGCTTTATCTGGCTGGTATTAAAATTGGGGGACCACACGCCGGTTTTTTAATTATTTATTTATTTATTTTACTGCACAGTATATACACGCCCACCGGCTGCTGTGATTGGGTACAGTGAGACACCTGTCACTCAGCGTGGGGGCGTGTCTCACTGCAACCAATCATAGGCGCCTGTGGGCGGGGAAAGCAGGGAATATGAGATGGCTGTGTGCAGAGCACAGCACGCCCGCCGGTATAAAGGCTCGGTCACGCTGTGCAGGCCGGCCAATCACTGCAATTCCACAACTAACAGGGCTGTGGCATTGCAGTGGTCTGCCAGCCAATCCCTGCATGAGGGCTGGCTCTCAAAAGAGCGCCAACATGCAGGGATGAAGACCACGAGTACAGCACGAGTATCGCAAAATTACTCGGTACCCGCCGAGTAGCCCGAGTACAGTGATACTCGTGCGAGTACCGAGTAGTAACAAGCATACTCGCTCATCACTATTTATTATGCATATTTTGCATTTGTATCAATAGAAGCTGAAATAAAAGACAATGGGCCCAGTACATCAGCTTTGCCCACCCACTCATCAAGGCCGATGTTGGTCACACCAGTATTGATGAAGAGATGGGCTGGAATCTGATGATCCAAATTTATGAGGAGGTAGTCTAATCTTCTTGAATCAGGAGCAACGGATGAGTGGGCTACACCTCTGTGTACATCTCACCACTATTCCTACTCCAGTCCCTGCTGTAGTAACAGGAATGGTGTATCAGTTTCATGATGTGCAATGGTTGTTTTGACCCTGTCCTGCTCCAGTTTTGCCCCCTTTGTCTGAGGTGAGAACACCAAAAGTCGCAAAATTTTAGTGCAGCCTCCAGTTACGCCAAAATGTTGTCATTTTTCAAAGCTTTTAACGTCAGCATACTGATAAAAAAAACTTTCATGGATCATGCTCAAAGTCTCAAAACAAGGGTGTTTATTTACAAGTTCTCTCTGTATGACCCACAACACACATCTGTTTTTTTTGTACGTGTGCGGTACGTATTTGCAAGTACCGGAGACACGGAGATACGGAGACCCATGTTATTCAATGGTAGATGGCACACACACGTAAAATCACACGGAACGTGTGTCTGTGTAGTAAGTACGTGTGTGCTTTTCGACACGGACAACATGTCCATTTTTGGCCAGCATCACGCAGGCACGGACGCTAAAGTTTATGGGTCCGTGCCTGCATGGACCGCACACGGAGTATGTCCGTGTTCAGCACGTTTCGTCCATGTGCATTTTTAAACGAACGATGTTTTGTTTTGTTTTTTTTGTTAAATTCAGTATACTTACCTTTTTTCATGATGTTCTCAGTCCTACTTACATTGGCGCTCGGTCTGTTTCTTCCCCCGGCTCATACTTACCGCTCCCCGATCACCAGCGCTGCGAGGAACAGCTGTGCAGAGAATGCGCGGCTACAATTACTTTAAAAAAGCCAGCCGCTCATTAATCAATCTCATATTCCCTGCTTTTCCCGCCCACAGGCGCCTGTGATTGGTTGCAGTCAGACACGCCCCCACGCTGAGTGACAGTTGTGTCACTGCACCCAATCACAGCAGCCGGTGGGCGTGTCTATACTGTGCAGTAAAATTTAATAAATAAATAATAATAAAAAAAAAACGGCGTGCGGTCCCCCACAATTTTAATACCAGCCAGATAAAGCCATACGGCTGAAGGCTGGTATTCTCAGGATGGGGAGCCCCACGTTATGGAGAGCCTCCCAGCCTAACAATATCAGTCACCAGCCGCCCAGAATTGCCGCATACATTATACGCGACAGTTCTGGGACTGTACCCGGCTCTTCCCAATTTTCCCTGGTGCGTTGGCAATCGGGGTAATAAGGAGTTAACGGCAGCCCATAGCTGCCACTAAATCCTAGATTAATCATGTCAGGCATCTCCCCGAGATACCTTCCATGAGTAATCTGTAAGTTACAGTTAAAAAACAGACACACCCGAAAAATCCTTTATTAGAAATAAAAAACACTAACAAATTCCCTCATTACCAATTTATTAACTCCAACAAATCCCTCCATGTCCGGCGTAATCCACGGACCTCCAGCGTAGCATCCAGCTCTGCTGCATGAAGGTGACAGGAGCAGCAGAATACACCACCGCTCCTGTCAGCTCCACGCAGCAAATGAGGTGAGTATACCAGCCTTCAGCCATATGGCTTTATATGGCTGGTATTAAAATTGTGGGGGACCGCACGCCGGTTTTTTTTTATTATGTATTTATTTATTTTACTGCACAGTATAGACACGCCCACCGGCTGCTGTGATTGGGTGCAGTGACACATGTCACTCAGCGTGGGGGGCGTGTCTGACTACAACCAATCACAGGCACCTGTGGGCGGGGAAAGCAGAAAATATGAGATTGATTATTGAGCGGCCGGCTTTTTCAAAATAGTTAAAGCCGCCGGAGTTTTAATAACAGCTGAGCAGCGCCGTACCGGAGATTGGGGATCGGTGAGTATGAGAGAGGGCTGCTCACTTCAGTCACTCAGGGGATTAGCGGTCACCGGTGAATCCAGCACAGGTGACCGCTAATCAGGACGCGATACAGACAGAGCCGCGGCATGACAATGAAGTCGGGTGAAGTTCACCTGAGTTCATTCTCATCGCGCAACTCTGTCTGCTGTCAGCCGACATCTATAAACGACATTGTGCATCACAAACACGGACATTCCACGTACACATACACGTTCATGCCACATGCACACACGGTCATTCCACACGCACACACGGACAGCATACGCCATCAACACGGATGTCATACTTACCAGAGAAACGCCCCTAAAAAACGGAACACGGACGGCGAAAAATGGACCGTAAGACACGTACGTTTTTTTTTGCGGAAGTGTGTTTTAGGCCTATGTAAGATTAAAAATAAAAGCAATTAAAAACAAAATGCTATGGTTGATAGCAAACATGAAAACAAAGAACAAAAATTCTTTTGTTCATGTAACTAAGTTGTAATTTTTTTTATTCTATATAAACTTTGCTGGTTGATATTGGAACAATGCTATAGTTGAGGAAAGCATTGAAGATAATATAATATATTTAACCCCATAATGCTCCATGAAGTATAATTAAGTCGGGGACTTTGGTGCAGGCTCAAAAGCAGAGCCTGCTCCAAACTAAACTATATAGCCAGCATCTGCCTTTAATAGCAGTAATCGGTTCAAACTGATCACCACTGAAGACCTCCTAAAAGTCACTGTTAATCACCAACAACAACATTTAAGCTCCACATTCTAGCCAGGATATTAGTTAAGGCACCCATTGGCCTCACTGCAACACAATCTCAGGGAGCCGATGAGTTGGTTTGAACACTACATTTTTGTCATGTGATTCTCTTGTTATGGATGTCCAGCTTACGGCTTTGTGTCATAGCAGACTGTGATTTTCATAATATACAGCAATATTGTGGTACAAATAGAGCACGCTATCAGACAATTGAAGTGCCCTAAGAGGTCAAACAAAGTAAAATAAAGAATAAAAAAGTGTAAAAATGTAATAAATATATACAAATTCAAACATCCCCTTTTCTTCAGTTAATGAAATGTAAAATGTAATTAATAAAACAAAAAACAATATACATTGGTATTCCTGAGGCCAGAAAAGTCCAATCTATTAAAATATAAAAATAATTAAGCCTATTGTTAAATGCCATAATAAGAAAAGTCTCCAAAATTGCGGCCCATAAGTTGGCAAAATAACACTTAAAATGCAATAAGAAGCATTTAAAGCATAGTATGTACTGTACATCTAAATTGTATAAATAAAAAAAAGCCTCATCAGATCTTTGATGATGATAATATGGAAAATCTGGGGGTCTCAGAAAACGGTGATACAACTCAATTTTTTTTTTACAAAACTCCGATTTTTTAAAGGGAATATAGTGGGGAAAGAAAACTATACACGCTTGCTATAGCATGTTTCCAGGTCATTTTTACTGTTTAGCGAATATTTTAAAAATAGAACCCAAAATCAGTAGAAAGTTAAATTTTTTTTCCACTATTTAAATGCACTTTTATTGTTGTTTTTCTTTACTCAATGTAATATTATATATGATGACATTCAAAACTACACCTTTTTCTGGAAAAAAACAAGCCCTCATATGTCTGTCAGTGCAAAATGATAACATTTTGGCTATTTTAAAAGTGAGTAGGAAATTTGAAAAAACAAAAATGAAAATTGGCTGAGGAGGGAAAGGGTTAAACTTTACTGGTTTGGAGGGTTGATTACAGGCTGATGCAGTAGAGACACTTCCACAAAAGTGGATGTGGTTTAACTGAAATTGACATAGGTTAAATCTAGAAAAAAATAAGATCAAAATTACAGTGTGTGACAATACCCAGAGGATACTACAATTTAGTGCACACAATATGTGCTCCATAAATCCAGTGACTGATATTACAGATTTGTATATAACTGACTCCGGCAGTATGTATTTCAGTTCAAAAGACTGTTCTACATAAATACTATATAAAATAAATAATCTAAAATACCAAATCATATACACGCAAATTGAGCATACAATGAACAAGTACTCTTGTCAATCTTGGAGGAGAGGAACTTAGAAACCTTCAGTACATAATCAAGAAAACCTTGACAACAGTTCAGTGATATGAAGAATGGTTGTATAAAGTTGAACATAAAAGAAAGCACACATGTACTGCACAAAGATTATATAAATACAAGCAATGTTAAAGTGTATTAATAATACACCAGTACAATCAAGAATATAAAATAAATTTTATCTAATAAAGATTATGGAAATCACAAATGCTAAATAATGTAATTCAACATTAAGCACAAAGTTGAATATAATATGCAAAGGAAAAAGAAAAACAGTAATTTGTGATCCTTCACAATACCTTAAAGCTGTAAATGATAGGATGCAAACTTACTAATACAGATGTGTGTGTAGGAGGGTGACCAGTGCCCTGAAACCCCCCTAAAGATGTAATGGTTATTTTGTGTATTTATATATCGAAAAAGCTGCTTACATGTGTGTGCTCTCGGGTGCACTGTTCTCTGGCACCACTAGATGTCACTACTCCCTGTTAAGGTGTTAATAATTAAATCTACCCAGCAACAGGGAGTTGACAGTTGGGATTTAGTTAGATAGGGACACCAGTGTGAAGAGAGAGGAGGCAGTATCTGAGGGAAATATAACCACAGGAGCCCAGAGAAATTTGGCCAGACCCTGAGGGTCACCCCAGGAGGTCCGGAGCAAGGGGAAAATAAGCTCTTCAGTAGGCAGGTGCAGTGAAAGGCACGGATTGAGTCTAAAGTTGTGATCCTTGGCTCTAGTTGGACTTCTGGGAAGCAACTGATTTCAATAGGACCGTAGGACTGGTCTAGGTGTGAGGTAACATAGACCTGGGTTCACGGGTCGACACAGAGACACTAGTGAAGGAACTCCATCTGGTGGTGTATTACATCCCTGTGGGAGGGGATGCGGTTCGAGCCATGTGGGACTCCATGAATTTACTAGCTGCCACTGCGGTGTTGCCAGGAAGGAGAAATCATCCTAGCTGGAGAGAAGTACAGGAGGGAGCAGTCTTCATCAAAAAGTGTAAAGAAACCAAACCGCTACACGCCTGTAACGTTCAAGCTATGTGTCCGCAGTGGATGTGCTCCACAGAAACTGTGAATTATTCAGTAAAGAAGTGTTAAATGTTATCCTGGACTTCGTGTCTGAATTTGTCCTGAGGAGGAGAAGCTGCGTGTTACGGTTGCTGTGGCACTGGAGACTATGTTCGGATTTCTTGCTACTGCACATGTGCAAGCGCTGGAGACTAAGTCCTATTTTGGAGCCATTGGTCATGTGCTTGTGACACGTGGTCACATGTCTCTGACACCTTCTATGCCGATTGGTCGCTGGTCATGTGCTTGTGACGCTTTGCTCAGTGATAGGCCAGCGTGATGTCATTGCTGTCGTTATGGCAGCAGATTGTCTCTGGTGTCCTCCATCTTGGGTGAGGCACAGAGTCTATATAAGACCCTGACACACGCCGCCCGGCGCTCAGTCCTCTTGGTTCATGCATGAGAGTAGACGCTCTGTGCACGTCCCTCTAGGCATCTCCCTGTCTATGCTAGGTGAGCGCTACCGGCAGGGTAGCGTTCTTATACCTTATAGCTTCGGCTGCGGTCTGTATCCTTACATCTTAGTGGAGCGGACATAGGCAGGTGCCTGAGGCACATGGTGTGGCTGGGCCTTGTGATTCTACTCGTAGGTGGACGTTGCCGCTAGGGTAATGTTCCTTATACTGCGTCTGGCAGTTGTTCATATCCTCGCACACTAGGGGAGCGAACATAGGTAGGAGCTTTGTGCGGCTTATGCTGCTGTCCGTCTCTTTTGCACCACTAGTGGAGCGGACCTAGGCAGGTGCCATATCTAGTGGTTCGTGTCCTCGCACACTAGTGGAGCGAACGCAGGTAGGAGCTTTGTGCGGCTTACGCTGCTGTCCGTCTCCTGGCACCGCTAGAGGAATGGACCTAGGTATTTGCCATTTCACACTCACTGCTTTTGTCTCTGTGACCATTAACAGAGACCATACCACACACCCTCCGAGCAAGGGAGGAATTGCTTTATTTCCTAATTATATTCCTCTGTGAGTTTAACAGAGGTATTGCACTCTGCACTTGTGCTATTACTATTTGCAGTGGCACACTTATATACCCCTTATCCTCTGCCATATTCTGCAGCAGAGTCTTTGCACAGTGGACCCTGACTGCCTGATATTCCTTTGGGTTTTATTATCAGACAGCCCCTCGTAGCACTGCGGTCTCCCAAGTTGTACTGGGGAGGCTGCAAGAATGCAGCACCGAAGAGAGATGCTGCCTGGAAGCAGGGGCTTGCCTCTGTCTACAACTATGGCCCCCTGCCACACCCACAATCAGGCAAAAGTTGAATTTGCTTGTTTACAGGTTTTTCCCCTGGAAATTTGCTTTGCTGATAAGTTATTCTCTGCAAATTTAGTGTCCCTTATGCTCTGGGGTCTTTCCATATTTTCCGAGAGCATATTATGTGTAATATGTAAAGAATAAAAAACCCTTATATCCACCTCACTGCTCACCAATCCAGCCTGTTTGCTACTCACTGTCAAACATAGGGTCCTTGTTGCCTCTTCGGATTGGTGTTTTAGGCATGAAATTCTCTGGGTCTTGGTCGCTAGGCCTAGACTTCCAGGTTTGTGAGGCTTGGAAGAGTTCTCTGCATTCCCGTACAAAGGTCATGGCTCACGCCATGATATCATGGGTCACAATATTTGCGGGTGCATGCACAGAACCCTCTTAGTCCTATCAAATTCAGAAGTTTTGGCCCCGAGATTTTAAGCACTCCCCAAGTTGCTATGAGGACTTGATGCTTGGAAATAGCAGCAGAGGGACCAGAGTGATGAGTAGAAAGGTTTTTTTTTTACTTTTTTTACATTTTTATGGTTCTGCGAATTACAAAAAAATCTGTCTTTTGATGTATGTGGGTTTTTATAAAATTTGAGTACAAGCCAATTCCACTCTAATTTATTTGCTCTTTTCTAATTATTAATATTTTGTAAATGTACTGCAAATTTATTCATCAAAAAGAGAGCTGAAGTTTCAAAGACTTGTCAAAAGGATGATACTTAACAATAGGGTACTTTACACACTGCGATATTGGTACAAAAACCGATATAGCTATTGATCATACCCGCCCCCGTCGTTTGTGCATCACGGGCAAATCGCTGCTGATGGCGCACAACATTGCTAACACCCTTCACACGGACTTACCTTCACTGCGACGTCGCTCTGGCCAGCGATCTGCCTCTTTCTAAGGGGGCGGTTCGTGCGGCGTCACAGCGACGTCACACGGCAGCCGTCCAATAGCAGAGGAGGGGCAGAGATGAGCGGCCAGAACATGCCGCCCACCTCCCTCCTTCCTCATTGCCGGTGGACTCAGGTAAGGAGATGTTCGTCGTTCCTGCAGTGTCACACATAGCGATGTGTGCTGCCGCAGGAACGGTGAACAACATCGTACCTGCAGCAGCAACGATATTTAGAAAAGGAGCGACGTGTCGAGCAATGATTTTTCACGTTTTTGCGCTCGTTGATCGTCATTCCTTGGTGTCACATGCTACGATGTCGGTAACGGCGCCGGATGTGCGTCACTAACGACGTGACCCTGACGATATGTCATTAGCGATGTTGCAGCGTGTAAAGCACCCTAATGGCTATTTCATGATGCATTCACCAACAATCAGATTGCAATTTATTCTCTTTAGAAATTGCCACTTACAATAGAGGTGCCTAAACGTACATAACTAAAATAAACATATGACATTGACCGTGTATAGAGCTGTGATCTGATTCCCTTCTAGATGCCTTTGAGAAGCTGAACATGAGGGTGACAGGTGTCAGAATAAAAAAATAATCTGATATTGATTACAAATCCAAATAATTAGGATATGCCTCAATATCTAAGTACTAGACAACCATTTTAAACTTTTTATTTAGCTCATGTGGCTATAGATGAGTAAATGCAAAACACATCTTCCAATAGAAAAATAGCTGTGGGTCAACTCTAATATCAAGTGTGGTCTTCTAAGCCGTTATTGCTAAACCTGTCATGTGTTGCACTGTCTGCTGAAATACTGGATCCAAACCTTAGTCCAGAGTGAGACTTGTGAGTGACTCACCTGTAATATGCGCTAGTCTCGCATCACATCACCCGGCACGACCTGCTGCTCTCGGGACAGGAGGTTCTCAGCTGCATAGAAATACATGAAGCTGACCCGCTTCTTTCAGGAGAACAGCAGGCTGTGCAGGGTGATGTGATGCGACACTCGCATGTATTACACATTAGTCAATCGCAAGCGTGACTCCAGAGTTATATCTAGTCTCTACTATGGTTAACATGCATTGTTCATTACAATGTTCATAGCAATTATGTCCAAAAACAGTGCTACAGTGTGCTGATGATAAAATATGGACTGTCCCATGTGGATCACAGGTATATGAACAAATGGTCAGTGTAAAAATATGAAGGTGTGGAGAACAACAGAGATTTTGATCAGTATGCATGTGAATGTGTCTCCAGTATGTGTTAAAACGGACACAAGACATACTTAAAACACTGATGAAACCCCCGACAGAAGATTCCATATAATGAGGCAGAGGGAGTCAGTTTAGACTCTTTCTGACCTATAATTCAGCAGTGTCTGTCTCTTTAGTAGTGCAGAAAAGCACAGTTGACATGTTTTGTGCACTTCTGAAAAGGACAATGCAGATGGACTCCAAAGTAACACTGCTGCCTCATTTTACTGAATGCATCCCTCAGGAGTGTCCTCTGAATCATGTCACCACAGATTTAGATGGAAACTGCTCAACTTAGAGCACAAGATAAATGTGCTCCAAAATTGTATGCAAAATGTTAGCAATAAAATCTTGAACTCTATCAATAAAACAAAACAATCCACGCTCAGCTTAATGATCTTCCAATTCAGGGGATTTTCACCAGTGGTGGGATTCAAAATGTTAATGTCAAGTTCCCCGTTAGTGTGGGGAAACCACACACATTTTAATGTCACATCCATTTAAAACCACACCTATTTTGTTAGCCACAAACATTTTCACACACTTTGCGCAACCCCAAAATACATGTATTGGTAACTAAGAGTAAATATTTTACCAAAATTGCTACACACAGGATCCAAAAAAAAAAGAATAACAAAAAAGTGAATAACCCTTAAAAAAATTACAATTTATTAGAAATATATTAAAAGACAACTGATAGTAACATAATAAAATGGTACTAGAGAGTATAGTATCCAAAAAAAGGGGTAAGGGTCAAACGTAATGAAGGGCTGCTATTAAATGGGAGGCAAAAGGGTCCGATGTAATCATACGGCCCAAAAAAATGGTAAAAAAAGCTAACATACCTATACTCACCCTATCACAATGTTCTACCTAACAGCGGAAGGTATGACACCATACTGTAATTTGGGAGAGAGGGACTGATTAAGCTATGAGAAAGGGAGAAATGGTGAGATACTAGGTCATATATAAAGTATCTAGGCATTAAACTGGGTAAAAGAATGGAATCGATATTTAGCTTAAATATTTCTCCGGGTATTGCTAAAATACAAGCGGAGGTAGAGAGATGGCAGAGGAAACCACTGAGTCTTTTGGGCAGATTGCACCTTCTAAAAATAATGAGGAGCTAATGTATCCCCTACAAACAATTTGCAGCCTTTTAAAACATTTAGCTGTAAGAAATATAAATACCATCATAAGAAAAATTAATTGGGGGGGGTATCGTCCTCACATAAAATTGTGCTCACTAACAGCATCTACAGAGAAAGGAGGAGTGAATCTACCAGATATAAAGGGTACAACCTAGCATATCCCATCCTATAATAGATTGTCTTAAATACACTAATTGTCACTCTGACAATACCTTTGAGGCAGCATATGCTCACCCATAGGACGTGGTCACTGTGCTCCATGTGCCAGAGGAATATCTGCCCAACAGAACTAAAAAATCAGTAGTATATCGAGGCACAATAGCAACTTTATAAGGAAATAGAGAGGAAATTGGGTTTGTCAAGGAGAACTTTCAGGGATTTACCATTAGGGGAATCCTCACTTTTCCAAACATACACAAAAACAAGTGATTTCAAGCATGAAAAAAGAAAGGGATACTAAAGGGTATTCACTTCCTGTATGAAGAGGAGGTTAGATGGATGATGAGAGAAAATTAATAGCGAAGTTTAAGTTAAACACACAGCAATGTTTGCAATATGGGCAAATCAAGGGTAAAAAGTGATGTTGCTCCCGACAAGGGTTGACGAAGAAATGAGAAAAACCGCTATGCCCAACCTGTCAACCTACTATGTCAGTGTTATACGGGGATTTCAGAGAAATATTCCAATAAACGGACATAAAATATATGTTTAAGAGTTGGGTCAGACAATTGGAAGGAGAAGAAATAGGATGGAAAATATTGCAGGGATGACAGGCTGTGAGAAGAAACATTAACTGAAGTATGTAGGGATTCCCAATTCAGGATTATACATAGAGCAACAATGTATTTACAGTTCAAGCTTCCGTGTCAGTGAGGGACTGTTTGATACATTACCCAAATATAAACTTAGAGATGTGGATATTTTGCATGGATTATGGGGATGTTTAAGAGTCAAAACATTTTGAAGAAAATAAAACAGCTAGAGAACAGCTTGTGGAATATAGAGATAACACAATGTCTGCTCCTGCTCTTGTTCCACTATTAGAAGCTTGATGAGGAAATGCAGAAAGATGTGAATTGATCGCTTCCTGCATTGTTCCACTCTATATGTCTTATAGCTAAGACGTTTTTGCTAAGACAGTGGCTGCAAGAGACTGTCCTCAGTCAGAAAATGGTAATAGACCAAACCAAGTTGTTGTTTCAGATGAAGTGGTTGGAGGCAGGGCAAACTGAAGATAGACATGTAAAGCCATTAATTAGAAAGTGAAAGAGCTTTCTACTCAACCATTACTCGGAAGAAAACATTTGTAGGATCATGAAACTCATTGTATTGACTGAATGGTATTTCTTAAAGGATATTAGGGGAAGACTAGGAAGATTAAAATTAGCGGAATCCAACACGGTAGGAATGGGGATATGGTGATGGGTTTAAAACTTAGCAGCTGTAAGACCTCATTAATAGTGAGACGAATACTAAAATATTCGGGTTCAGATTATATATTTGTCTTGAATATGTTGTACTATTCGTGTATTGGTCACAAATGCCAAATCTACTGCAAGTCAGTGGGAAACGCGAATCATTTTTCCACCAGACCCTACCAGGATGCTTGGCGAGGGTGTAAAATGCTGAAATGAATGGAAAATTGCTTAAATTGAATGGGAACAGCATGGAGGAGATTCATGGATGCATCTCTGAAACACAAGTTGCTACTTGGAAGAATGTTGTTATAGTATTATACCACTTTGATGTGTGGTTCCCCCATCTATTTATGATAATCAGAGCAGATAAACTAGACAGCTGAGGGCTGCAGCCCCAAAATTGGCATTTCCATTAGATGAGGCAATTGTGGCATTTTACCCAGCTTATCCTGATTGCCATGGTGCGGTGGCAAGCAGGGTTATATATAGGGTTGATGTCAGCTGTGAATTGTCAAAAAGTCATAGCTGCCATAAAACCCTTGGTAGGTAATGAAGAGGTATCTGAGTTCCTACCCCATTACCATCCCTGTAAGTAAAAAAAGAAAAAAACACAAACACTTAAAAATCTTTTAATTTAAATAATTAAAAAACCACCCTCTTTCACCAATTTATTAATCTCTAAAACACTCCAGCAGATCCAATGGATACGCCAAATGTGGCATGGCTGAGAGCTGCTTTTTTAGGCTGGAAAGGGCCCAATAACCATGGACCTTCCCAACTTGAGAATAGCAGTCCTCAACTGTCTACTTTACCTGCACTGGTCATCACAAACAGTCTGGGGTCACACGTCATTTGTTTTTCTCATTGTGCCTGCCATTCAAAGTAATGCCAGTAGAAAATCTAGCTATAACATTACTATGAATGTCAGACAAATCAAACTCTAAACATGTAGGGAGGGGATTTGAAACATACAAGGAGAATACCGAAATTCTCGTTGAGTAACGAATATCCAGAATACCTTAATATTTGTGTGCGTAACGAGCAGTGTTGAATATATTCACTCCTCACTACTCATTAGGTAGTCTAGGCTGGTATGACGATAAAGAGGGATTGAAGGAACAGATGCATGGACTCTGTAGGGAGACTCCATATGAAGGATGATAGTAACAAAAAGGTCTGGGCATGATATTTGGAGGTTGGTGGGGTATTTTTGGCCAAGTTTTATGTATAAACAATTTATAAGAAGGTAAGGGTTGAAAATTAAAACAGAACATGTTATTAAACAGTTATTGTGGTATTTATATATGCTGTAAAATAAAAATTATTGAGGAAAAAAAACAAAACACATTTAGCATCCACATTTGACATTACTGTAGTGAGAATAGCCAGCATAATTTATAGGGTGTGTGTCTCCAGATGCATGTGCTGTACACGATGCATGGGCACTACAATTATCACTCAGCAAAATCCATTACTGTTTGTTTCTGGAAGTCACCCATGGATGCAAAATAATCACTGCGCCTGTAGATAAAAATTCCAAAATGGGAACACTTGAAAGAGGTTCTGCACCTCTGGCACTTAGTGACCATGTATATCAAGTCTGAAAACTTTTCTAGGAAAATCTGTGCTCCAAGAGTTTAAGAGCACTCCTTCTCTCCTGCATTTTGCTCTCTCACTAAGCAGTAATGTACAGCCACATGTAGATTATTGGATGACAAATTTTAGTGACATTTTTACCAACTTCCACTTGTAAAGTCTGGGGCCAAAACAAAATTTTTGTGGTAAAAATGTAATTAATTTTCTTCACTGCTGAATGGTAAAAAATTCTGTGACACATCTGTTGTGACAATATGATCACTTCACCCCTAGATAAAATCACTGAGAGGTGTAGTCTATAAAATGGGGTCACTTATGGGGTTCTACTGTTCTAGCCCTTTAGAGGCTCTGCCATTATGACATGGAACCTGCAATCCATAACAGCAAAATCTGTGTTATAATGGCACTCCTTCTGAGCTTTCCACTGTGCCTGAAAGTAGCTCCCAATCATATATAGGATATTGACTCACTCAGGAGAAATTGTACACAAACTGTTTTTTTCTTATTAGCCTTTATAACATGAAAAACTGAGGTTTAAAAAAACATTATAGTGGTAAAAATTCAATGATTCTTTCTTCACCTCCCAATGGTAATTTTTCTGTGAGGCACATGGGGATGTCAACATGCTCACTGCCCACCTTGATGAATTTGATTGAGCGGGATATTTTGTAAAGTAGGGTCAGTTATGGGGGTCTGCTTTTTTGGCATACCAGGAGCTCTGCCGATTTGACATTTCACCCCCAAACCATTCCAGCAAAATCTGTACTCGAATACAGTGCTCCCTTCCTCCTGAGCTTTGCACTGTGCCTATAATATTCAAGCATCACAATTATTTGATAATAACCCATTGTATGTTAATGCCATGACTTCTGTAATAAAGTTGTTAAAAAATGGGTCCATGAAGGTTCCAGTTATAGATTATAATATAATTTGGCTGCTCGACTACAGTTTATCTAGATTCAATCTATTTTACAAAACTCGAAACTGCTTGGATACAAAAGAGCTGAAAGAAACAGGATTCAGTTAATCATTTAGATCATTTACAATGAGTAGTGTATGGAATATTTTCCTTAGGCCCCCTTCGTATGTCAATGATTACGGTGCGTATGTCGCTTATTTGATACGTACCAGAATGACGGGCATACGCAGACCCATTAAAATCAATGGGTCTACGCACACATCAGTGATTTGTCACTGATCATGTGGCCGTGCGGCGCACACGAGTGTCCGTTTGTTATGCACGGAGATAAGTCCGTTTTTCTCCGACACCACTGATGTCACATGGACCACACAGTGGTGTGATCCGTGTGACATGTACCACAGAAAACACGTATCTGTGAAATAAAATGATTTTTCATACTCACTTGTCTCCCGCGATGCTGTCTTCCGCGCTGCTATCACTTGCTTCCAGGCAAGCTCATTAGCTCATGAATATTCACTGCATCGCAACCTGGAAGTAACAGCTGCGCCTGAGACAGCAGCGGCCAAAGACCTCAGCAGAGCCGGAGACATCAGAATCGGAGACACAGCAGAGCTGGAGACATCAGCATCGGAGACACAGCAGAGCCGGAGACATCAGCATCGGAGACACAGCAGAGCCAGAGACATCAGCATCGGAGACACAGCAGAGCCGGAGACATCAGCATCGGAGACACAGCAGAGCTGGAGACATCAGCATCGGAGACACAGCAGAGCCGGAGACATCAGCATCGGAGACACAGCAGAGCCGCAGACATCAGCATCGGAGACACAGCAGAGCTGGATACATCAGCATCGGAGACACAGCAGAGCTGGAGACATCAGCATCGGAGACACAGCAGAGCTAGAGATATCAGCATCATGAACAGCAGCAGCGTGGACAGGTGAGTACAAAAGTTTCTGTTTTCCATGTGCTATCACGGATAGTACACGGAGAACACACATTTGCCAAAGTTACGGAAGGATATACGCACCTTTAACACGTCTGTGAAAAATTTTGTCAATCACTGTGGCCAGTGGCACTACAAATTGTAATGGAGGAGCTCATTACACATCTAAAATCACCTTAACATTTTGGCTTTTTGTCTATAAAAGGTGAGACAACACATTAAAATAAAAAACACATTAGAATTGCTTTTTTATTTTTCTTTCTATGTACTTTTAATTAAGTTGGCAGCACTAATGCAAAACATATCTTTACTATATACTAAGCAAATGTGTGTTTACAAATATTACAAAATTCTGATCTACACTGGAATCAGTGAGAATACCTCAAAAATTATTTCATAAACTTCATTTTGTTCTCCTGCATTTCTTCTGGGAGTACTTAAATAGATGTGGTTAATTGTGGAATGTTTTAGGAAGCAGCTTGCATTTAAATGGCAAACTAATCACAGTTATGTAATTAGATGAAAAGTGCTTAATTCAACCAAAAATATGCATGAATATATAACATCCGCTCTTATAACAGAAGCACAAAATACATACAAATTTAATCTACCAAAAATCAAAGCATTTTAATTGAAGGTTTACTATAAAAATTATTATAAATTCTGTCTGCCTATTTTTTCGAGGGAGAAATGCTGCTAGATACATTGTTATTTAATGGGACATACTATATTTATTGAATTAATTTAGTTATGTGTAAAGAAGCAACCTCATGTTTTTCTGATATACATAAGTTTATCATATTGCTCACATAGCTTGTTACATCTAGTAAACTATGTGCACAGTTATTAGGCAATAATATATTATTATTAGGGATGATCGAATACCTCAAATATTCGGCTTCACGAATATTCGACGAATAGGTCGCCGCTATGCGAATATTCGATGCGCAATGTTAGTCTAAGCCTGAATAGTTGTTATTTGGGTTTCCCATAGACTTACATTGCGCATGGAATATTCGCGAATAGTCAAATAGCGGCGACCTATTTGGAAAATATTCGCGAAGCCGAATATTTGAGGTATTCGATCATCCCTAATCATTATCTATAGGCATATAAATATAACTACTATAGATAGCTTATGTATCTACAGTATAATCAAGAATGAACTTGAATGCTTATTCATTTGAAGCAGATCTGGTGATGTGTATTTATGTAATGAGGAAGGGTATGACCTAAAGGTATCATCTCCATAGTGTGCACAATTATTAGCTTGTTTTCCTTAGAAAAATATGGACCAAAAAAGATCTTTAATTTATTCCTAAAAGTAAAAAAAAATTAAACGTCTAACAGAGGGATGCAGCAGTCTTGAAATTGCTAGGCTACTGATACATGGTCACTGAACAATCAACAACAGGGTCACAAAAACTTGCTGAAAAAAAGATGATGCACATTAAAGTGAATCTGTCAGCAAGACAGCAAGAGATAGACACTGACACACAGAGTTCAACAATGTGTCCTTTATTACTCTGTTGTGCTGTTGTTTACTTATAGTGAAATTTTTAGAACCTCAGATTAACATTGCTAGATGACTTCAGTCCAACCACACCCACTCTCCCTCTGATTAGCATCTCTCTCTCTATAGTCTTTGTATATAGAGGGCCTGTGTGGGAGGGGCAGTGCTCTGAGCTCTGTGGCATTGCTAAATCTTAAAGCTCTGATTGTGTCATAACTGCTGTACCCAGTAAAGTAAGATATACATAGTTGGATTCACAGTCTCTTTGCTTACATCATACTACTCTCAGATGAGCTAGCAAAAAACTGCTGACAGATTCTCTTTATCCTCTCCATCCATGCGTCTGGCAACATTTTCATGACCAGGCTATGCCATTTTTTTTTCATTCTGACAAGAGTCACTCTATGAAATAATAACTATGGAATGCTCTCTTATATTGTACTTCATGAAAGTGGAAAATTTAGGACAATACTTTTTGTGTTTATTTGTGAAAATTTAGGACATTTGGTGAAAATTTCGCAATTTTCAAACTTTGAATTTTCATTCAAACATGAGGGTTATGTCACACAAAATAGTTAATAAACATTTATCACATATGTACTTTACATTAGCACAATTTTTTGAATTTTTTTTGTTATGGTTAAAAGTTTACCAGAAATTTCTCTTTCTTACAACAAAATTTACAAAACATTATTTTAAGGGCCACATCACATATAAAATGACTTTGAGGGGCTTATGTGACAGAAAACATCAAAAGAGACATCATTCTAAAAACTGCAACCCTCAACTGCTCAAAACTAGAGGTGAGCGAACCTGTTTGATTAAGGTTCACGAATTTCAAATTTAGTAAGAGCATTAGCCTTTTCAGCTTGAGCTTGGTAACACGAGCACTTTCTCCAAAAGGCAGCAATGTTCAGTTTTGTGCAATCCCTTCCAGTTTTCTAAAAATGCTTTTCTAATAACATGTTATGCTTTTGGATAGGATTCTGGTGCTGTATGATGAATGGGGGATGAGTGTAATGAGTGGACGGGGTGGGCACTCAGAATAAGTAACTTTATTTGCGGATGTTCCTGCAGCCAATCACAGTGCAGCAAACATCTACAGGGTTCAGACACAATGGCTTGTGTCATTGGCTGCCTAAGTCACATGTCCGTTTGCATATAAAATAAGGACATGTGGCATCTGCGCCATTTTGTGAATGTGATACATTAGGCAAGGTGCTGCCACTGGTGCTGCTATACAGTTTGCTTACCTAGGGGTTTAATGATAGGTAGTTCCATACAGGGTACGGAAGGGTGTGTGCCACAAATCAGCATTTCATGGTAGAAGAAGGGATTGATGCTTGTGAGGGCCTGCTAAAGTGTTGCCAGTGAAGGATCCAAATAGGTATTGCTACGTATTACTGCCAGCTCCAAATTAGCCAGTGAAACTAATTTCTAGGTACTGTTAGTCAGTAGAGTAGTGCCTGCTATAAATTTGGTAGTGAAGTAGCTAAAAAGGTCTTGGCACTTTTTGTTGCCTGCTCAAAATTACAGCCAACCACATTTCTAGGTATTGTTAGTAGTGCCTGCTGTAAATTTGCTAGTGAACTTTTCCATGACTGCTCCAGATAATGAAGTGAACCGCCAGCTCCAAATTATCCAGTGAACCAGATGTCTAGGTATTGTTAGTAATGCCTGCTGTAAATTTGCTAGTGAACTAGCTAAATAGGTCTTGGCACTTTTCAGTGTGTGCTCCAAATTATGCAGTGAACCACATTTCTAGCATTGGATCAAGTTCAGAGAAGAGTGACCAGAATGTTGACTGGTCTGCAAACCATGTCCTATGAGGAACAGTTACAGGATTTAGGATTGTTTAGCTTCCAAAAGAGAAGACTGAAAGGAGACTCAATATCTGTCTACAAATATCTTAAAGGCTGTCACACTGTAGAGGAATCAGTTTTATTCTCATTTTCACAAGGAAAGACTAGAAGCAATGGGATGAAACTGATGGGTAGGAGACACAGATTAGATATTAGAAAAAACTTTTTGACAGTGTGGGTGATCAATGAGTGGAACAGGCTGCCGTGGGAGGTTGTGAGTTCTCCTTCAATGGAAGTTTTTAAAAAGAAGTTGGACGGACATCTGTCTGGGATGATTTAGTGAATCCTGCTTTGAGCAGGGGGTTGGATTAGATGACCCAGGAGGTTCATTCCAACTCTAATATTATATGATTCTATGATAATTTTTAATGCCTAAAAAGATTCCCACATTTACGAGGAGGAAAGCATTTTTCACCGATACCCAAAATCTTTGTCAGATGAATCTTGGCCTAGACAAAGTAGGGTCCAAACAGGATCCTGACCATTGTTGACTGATACTAACCCCTAGGATGGAGGTGATGATGATGATCAGACTCAGATACCCGAGGAACACACATAATGTCCTGTGATGTCAGGTCAAGAAGAGGAGGAGTGAGACAGCATAGAGCATGATGATGAAGTTCTAGATATCACTAGATGTGAACCCAGAGGCACGCAGCTGAGTAGCCAAGCAGATGAGGAGGAGGAGGTAGACAAGGATGTTATGGTGGCGATTCCCGCACAAGTAGTGATGCAACTATGAGAAGCACTGCATCCTCAGCAATAACTCTAGATGTAGCCAGCAACAGTTGCAGTTCTGCAGTTCGCAGGATGGGTTGC
The DNA here is from genome assembly GCF_048569485.1 of Anomaloglossus baeobatrachus. Classification (NCBI taxonomy): domain Eukaryota; kingdom Metazoa; phylum Chordata; class Amphibia; order Anura; family Aromobatidae; genus Anomaloglossus; species Anomaloglossus baeobatrachus. Next base: position 144,501,576 of record NC_134353.1, on the reverse strand, counting down.
CTAACCTTTTTTGAAGCCACAAAGGCTGACCCAAATTTCATTGTCGGCCAAAGTTGTATACAACGACTCAGTAGAGGCAAAATTCAAATAATTTGACTATGATATCCATGAACCGGCACATGCACAACCAATATGCATTACTGTGGGAATCATACTGCACTAAAATGCTTACTACTGGGCCTACCTTACCACTGGATTCCAAATCAACATTGTTTGGTGCTTCTTCCACCTCCTGTGTCACCCTCAAAACTATTCTCAACCAGCTCTCTGGCCACAGAATCTCCACTTGTTTACCCGGTAGAGAGCCTGTTAGCGGTTACGGAAGTGACCGTACCTGATGTTTTTGACCCATATGAGACACCAAGCACACCACATGTTTCTCAATCCAGCATTACATCTCTGCTTACAACTCTCTCACAGTCCAACCATTGCTTGTGCACACCTTACTCCACCCTCTCTCAGCACAATAGCCAAGCCTCATTCCCACAATTTTGGTCCCCCCACACATGCCAAACTGTTGGCCACTGAGATGCTGCTTTTCCGATTGGTGGACACAGACGGTTTCCGAAACCTGATAACCATTGCAGTCCCCCAGTGTCAGTAGCCCAGTCACCATTACTTCTTTAATAAAGCTGTGTGTGCACTACACCATCATGTCACAGATAACATTATCTTTTTCTTGAAAAACTCTGTGTCTCTCAGGGTGTATTTTACTACTGAGACCTGACGAGCAAGCATGGCCAGGGGCATTGCATCTCGCTGACTGGGCACTGGGTTACTCTGGTGGCTGCGGGGGCCTGTCGGTTCAAGGGGCTCACCACACCTCTAGATAAATTCCCTGCGGGATTTAGTTTCCAAAATGGGGTTTTTAGCAGGGGGTTTCCTCTATTTAGGCACATCAGGGACTTTGCAAATGTGACATTGTGACCGCTATCTATTCCAGCCAATTTCTGTGCTCCAAAAGTCAAATGGTGCTTAGTTAATTTAAAGCCCTGCTGTGTGATCAAACAGTAGTTTTCTACCACATATAGGGTATTAGTGTCCACTTTTTCCTGTAACCCTTGTGAAAATGAACAATTTGGGGCACAACAACATGTTTGTGGGAAAAATGTATTTTTTCCTTTTTTTTCTCAACATTATAAAATTCTGTGAAGCACTTGGGAGTCAAGGTGCTTAGCCCACCTCTAAATAAATCCTTTAAGGGGTGCAGTTCTCAAAATGGGGTCACTTGTGAGGGGCTTCCGCTGCACAGACACATAAGGGGCTCTGCAAATGGAACATTGCATCCGCTATTTAATCCAGCCAATTGTGCACTACAAAAGTCTAATGATGCTCCTTCCCTTCCCAGTCCTTGTGTGCACCTAAACAGTAGTTTTCCACCACATATGAGGTACCAGAATACTCATGAAAAATTAAACAAAGAATTGTATGGTTCATTTCATCTTGCAAAATTTTTGAAAAGGCAAAATTGGGTGCTAAAGCAACATTTTGGAGGGAAAAGTTACATTTTCAATTTTTCTTTCACATTGCTTTAATTCTTGTTAAGCACCTGAAGGGTTAATAAACTTCATGAATGTATTTTTGAGCACTTTGAGGGGTGCAGTTTTAAAAGTGTGTCAATTTTGGGTATATTTTGTCACATAGGCCATTTCAAATGTTATGTTGTCCCTGAAAAAAAATGTTTTGTTGTTTTTATTGAAAAAGTGGGAAATTGCTGATAATCCTTCAGCCCTTCTAACTTCCATTAAAAAATATGTTTAAAAAAATTATAGTAATATAATGTAAATAGCAATGTAACTATTTTCTGTGATAACTGGTTCAAGAGTATAAACCTTAAATATTTGAAAATTGTGAAATTTTCAATTTTTTTGCCAAAAAAATTCCAATAATTTCACAAATAGACACAAAAATTATTGACCTAAATTTACCACTATCATAAAGTCCAATGCTTAGTGAAAAAATTATCTTAGAAACACTTTGATCTCTTGAAACGTTCTAGCATTATTGCCTTGTAAATTTAAACTAGTCAAATATATAATTTGGCTTTTTCAGAAAGGTGAAAACAGGATGGGGGTGAATGGATTAAGCATCCATAATTTATATTTTTTTGTTTATAAATTGGACACATTTTATCATATATTTGCTATGTTATTGTTAACCTATAAAACAGAGCAGATTTTAGCTGCTTACTAAGCATTTCAAGCACAGGGCACCAAAACGAATATTTTGATCTTAGGACATGAACTGTTCTATTTTAGTGTGACAGAGGAAGCAGCCGCATGTCTATTTTAAACACAGTAGTCATGAAGCATTGCAATAAAGTGGCTAGACTTCCTGCAAATTTATTTAAAGCTAAAGTGGATAAGAATTATATGCCATCACTTCAAAATAACCCTGAGAGTTTTTCTTCAATAATGGTATCTCACATATCCCTCGTTCATGGATTGCTTGCTAATTTTTACTTTTCTATTCAGTACATTGAACAGCTTACATTTGCTACACTTTTTCACTTCAATTCAGAGTGTAGGTCACCTTTTACCTTATATTCTAATACATATATAGAGAATGTCCCCTTTTGAAAGATATTTTTATCCAAAATTACAATTTCTGTCATATTTTTCAAGCTTGGGGTTATTCATATTTATTTTTACTATTGCTTCAGATCAACTGATTCTTAATTACATTTTTATGATTTTAGACATTGGTAGTTCTCAGAAAATCTCTAGAGACCATGGCTATTTTCACAATCTTATCTTTTTACAGTTAATAATTCATTACTATGACTGTGCTATCACCAGTGTTCAATGTGAGGGTTAATAAGATATTGAGGGTTTTTTTGTGTGTTTTCACAATCAGATGGTTAACAAAATTCCTGTTAACTTTTGGGCTGGAGTTACATTAGCGTATGATGGCATCCGATGCGAGAGCAACGGATGCGATATGCTAATGACCCTCAGTTCAGGCTCTGCTGCGAGCGTGAGCCGAGTGTCATGCCATCGAGTCACAGCTGTGGAGGAGAGGGTGGGAGCTGCGGAGGAGAGGGAGGGGTTAATTCCCCCATCTCCTCCATTGTCAGCCTGTGCGTATATCGCACTGCACTGGGATAACATCCAAGTGCCGTCCGATGTTTCTCCTGCACCCATTAACTTGAGTGGGGGCGAGTGACACGGCTCTCGCAGACAATCGCAGCATGTTGTCATTTTTTCTTCAGTCCGATTAGGGCTGAGAAAAAAATCGCTGATCTGAGCTGCAGCACTGTCTAACATGGGGCCAAGTGCAATGCGAGATTTTCTCACATTGCCCTCGTGCGAGTCATACGAGTGTGGTTGTTTTCTTATTGTATTAAAGGGAACCTGTAACCTGTAAAAATACAATTAACCTACAGATATAGAGTTCATCTGCAGGTTAACCCCTTTAACCTTGAGCCTGGTTTTCACTTTCATGACCAGGCCATTTTTTTCAGTTCTGACCAGTGCTTTATTGGCACTGCATATCAATATACGGAGGACTCTATGTCATTTTTACCAATTATTTTTTTATTCTTACACTCTATTTCCTGACCCTGACAGCTAGTATAAGGGCAACCAGTCAAAAATGCCAGCACAGAGGGTGGACGAGGGAAGCAGGACTGCAACCAATTACAGATACATTGGATGAGTGGCGGAAGCAGTGCATATTTATATTGGTTAATGAGTGGACCAGTAAGTAGTGTGACAGCCATGGCAAAACTCAGTAAATGTAATTCTCCTGCTTTAATGACTGCAAAAGTAATGCCAGTAGAAAGAAATCCCGGCATGTTTAGTGGCTTAAAATGCGGTGTTAAAGGGAACCTCTCATCAGAAATTTAGCTAGAAACCTAAAAGTTCCCCCCTCTGCAGCTCCTGGGCTGCATTCTAGCAAGGTTCCTGTACTTTTTGTGGCCCCTTTTAAACCAAATTAAATACTTTATAAACTTGTACCTTTTGCTATGTAAATTTTGTAAATCGTCCATGGGGCTCTCTGCTGACCGTTGCTGTTCCTCCAGCACATTGACGCCGTCCCCCCACACTCCATTTCATCCATCAGGACGCCGCCCACTGTGCCCGAGGTGCCGCCCACGCCAGGATCGCTGGTGATGTGTGTCACAAGCACGAGATTATGGGCGGCGCTGTGATTGCACCGCAAGTGCCGCCCATAATCTCGTGGACGCGCTTTCCCCCACTGCCTCCAGCGTTCTGCGCAAGCGCTCGCCGGCCAAATGACCCGACGTCACCTCCTTCCCATCTTACCTTGCAGCAGGGCAAGATAGGAAAGAGGTGACGTCGGGTCATCTGGCCAGCAAGCGCTTGCGCAGAACGCTGGAGGAAGAGGGGAAAGTGCGGTCACGAGGTTATGGGCGGCACTTGCTGATGATACTCACAGCGCCACCCATAACCTCGTGCCTGCGCAAAACGTCACCAGCAGTCACACGTGCACACAGTGCACAGTCCCGCTACAGTCGCACAGCGCATGCGCGGGACCACGGGCGCCCAGGGGCGGCGTCCTGAGATATGAAATTCAGCGTTGGGGGGCGGCGTAAATCTGCTGGACGAACAGCAACGGTCAGCAGAGAGCCCGCCCCCATGGACGATTTACAAAATTTACATAGCAAAAGGTACAAGTTTATAAAGTATTTAATTTGGTTTAAAAGGGGCCACAAAAAGTACAGGAACCTTGCTAGAATGCAGCCCACGAGCTGCAGAGGGGAAACTTTTAGGTTTAAAGCAAAATTTCTGATGACAGGTTCCCTTTAAACATGCTGGGAGGGGACTTGAAAACTCATGAGTCGAATACCAAAACATTCGACGAGTTGCAGATATCTTTTGAATACCTTAATATTCATGTGAGTAATGAATAGTGATGTATTTATTCATTCATCATTAACTGTGATAAATATGAAAAATAAATACGATATATACGTCTTTTATCTGTATTTTTTCTTCCATGTATTTATGTTATAGTATTATTGTGTTGGGTTGGAGGTGTCAAAATTAAAAGTTTTTTGAGCTGCACTGGACAATGATATTATGTGTATATTACCTTTATCATGCCTGCTAAATACAATTAATAATTAATTTATGCATATTTTAAACATTGAATGTGCAATATTATTAGTATATTTTCCTTGCATAATAATACTAGTATATTTCCAAGGTATCTATATTTAGGCCCCTTTCACACATCAGTTTTTTGCCACCAGTCACAATCCGTCGAATTTTGAAAAAAAACGACTGATGGCGCTGGATTCGTTTTTTTTCATTGACTTGTATTAGCGATGGATTGTGACGGATGGCCTCATGTTTCATCCGCCATTTTATGGATCTGTCGAAAAATGTTTGTCCGATGGAGACGATGGCCACAGTAATGTTTTTTGTGTACGTCAAAAAAAACAGACAGCGACGGATCCGTCGCTGTCCGTTGTTTGGTAGAATGGAAGCCCATAGGCGCAAGATCCATTGCAATCCGGCGATGGATTCCATTTTTTTTAAACTGTTTTAACTGAGCATGCTCCAAGGTATTATTTCGCCCTCAGCTAGTTGGATCCGTCGAAAAACGGATCCGTCACATCAGTTTTGCCACAATCTGCGATGGATTGTTCGATCCATTGAGAAAACAGGTTTTAACTGATGGCAAAAAACTGATGTGTGAAAGGGGTCTTGACTACTAGATAGTTAAAAGTAGTTTTATAGATAGTTTGGGGGCTGTTCTAGATCGAACTAGAACTATCAATAGTTCTAGATACGTTTGAGAACGGTTCTAGCAGCAAAAAGCAGGGCTTTTTACAGCTACAGTGTGCAGGAGCCATCACTGGCAGCCTGCCAGAAGCTGGTAACCAAGATAAACATCGGGTATCCAAGCAAAGCGCTTTGGTTAGTAACTCGATGTTTATCCTAGTTACGTGCAGGAAGCCCACACATCCCCCCTCCTGCACGCGGCATGTACACTCACACACACACAAACACACAGACACACTCACCTGTCCCCAGCCAAGCAGTCCACGACACTGAGGTCCTCAGCGCCACCCACTTCGCACTCCGCCACCAGCGCACATGGCTCCGCCCACCTGCACTCTGCACACATGGTCCCGCTCGGCTTACCTGCGGTGATGAAGTCCCGACCTCAGCGCTGTCACTGTCCTCCATGGCCGCCGCTTGTCACATCACATTCTCTCGCTTCCGACCCGAGACTGACTAGCGGTGACATCACGGGCCGCTCGCGATACTTGGCTGTGAAGGCAGCGGTCATTGAACTCAGTGACAGGTGCTGTCAGCAGTGCAGGAGATCAGCGCAGGTAATGTACCTCGCTGACAGCAGCACTTGGGGCTGACCCATTGATGTTAGCTCAGGTCACTGCACTGCTCTCCCAGCCAATGGGGAACATCCTGCTCTTCATTGACTGGGACAGTGTGGATCGTCAAAGCAACCCCTTGGATTACACCAGACCTGGATTTGTTTTTCTTTCTAATAAATTGGTTAAAGAGGGAATGTATTGGGGAGTGTTTCTTCAAATAAAAATGTGTTTGTCGTCTATTTTTTTTTATTACTGACTGGGTTGGTGATGTCGGGTATCTGATAGACGCCTGACCTCACCAACCCCAGGGCTTGATGCCAGGTGACATTACACATCTGGTATTAACCGCATATATTACCCCGTTTGCCACCGCACCAGGGCACGGGATGAGCTGGGGCAAAGCACCAGGATTGGCACATCTAATGGATGTGCCACTTCTGGCGCGGCTGCGGCCTGCTATTTTTAGGCTGGGGAGAGTCCAATAACCATGGAACTCCCTAGTCTGAGAATATCAGACCCCAGCTTTCTGCTTTACCTTGGCTGGTGATCCAATTTTGGGGGGACCCCTACGTGTTTTTTTTTTAAATTATTTATTTAATTTAAAATAACAGCCCTCAGTTTTGGATTACCAGCCAAGGTGAGACTGCCAGCTGCGGTCTGCAGGCTGCAGCCGTCTGCTTTACCCTAGCTGGCTACAAAAATAGGGGGAACCCTGCGTCATTTTTTTTTTTCATTTTTTTGGCTAAATACAAAGCTAAGCACCCCTTAGTGCCACATGAAAGGCACCAAAGGGTGCAAAATTACAAAATGCAGGAGAGTGGGACATTATGTGTCTTTCTGCCATTATAATGACAGAAAAGACTGATATGAAGTGCACAAGCACAAGAAAATCACCAGAGCGCTCTACACTGTGAAAAGCATTAGAAGAAGGCACTGGAGTGAACATGTGACCGCCTCATGTAGGATGAAGCTATGGATCCTGGGTAAATTTATGTATTTTCCCTCCTTCAGTTTTTTGCAGTACACAAAAAAAACGGAAGGCACACGGATGACAAATAGATGACATACGGACCGTCTACGGAACGGAAACGGATGCCACACGGATGCATCCGTGAAAAAAAACGGATTGTTTTTTGCAGACCGCAAAAATGGATCGGTCGTGTTAATGTAGCATTATTCTGATCTGCCGTTTATAAACAGCAGGCAGAAATAAGTGAATATTACCCCCCAGCGTCAGAAAATCTCCGGGGATTCAGGGCTAGCTGAGACCCTGGAGATCATGATTCAGGACGGTTTTTCCGGTCCCCGCTCACGTGATCACAGGTATACACCGTACACCGATGATCACGTTACAGTAAATGACAGCGCCGGTAAAAAATTATTTATCTCCCATCTGGCATGAACAAACATGATAAATCTCCTCCCCGGTCCCCTCCGGTCCCCCGGTGTCAACAAAGTGCCCCCCCTGATGCCCTCCCAGAATACCAAGATGGCCGCATGCACAGCAGCGCGCCGGCCGCATTCACCCTACTCCTCCCCAGGCCCTGCCAGGTCACCCCCTATAACCCCACCGGTGTTCCCCGGTGTCCCACGGTACCTGTGCAGCGTTGATCCCCCCACGGCCCTCTCCTTCACAATAGACGCTGCCGCATGCACAGAGCGGCTGTCAGCTCAGCGTCCTGTGTTCAGACACAGTGAGTGGTGGTTATGCATCTGTAAGCTAAATGGGCGGCACGGTGGCTCAGTGGTTAGCACTGCAGTCTTGCAGCGCTGAGGTCCTGGGTTCATATCTCACCAAGGACACCATCTGCAAGGAGTTCGTATGTTCTCCCCGTGTTTGCGTGGGTTTCCTCCCGGTGCTCTGGTTTCCTCCCACACTCCAAAGACATACAGCGCTATGGAATTAATAACGCTATATAAATGAATAAATTATTATTATTACTGCAATGCCCTGCTCATGAGGTTAGGAACATAATTGATCAGGAGAGCTATATACTACATTTCCAAATGGAGGGATTTGCTTTTATAGTTTCCCTGCTGAACGACTACCAAACATGAGAGTCCGTTATACGCCACAAGAAAACACATCTAAATAGCGAGCTCTGTTGTTAAGTATTCATTCAGCTGGATAACTGGACTTAAAGGGGTATTCCATCTCCAAGATCCTATCCCCAATATATAGTAGGTGGAATAGCAATAATATCAGCAAATACCAATATTTGGAAATGTAGAATAGTTCTCCTGATTAGGCATGCCCTTACCTCATGAGCAGGGCATTGCAGCTTTGGTAGCAACCATTACGACATGGACTCTGCTGCTGTGGACCCGGGGAGAGTGAGTGCAGATTCATTGCACCCACACTCCTCACATGAAGGGTCTGCACTCCTAGAAAATGGGGGATACGTTCCCTGAGTGTCTCCCCCCATATTCTAGACGGTCCAGAGTCGTCGTGGGACCCCTTTATTTTTTTTCTTACAATAAATTGGTGAAAGAGGAAATGTTTTGGGGACTGTTTTTTCAAATAAATTTCTTTTGTCGATTTTTTTTTGTTAGTACTGACAGTTTATGATGTTGGGTATCTAATAGACGCCATGACATCACAAACTGCTGGGCTTGATCTCAGGTGACTTTACAGCTAGTATCAACCCGATTTATTACCCCGTTTGCCACTGCACCAGGGCACGGGATGAGCTGGGGTCAAGCGCCAGGATTGGCGCATCTAGTGGATGCGCCACGTCTGGGGTGCCTGCGGCCTGCTATTTTTAGGCTGTGAAGGCCCAATAACTATGGACCTTCCTACCCTGAGAATACCAGACCACAGCTGTCCACTTTACCTTGGCTGGTGATCCAATTTGGGGGGGACCCTACTTTTTTTGTGTAATTATTAATATTTATAAAATAATTATAAAAAAAGAGCCTGGGGGGACCTCCACATTGGATCCCTAACCACAGTAAAGCTGCCAGCTGTGGTTTTCAGGCTACAGCCGTCTGCTTTACCCTAGCTGGCTATCAAAAATGGGGGGACCCAACGTCATTTTTTTTTTTAACTATTTTTTTAAATAGAAAAAATTAATTAACTGTATTTTGATTGCCAACCAAGGTAACAACAGGCAGATGGGGGTGGCAACCCATAGCTGTCTGCTTTATCTGCGCTGAGAATCAAAAATACCGCGGAGCGCTACGTCATTTTTTTTAAAGATTTATTTTTACAGCACTGTGATGTCCAGCAATCAAAATACAGGGAAGCCCATTTTGTTTTTAGTTATTTAAATAAATAATTAAAAAAAATATATATGGGCTCCCGCTGCATTTTTTGTATTGCTAGCTAAGGGTAATCCAAGCAGCTACTGGCTGCTAACCCCCACTGCTTGGTGTTACCTTCACTGGCAATGGAAAATCCAGGGAAGCATTTTTTATTTTTTTTGCCAAAAAACTACAAAAAAAGGATGTGAGCTTCGCCATATTTTTGTATGCTAGCCAGGTATAGCAGGCAGGTGCTGGAAGAGTTGGATACAGCGCCAGAAGATGGCACTTCTATGAAAGTGCCATTTTCTGAGGCGGCTGCAGACTGTAATTCGCAGCAGTGGGGCCCAGAAAGCTCATGCCAACCTGTGCTGTGGATTCCAATCCCCAGCTGCCTAGTTGTACCTGGCTGGACACAAAAATGGGGCGAAGCCTACGTCATTTGTTTTCTAATTATTTCATGAAATTCATGAAATGATAAAAAAAGGGCTTCCCTTTATTTTTGGTTCCCAGCCGGGTACAAATAGGCAACTGGGGGTTGGGGGCAGCCGTACCTGGCTGCTGTACCTGGCTAGCATACAAAAATATGGCGAAGCCCACATAATTTTTTCAGGGGGCAAAAAACTTCTGCATACAGTCCTGGATGGAGTATGCTGAGCCTTGTAGTTCTGTAGCTTCTGTCTGTCTGTTTGGAGAAGAGCAGACAGCAGCTGCAGAACTACAAGGCTCAGCATACTCCATCCAGGACTGTATGCAGAAGTTTTTTGCCCACCAAAAAAATGACGTGGGCTTCGCCATATTTTTGTATGCTAGCCAGGTACAGCAGGCAGCCACGGGCTGCCTCCAATCCCCAGTTGCCTATTTGTACCCGGCTGGGAACCAAAAATATAGGGAAGCCCGTTTTTTTTAATTATTTCACTTATTTCATGAAATAATTAAAAAACAAATGACGTGGGCTTCGCCCCATTTTTGTGTCCAGCCAGGTACAACTAGGCAGCTGGGGATTGGAATCCGCAGCACAGGTTAGCCCGAGGTTTCTGGGCGCCTCTGCTGCGAATTGCAGTCCGCAGGCGCCCCAGAAACAGGCTCTTTCATAGAAGCGCCATCATCTGGCGCTGTATCCAACTCTTCCAACAGCCCTGAAGCCGGGTGGCTTGTTGGGTAATAATGAGTTAATACTAGCTTTGTTTTACTAGCTAGTATTAAGCCAGAGATTCTTAATGTCAGGCACGTTTGCCCCGGCCATTAAGAATCTCCAATAAAGGGTTAAAAAAAAGACACCACACAGAGAAAAAATACTTTAATAGAAATAAATACACAGACACATTAGAGACTCCATCTTTATTACCCCCTGTCAGCCCTCCACGATCCATGGTCTTCTGTCTTTCTCGTTCAACAAATGCAGCTCTGCTCCATCACTGCTGCATGGGGGAAGACGCTGCTTCCCGTGGAGCATTCACTCCGTGAAGGCTGCACGGGAAGCAGCGTGCAGCCTTCACTCCATGAGTGATCAGTGCTGCTGGCTGTTAGCGGTAACAGCGGTAACGCTGACAGACGCGTTACCATAGCAACAGTGCTCCGATCATGTAATTCCCGGAGTCGCGGTTAGCGGTGACGTCACCGCTAACTGCGTTGCTATGGCAACTGTGATCTTCGTTAATGACCGGCTGT